>NW_026783605.1:0-300000 GCF_949774975.1 Lagenorhynchus albirostris | reverse complement strand
TCGGGCTAGGGTTAGGGTTAGGGGACGGGGACGGTTTAGGGTCCTGGTGAGGGTCCGACAACGCTTTAGGGGGAGCATGCGTTTAAGGGCGCGGGTTAGTGTGAGCCTACGGGTTAGGATTAGGGGACGGGTAGGGTCAAGCTTCGGGGAAGTGTTAGGGTTAGGGTTCGGGCTAGGGTTAGGGTTAGGGGACGGGGACGGTTTAGGATCCAGGTGAGGGTCCGACAACGCTTTAGGGCGAGCGTGCCTGTGAGGGCGCGGGTTAGTGTTAGCGTACGGTTTAGGATTAGGGGACGGGTGAGGGTCAGGCTTCGGGGAAGGGTTAGGGTTAGGGTTCGGGCTAGGGTTAGGGTTAGGGGACGGGGACGGTTTAGGGTCCAGGTGAGGGTCCGACAACGCTTTAGGGGGAGCGTGCGTGTGAGGGCGCGGGTTAGTGTTAGCGTACGGGTTAGGATTAGGGGACGGGTGAGGGTCAGGCTTCGGGGAAGGGTTAGGGTTAGGGTTCGGGCTAGGGTTAGGGTTAGGGGACGGGGACGGTTTAGGGTCCAGGTGAGGGTCCGACAACGCTTTAGGGGGAGCGTGCGTGTGAGGGCGCGGGTTAGTGTTAGCGTACGGGTTAGGATTAGGGGACGGGTGAGGGTCATGCTTCGGGGAAGAGTTAGGGTTAGGGTTCGGGCTAGGGTTAGGGTTAGGGGACGGGGACGGTTTAGGGTCCAGGTGAGGGTCCGACAACGCTTTAGGGGGATCGTGCGTGTGAGGGCGCGGGTTAGTGTGAGCCTACGGGTTACGATTAGGTGACGGGTGAGGGTCAGGCTTCGGGGAAGGGTTAGGGTTAGGGTTCGGGCTAGGGTTAGGGTTAGGGGACGGGGACGGTTTAGGGTCCAGGTGAGGGTCCGACAACGCTTTAGGGGGAGCGTGCGTGTGAGGGCGCGGGTTAGTGTTACCGTACGGGTTAGGATTAAGGGACGGGTGAGCGTCAGGTTTCGGGGAAGGGTTAGGGTTAGGGTTCGGGCTAGGGTTAGGGTTAGGGAACGGGGACGGTTTAGGGTCCAGGTGAGGGTCCGACAACGCTTTAGGGGGAGCGTGCGTGTGAGGGCGTGGGTTAGTGTTAGCGTACGGCTTAGGATTAGGGGACGGGTGAGGGTCAGGCTTCGGGGAAGGGTTAGGGTTAGTGTTCGGGCTAGGGTTAGGGTTAGGGGACGGGGACGGTTTAGGGTCGAGGTGAGGGTCTGACAACGCTTTAGGGGGAGCGTGCGTGTGAGGGCGCGGGTTAGTGTGAGCTTACGGGTTAGGATTAGGTGACGGGTGAGGGTCAGGCTTCGGGGAAGGGTTAGGGTTAGGGTTCGGGCTAGGGTTAGGGTTAGGGGACAGGACGGTTTAGGGTCCAGGTGAGGGTCCGACAACGCTTTAGGGGGAGCGTGCGTGTGAGGGCGCGGGTTAGTGTTACCGTACGGGTTAGGATTAAGGGACGGGTGAGCGTCAGGTTTCGGGGAAGGGTTAGGGTTAGGGTTCGGGCTAGGGTTAGGGTTAGGGAACGGGGACGGTTTAGGGTCCAGGTGAGGGTCCGACAACGCTTTAGGGGGAGCGTGCGTGTGAGGGCGTGGGTTAGTGTTAGCGTACGGCTTAGGATTAGGGGACGGGTGAGGGTCAGGCTTCGGGGAAGGGTTAGGGTTAGGGTTAGGGTTAGGGGACTGGGACGGTTTAGGGTCCAGGTGAGGGTCCGACAACGCTTTAGGGGGAGCGTGCGTGTGAGGGCGCGGGTTAGTGTTAGCGTACGGGTTAGGATTAGGGGACGGGTGAGGGTCAGGCTTCGGGGAAGGGTTAGGGTTAGGGTTCGGGCTAGGGTTAGGGTTAGGGGACGGGGACGGTTTAGGGTCCAGGTGAGGGTCCGACAACGCTTTAGGGGGAGCGTGCGTGTGAGGGCCCTGGTTAGTGTTAGCGTGTGGGTTAGGATTAGGGGACGGGTGAGGGTCAGGCTTCGGGGAAGGGTTAGGGTTAGGGTTCGGGCTAGTGTTAGGGTTAGGGGACGGGGACGGTTTAGGGTCCAGGTGAGGGTCTGACAACGCTTTAGGGGGAGCGTGCGTGTGAGGGCGCGAGTTTGTGTGAGAGTACGGGTTAGGATTGGGGACGGGTGAGGGTCAGGCTTCGGGGAAGTGTTATGTTTAGGATTCGGGCTAGGGTTAGGGTTAGGGGACGGGGACGGTTTAGGGTCCTGGTGAGGGTCCGACAACGCTTTAGGGGGAGCATGCGTTTAAGGGCGCGGGTTAGTGTGAGCCTACGGGTTAGGATTAGGGGACGGGTAGGGTCATGCTTCGGGGAAGTGTTAGGGTTAGGGTTCGGGCTAGGGTTAGGGTTAGGGGACGGGGACGGTTTAGGATCCAGGTGAGGGTCCGACAACGCTTTAGGGCGAGCGTGCCTGTGAGGGCGCGGGTTAGTGTTAGCGTACGGGTTAGGATTAGGGGACGGGTGAGGGTCAGGCTTCGGGGAAGGGTTAGGGTTAGGGTTCGGGCTAGGGTTAGGGTTAGGGGACGGGGACGGTTTAGGGTCCAGGTGAGGGTCCGACAACGCTTTAGGGGGAGCGTGCGTGTGAGGGCGCGGGTTAGTGTTAGCGTACGGGTTAGGATTAGGGGACGGGTGAGGGTCATGCTTCGGGGAAGGGTTAGGGTTAGGGTTCGGGCTAGGGTTAGGGTTAGGGGACGGGGACGGTTTAGGGTCCAGGTGAGGGTCCGACAACGCTTTAGGGGGATCGTGCGTGTGAGGGCGTGGGTTAGTGTTAGCGTACGGGTTAGGATTAGGGGACGGGTGAGGGTCAGGCTTCGGGGAAGTGTTAGGGTTAGGGTTCGGGCTAGGGTTAGGGTTAGGGGACGGGGACGGTTTAGGGTCCAGGTGAGGGTCCGACAACGCTTTAGGGGGAGCATGCGTTTGAGGGCCCGGGTTAGTGTTAGCGTGCGGGTTAGGATTAGGGGACGGGTGAGGGTCAGGCTTCGGGGAAGGTTTAGGGTTAGGGTTCGGGCTAGGGTTAGGGTTAGGGGACGGGGACGGCTTAGGGTCCAATTTAGGGTCCGACAACGCTTTAGGGGGAGCGTGCGTGTGAGGGCGCGGGTTAGTGTTAGCGTACGGGTTAGGATTAGGGGACGGGTGAGGGTCAGGCTTCGGGGAAGGGTTAGGGTTAGGTTTCGGGCTAGGGTTAGGGTTAGGGTATGGGGACGGTTTAGGGTCCAGGTGAGGTTCCGACAATGCTTTAGGGGGAGCGTGTGTGTGAGGGCGCAGGTTAGTGTGAGCCTACGGGTTAGGATTTGGGGACGGGTGAGGGTCAGGCATCGGGGAAGGGTTAGGGTTAGGGTTCGGGCTAGGGTTAGGTTTAGGGGACGAGGACGGTTTAGGGTCCAGGTGAGGGTCCGACAACGCTTTAGGGGGAGCGTGCGTGTGAGGGCGCGAGTTAGTGTGAGCGTACGGGTTAGGATTAGGGGACGGGTGAGGGTCAGGCTTCGGGGAAGTGTTATGGTTAGGGTTCGGGCTAGGGTTAGGGTTAGGGGACGGGGACGGTTTAGTGTCCTGGTGAGGGTCCGACAACGCTTTAGGGGGAGCGTGCGTGTAAGGGCGCGGGTTAGTGTGAGCCTACGGGTTACGAATAGGGGACGGGTGAGGGTCAGGCTTCGGGGAAGGGTTAGGGTTAGGGTTCGGGCTAGGGTTAGGGTTAGGGGACGGGGACGGTTTAGGGTCCAGGTGAGGGTCCGACAACGCTTTAGGGGGAGCGTGCGTGTGAGGGCCCGGGTTAGTGTGAGCCTACGGGTTAGGATAAGGGGAAGGGTGAGGGTCAGGCTTCAGGGAAGGTTTAGGGTTAGGGTTCGGGCTAGGGTTAGGGTTAGGGGACGGGGACGGTTTAGGGTCCAGGTGAGGGTCCGACAACGCTTTAGGGGGAGCGTGCGTGTGAGGGCGCGGGTTAGTGTTAGCGTAGAGGTTAGGATTAGGGGACGGGTGAGGGTCAGGCTTCGGGGAAGGGTTAGGGTTAGGGTTCGGGCTAGGGTTAGGGTTAGGGGACGGGGACGGTTTAGGGTCCAGGTGAGGGTCCGACAACGCTTTAGGGGGAGCGTGCGTGTGAGGGCGTGGGTTAGTGTTAGCGTACGGTTTAGGATTAGGGGACGGGTGAGGGTCAGGTTTAGGGGAAGGGTTAGGGTTAGGGTTAGGGTTAGGGGACGGGGACGGTTTAGGGTACAGGTGAGGGTCCGACAACGCTTTAGGGGGAGCGTGCGTGTGAGGGCGCGGGTTAGTGTGAGCCTACGGGTTAGGATTAGGGGACGGGTGAGGGTCACGCTTCATTGAAGGGTTAGGGTTAGGGTTCGGGCTAGGGTTAGGGTTAGGGGACGGGGACGGTTTAGGGTCCAGGTGAGGGTCCGACAACGCTTTAGGGGGAGCGTGCGTGTGAGGGCGCGGGTTAGTGTGAGCCTACGGGTTAGGATTAGGGGACGGGTGAGGGTCAGGCTTCGTTGAAGGGTTAGGGTTAGGGTTCGGGCTAGGGTTAGGCTTAGGGTACGGGGACGGTTTAGGGTCCAGGTGAGGGTCCGACAACGCTTTAGGGGGAGCGTGCGTGTGAGGGCGCGGGTTAGTGTGAGCCTACGTGTTAGGATTTGGGGACGGGTGAGGGTCAGGCTTCGGGGAAGTGTTAGAGTTAGGGTTCGGGCTAGGGTTAGGGTTAGGGGACGGGGACGGTTTAGGGTCCAGATGAGGGTCCGACAACGCTTTAGGGGGAGCATGCGTGTGAGGGCCCGGGTTAGCGTTAGCGTGCGGGTTAGGATTAGGGGACGGGTGAGGGTCAGGCTTCGGGGAAGGGTTAGGGTTAGGGTTCGGGCTAGGGTTAGGGTTAGGGTACGGGTACGGTTTAGGGTCCAGGTGAGGTTCCGACAATGCTTTAGGGGGAGCGTGCGTGTGAGGGCGCGGGTTAGTGTGAGCCTACGGGTTAGGATTAGGGGACGGGTGAGGGTCAGGCTTCGGGGAAGTGTTAGGTTTAGGGTTCGGGCTAGGGTTAGGGTTAGGGGACGGGGACGGTTTAGGGTCCAGGTGAGGGTCCGACAACGCTTTAGGGGGAGCGTGCGTGTGAGGGCCCGGGTTAGTGTGAGCCTACGGGTTAGGATTAGGGGACGGGTGAGGGTCAGGCTTCGGGGAAGGGTTAGGGTTAGGGTTCGGGCTAGGGTTAGGGTTAGGGGACGGGGACGGTTTAGGATCCAGCTGAGGGTCCGACAACGCTTTAGGGGGAGCGTGCATGTGAGGGCGCGGGTTAGTGTTAGCGTACAGGTTAGGATTACGGGACGGGTGAGGGTCAGGCTTCGGGGAAGGGTTACGGTTAGTGTTCGGGCTAGGGTTAGGGTTAGGGGACGGGGACGGTTTAGGGTCGAGGTGAGGGTCTGACAACGCTTTAGGGGGAGCGTGCGTGTGAGGGCGCGGGTTAGTGTGAGCCTACGGGTTAGGATTAGGTGACGGGTGAGGGTCAGGCTTCGGGGAAGGGTTAGGGTTAGGGTTCGGGCTAGGGTTAGGGTTAGGGGACGGGGACGGTTTAGGGTCCAGGTGAGGGTCCGACAACGCTTTAGGGGGAGCGTGCGTGTGAGGGCGCGGGTTAGTGTTACCGTATGGGTTAGGATTAGGGGACGGGTGAGCGTCAGGTTTCGGGGAAGGGTTAGGGTTAGGGTTCGGGCTAGGGTTAGGGTTAGGGAACGGGGACGGTTTAGGGTCGAGGTGAGGGTCCGACAACGCTTTAGGGGGAGCGTGCGTGTGAGGGCGTGGGTTAGTGTTAGCGTACGGCTTAGGATTAGGGGACGGGTGAGGGTCAGGCTTCGGGGAAGGGTTAGGGTTAGGGTTAGGGTTAGGGGACTGGGACGGTTTAGGGTCCAGGTGAGGGTCCGACAACGCTTTAGGGGGAGCGTGCGTGTGAGGGCGCGGGTTAGTGTTAGCGTACGGGTTAGGATTAGGGGACGGGTGAGGGTCAGGCTTCGGGGAAGGGTTAGGGTTAGGGTTCGGGCTAGGGTTAGGGTTAGGGGACGGGGACGGTTTAGGGTCCAGGTGATGGTCCGACAACGCTTTAGGGGGAGCGTGCGTGTGAGGGCCCTGGTTAGTGTTAGCGTGTGGGTTAGGATTAGGGGACGGGTGAGGGTCAGGCTTCGGGGAAGGGTTAGGGTTAGGGTTCGGGCTAGTGTTAGGGTTAGGGGATGGGGACGGTTTAGGGTCCAGGTGAGGGTCTGACAACGCTTTAGGGGGAGCGTGCGTGTGAGGGCGCGAGTTTGTGTGATCGTACGGGTTAGGATTGGGGACGGGTGAGGGTCAGGCTTCGGGGAAGTGTTATGTTTAGGATTCGGGCTAGGGTT
Source organism: Lagenorhynchus albirostris (assembly GCF_949774975.1). Taxonomy (NCBI): domain Eukaryota; kingdom Metazoa; phylum Chordata; class Mammalia; order Artiodactyla; family Delphinidae; genus Lagenorhynchus; species Lagenorhynchus albirostris. Next base: position 293,644 of record NW_026783605.1, on the reverse strand, counting down.
AGGGTTAGGGGACGGGGACGGTTTAGGGTCCTGGTGAGGGTCCGACAACGCTTTAGGGGGAGCATGCGTTTAAGGGCGCGGGTTAGTGTGAGCCTACGGGTTAGGATTAGGGGACGGGTAGGGTCATGCTTCGGGGAAGTGTTAGGGTTAGGGTTCGGGCTAGGGTTAGGGTTAGGGGACGGGGACGGTTTAGGATCCAGGTGAGGGTCCGACAACGCTTTAGGGCGAGCGTGCCTGTGAGGGCGCGGGTTAGTGTTAGCGTACGGTTTAGGATTAGGGGACGGGTGAGGGTCAGGCTTCGGGGAAGGGTTAGGGTTAGGGTTCGGGCTAGGGTTAGGGTTAGGGGACGGGGACGGTTTAGGGACCAGGTGAGGGTCCGACAACGCTTTAGGGGGAGCGTGCGTGTGAGGGCGCGGGTTAGTGTTAGCGTACGGGTTAGGATTAGGGGACGGGTGAGGGTCAGGCTTCGGGGAAGGGTTAGGGTTAGGGTTCGGGCTAGGGTTAGGGTTAGGGGACGGGGACGGTTTAGGGTCCAGGTGAGGGTCCGACAACGCTTTAGGGGGAGCGTGCGTGTGAGGGTGCGGGTTAGTGTTAGCGTACGGCTTAGGATTAGGGGACGGGTGAGGGTCATGCTTCGGGGAAGGGTTAGGGTTAGGGTTCGGGCTAGGGTTAGGGTTAGGGGACGGGGACGGTTTAGGGTCCAGGTGAGGGTCCGACAACGCTTTAGGGGGATCGTGCGTGTGAGGGCGCGGGTTAGTGTGAGCCTACGGGTTACGATTAGGTGACGGGTGAGGGTCAGGCTTCGGGGAAGGGTTAGGGTTATGGTTCGGTCTAGGGTTAGGGTTAGGGTACGGGGACGGTTTAGGGTCCAGGTGAGGGTCCGACAACGCTTTAGGGGGAGCGTGCGTGTGAGGGCGCGGGTTAGTGTTAGCGTACGGGTTAGGATTAGGGGACGGGTGAGGGTCAGGCTTCGGGGAAGTGTTAGGGTTAGGGTTCGGGCTAGGGTTAGGGTTAGGGGACGGGGACGGTTTAGGGTCCAGGTGAGGGTCCGACAACGCTTTAGGGGGAGCATGCGTTTGAGGGCCCGGGTTAGTGTTAGCGTGCGGGTTAGAATTAGGGGACGGGTGAGGGTCAGGCTTCGGGGAAGGTTTAGGGTTAGGGTTCGGGCTAGGGTTAGGGTTAGGGGACGGGGACGGCTTAGGGTCCAATTTAGGGTCCGACAACGCTTTAGGGGGAGCGTGCGTGTGAGGGCGCGGGTTAGTGTTAGCGTACGGGTTAGGATTAGGGGACGGGTGAGGGTCAGGCTTCGGGGAAGGGTTAGGGTTAGGGTTCGGGCTAGGGTTAGGGTTAGGGTATGGGGACGGTTTAGGGTCCAGGTGAGGTTCCGACAATGCTTTAGGGGGAGCGTGTGTGTGAGGGCGCAGGTTAGTGTGAGCCTACGGGTTAGGATTTGGGGACGGGTGAGGGTCAGGCATCGGGGAAGGGTTAGGGTTAGGGTTCGGGCTAGGGTTAGGTTTAGGGGACGAGGACGGTTTAGGGTCCAGGTGAGGGTCCGACAACGCTTTAGGGGGAGCGTGCGTGTGAGGGCGCGAGTTAGTGTGAGCGTACGGGTTAGGATTAGGGGACGGGTGAGGGTCAGGCTTCGGGGAAGTGTTATGGTTAGGGTTCGGGCTAGGGTTAGGGTTAGGGGATGGGGACGGTTTAGTGTCCTGGTGAGGGTCTGACAACGCTTTAGGGGGATCGTGCGTGTGAGGGCGCGGGTTAGTGTGAGCCTACTGGTTAGGATTAGGGGACGGGTGAGGGTCAGGCTTCGGGGAAGGGTTAGGGTTAGGGTTCGGGCTAGGGTTAGGGTTAGGTGACGGGGACGGTTTAGGGTCCAGGTGAGGGTCCGACAACGCTTTAGGGGGAGCGTGCATGTGAGGGCCCGGGTTAGTGTGAGCCTACGGGTTAGGATAAGGGGAAGGGTGAGGGTCAGGCTTCAGGGAAGGTTTAGGGTTAGGGTTCGGGCTAGGGTTAGGGTTAGGGGACGGGGACGGTTTAGGGTCCAGGTGAGGGTCCGACAACGCTTTAGGGGGAGCGTGCGTGTGAGGGCGCGGGTTAGTGTTAGCGTAGAGGTTAGGATTAGGGGACGGGTGAGGGTCAGGCTTCGGGGAAGGGTTAGGGTTAGGGTTCGGGCTAGGGTTAGGGTTAGGGGACGGGGACGGTTTAGGGTCCAGGTGAGGGTCCGACAACGTTTTAGGGGGAGCGTGCGTGTGAGGGCGTGGGTTAGTGTTAGCGTACGGTTTAGGATTAGGGGACGGGTGAGGGTCAGGTTTCGGGGAAGGGTTAGGGTTAGGGTTAGGGTTAGGGGACGGGGATGGTTTAGGGTACAGGTGAGGGTCCGACAACGCTTTAGGGGGAGCGTGCGTGTGAGGGCGCGGGTTAGTGTGAGCCTACGGGTTAGGATTAGGGGACGGGTGAGGGTCACGCTTCATTGAAGGGTTAGGGTTAGGGTTCGGGCTAGGGTTAGGGTTAGGGGAAGGGGACGGTTTAGGGTCCAGGTGAGGGTCCGACAACGCTTTAGGGGGAGCGTGTGTGTGAGGGCGCGGGTTAGTGTTAGCGTACGGGTTAGGATTAGGGGACGGGTGAGGGTCAGGCTTCGGGGAAGGGTTAGGGTTAGGGTTCGGGCTAGGGTTAGGGTTAGGGGACGGGGACGGTTTAGGGTCCAGGTGAGGGTCCGACAACGCTTTAGGGGGAGCGTGCGTGTGAGGGCGCGGGTTAGTGTTAGCGTACGGGTTAGGATTAGGGGACGGGTGAGGGTCAGGCTTCGGGGAAGGGTTAGGGTTAGGGTTCGGGCTAGGGTTAGGGTTAGGGGACGGGGACGGTTTAGGGTCCAGGTGAGGGTCCGACAACGCTTTAGGGGGAGCGTGCGTGTGAGGGTGCGGGTTAGTGTTAGCGTACGGCTTAGGATTAGGGGACGGGTGAGGGTCATGCTTCGGGGAAGGGTTAGGGTTAGGGTTCGGGCTAGGGTTAGGGTTAGGGGACGGGGACGGTTTAGGGTCCAGGTGAGGGTCCGACAACGCTTTAGGGGGATCGTGCGTGTGAGGGCGCGGGTTAGTGTGAGCCTACGGGTTACGATTAGGTGACGGGTGAGGGTCAGGCTTCGGGGAAGGGTTAGGGTTATGGTTCGGTCTAGGGTTAGGGTTAGGGTACGGGGACGGTTTAGGGTCCAGGTGAGGGTCCGACAACGCTTTAGGGGGAGCGTGCGTGTGAGGGCGCGGGTTAGTGTTAGCGTACGGGTTAGGATTAGGGGACGGGTGAGGGTCAGGCTTCGGGGAAGTGTTAGGGTTAGGGTTCGGGCTAGGGTTAGGGTTAGGGGACGGGGACGGTTTAGGGTCCAGGTGAGGGTCCGACAACGCTTTAGGGGGAGCATGCGTTTGAGGGCCCGGGTTAGTGTTAGCGTGCGGGTTAGGATTAGGGGACGGGTGAGGGTCAGGCTTCGGGGAAGGTTTAGGGTTAGGGTTCGGGCTAGGGTTAGGGTTAGGGGACGGGGACGGCTTAGGGTCCAATTTAGGGTCCGACAACGCTTTAGGGGGAGCGTGCGTGTGAGGGCGCGGGTTAGTGTTAGCGTACGGGTTAGGATTAGGGGACGGGTGAGGGTCAGGCTTCGGGGAAGGGTTAGGGTTAGGGTTCGGGCTAGGGTTAGGGTTAGGGTATGGGGACGGTTTAGGGTCCAGGTGAGGTTCCGACAATGCTTTAGGGGGAGCGTGTGTGTGAGGGCGCAGGTTAGTGTGAGCCTACGGGTTAGGATTTGGGGACGGGTGAGGGTCAGGCATCGGGGAAGGGTTAGGGTTAGGGTTCGGGCTAGGGTTAGGTTTAGGGGACGAGGACGGTTTAGGGTCCAGGTGAGGGTCCGACAACGCTTTAGGGGGAGCGTGCGTGTGAGGGCGCGAGTTAGTGTGAGCGTACGGGTTAGGATTAGGGGACGGGTGAGGGTCAGGCTTCGGGGAAGTGTTATGGTTAGGGTTCGGGCTAGGGTTAGGGTTAGGGGATGGGGACGGTTTAGTGTCCTGGTGAGGGTCCGACAACGCTTTAGGGGGAGCGTGCGTGTAAGGGCGCGGGTTATTGTGAGCCTACGGGTTACGATTAGGGGACGGGTGAGGGTCAGGCTTCGGGGAAGGGTTAGGGTTAGGGTTCGGGCTAGGGTTAGGGTTAGGTGACGGGGACGGTTTAGGGTCCAGGTGAGGGTCCGACAACGCTTTAGGGGGAGCGTGCGTGTGAGGGCCCGGGTTAGTGTGAGCCTACGGGTTAGGATAAGGGGAAGGGTGAGGGTCAGGCTTCAGGGAAGGTTTAGGGTTAGGGTTCGGGCTAGGGTTAGGGTTAGGGGACGGGGACGGTTTAGGGTCCAGGTGAGGGTCCGACAACGCTTTAGGGGGAGCGTGCGTGTGAGGGCGCGGGTTAGTGTTAGCGTAGAGGTTAGGATTAGGGGACGGGTGAGGGTCAGGCTTCGGGGAAGGGTTAGGGTTAGGGTTCGGGCTAGGGTTAGGGTTAGGGGACGGGGACGGTTTAGGGTCCAGGTGAGGGTCCGACAACGTTTTAGGGGGAGCGTGCGTGTGAGGGCGTGGGTTAGTGTTAGCGTACGGTTTAGGATTAGGGGACGGGTGAGGGTCAGGTTTCGGGGAAGGGTTAGGGTTAGGGTTAGGGTTAGGGGACGGGGACGGTTTAGGGTACAGGTGAGGGTCCGACAACGCTTTAGGGGGAGCGTGCGTGTGAGGGCGCGGGTTAGTGTGAGCCTACGGGTTAGGATTAGGGGACGGGTGAGGGTCACGCTTCATTGAAGGGTTAGGGTTAGGGTTCGGGCTAGGGTTAGGGTTAGGGGAAGGGGACGGTTTAGGGTCCAGGTGAGGGTCCGACAACGCTTTAGGGGGAGCGTCTGTGTGAGGGCGCGGGTTAGTGTTAGCGTACGGGTTAGGATTAGGGGACGGGTGAGGGTCAGGCTTCGGGGAAGGGTTAGGGTTAGGGTTCGGGCTAGGGTTAGGGTTAGGGGACGGGGACGGTTTAGGGTCCAGGTGAGGGTCCGACAACGCTTTAGGGGGAGCGTGCGTGTGAGGGCGCGGGTTAGTGTTAGCGTACGGCTTAGGATTAGGGGACGTGTGAAGGTCATGCTTCGGGGAAGGGTTAGGGTTAGGGTTTGGGCTAGGGTTAGGGTTAGGGGACGGGGACGGTTTAGAGTCCAGGTGAGGGTCCGACAACGCTTTAGGGGGATCGTGCGTGTGAGGGCTCGGGTTAGTTTGACCCTACGGGTTACGATTAGGTGACGGGTGCGGGTCAGGCTTCGGGGAAGGGTTAGGGTTAGGGTTCGGGCTAGGGTTAGGGTTAGGGGACGGGGACGGTTTAGGGTCCAGGAGAGGGTCTGACAACGCTTTAGGGGGAGCGTGCGTGTGAGGGCGCGGGTTAGTGTGAGCCTACGGGTTAGGATTAGGGGACAGGTGAGGGTCAGGCTTCGGGGAAGGGTTAGGGTTAGGGTTCGGGCTAGTGTTAGGGTTAGGGGATGGGGACGGTTTAGGGTCCAGGTGAGGGTCTGACAACGCTTTAGGGGGAGCGTGCGTGTGAGGGCGCGAGTTTGTGTGATCGTACGGGTTAGGATTGGGGACGGGTGAGGGTCAGGCTTCGGGGAAGTGTTATGTTTAGGATTCGGGCTAGGGTTAGGGTTAGGGGACGGGGACGGTTTAGGGTCCTGGTGAGGGTCCGACAACGCTTTAGGGGGAGCATGCGTTTAAGGGCGCGGGTTAGTGTGAGCCTACGGGTTAGGATTAGGGGACGGGTAGGGTCATGCTTCGGGGAAGTGTTAGGGTTAGGGTTCGGGCTAGGGTTAGGGTTAGGGGACGGGGACGGTTTAGGATCCAGGTGAGGGTCCGACAACGCTTTAGGGCGAGCGTGCCTGTGAGGGCGCGGGTTAGTGTTAGCGTACGGTTTAGGATTAGGTGACGGGTGAGGGTCAGGCTTCGGGGAAGGGTTAGGGTTAGGGTTCGGGCTAGGGTTAGGGTTAGGGGACGGGGACGGTTTAGGGACCAGGTGAGGGTCCGACAACGCTTTAGGGGGAGCGTGCGTGTGAGGGCGCGGGTTAGTGTTAGCGTACGGGTTAGGATTAGGGGACGGGTGAGGGTCAGGCTTCGGGGAAGGGTTAGGGTTAGGGTTCGGGCTAGGGTTAGGGTTAGGGGACGGGGACGGTTTAGGGTCCAGGTGAGGGTCCGACAACGCTTTAGGGGGAGCGTGCGTGTGAGGGTGCGGGTTAGTGTTAGCGTACGGCTTAGGATTAGGGGACGGGTGAGGGTCATGCTTCGGGGAAGGGTTAGGGTTAGGGTTCGGGCTAGGGTTAGGGTTAGGGGACGGGGACGGTTTAGGGTCCAGGTGAGGGTCCGACAGCGCTTTAGGGGGATCGTGCGTGTGAGGGCGCGGGTTAGTGTGAGCCTACGGGTTACGATTAGGTGACGGGTGAGGGTCAGGCTTCGGGGAAGGGTTAGGGTTATGGTTCGGTCTAGGGTTAGGGTTAGGGTACGGGGACGGTTTAGGGTCCAGGTGAGGGTCCGACAACGCTTTAGGGGGAGCGTGCGTGTGAGGGCGCGGGTTAGTGTTAGCGTACGGGTTAGGATTAGGGGACGGGTGAGGGTCAGGCTTCGGGGAAGTGTTAGGGTTAGGGTTCGGGCTAGGGTTAGGGTTAGGGGACGGGGACGGTTTAGGGTCCAGGTGAGGGTCCGACAACGCTTTAGGGGGAGCATGCGTTTGAGGGCCCGGGTTAGTGTTAGCGTGCGGGTTAGGATTAGGGGACGGGTGAGGGTCAGGCTTCGGGGAAGGTTTAGGGTTAGGGTTCGGGCTAGGGTTAGGGTTAGGGGACGGGGACGGCTTAGGGTCCAATTTAGGGTCCGACAACGCTTTAGGGGGAGCGTGCGTGTGAGGGCGCGGGTTAGTGTTAGCGTACGGGTTAGGATTAGGGGACGGGTGAGGGTCAGGCTTCGGGGAAGGGTTAGGGTTAGGGTTCGGGCTAGGGTTAGGGTTAGGGTATGGGGACGGTTTAGGGTCCAGGTGAGGTTCCGACAATGCTTTAGGGGGAGCGTGTGTGTGAGGGAGCAGGTTAGTGTGAGCCTACGGGTTAGGATTTGGGGACGGGTGAGGGTCAGGCATCGGGGAAGGGTTAGGGTTAGGGTTCGGGCTAGGGTTAGGTTTAGGGGACGAGGACGGTTTAGGGTCCAGGTGAGGGTCCGACAACGCTTTAGGGGGAGCGTGCGTGTGAGGGCGCGAGTTAGTGTGAGCGTACGGGTTAGGATTAGGGGACGGGTGAGGGTCAGGCTTCGGGGAAGTGTTATGGTTAGGGTTCGGGCTAGGGTTAGGGTTAGGGGATGGGGACGGTTTAGTGTCCTGGTGAGGGTCCGACAACGCTTTAGGGGGAGCGTGCGTGTAAGGGCGCGGGTTATTGTGAGCCTACGGGTTACGATTAGGGGACGGGTGAGGGTCAGGCTTCGGGGAAGGGTTAGGGTTAGGGTTCGGGCTAGGGTTAGGGTTAGGTGACGGGGACGGTTTAGGGTCCAGGTGAGGGTCCGACAACGCTTTAGGGGGAGCGTGCGTGTGAGGGCCCGGGTTAGTGTGAGCCTACGGGTTAGGATAAGGGGAAGGGTGAGGGTCAGGCTTCAGGGAAGGTTTAGGGTTAGGGTTCGGGCTAGGGTTAGGGTTAGGGGACGGGGACGGTTTAGGGTCCAGGTGAGGGTCCGACAACGCTTTAGGGGGAGCGTGCGTGTGAGGGCGCGGGTTAGTGTTAGCGTAGAGGTTAGGATTAGGGGACGGGTGAGGGTCAGGCTTCGGGGAAGGGTTAGGGTTAGGGTTCGGGCTAGGGTTAGGGTTAGGGGACGGGGACGGTTTAGGGTCCAGGTGAGGGTCCGACAACGTTTTAGGGGGAGCGTGCGTGTGAGGGCGTGGGTTAGTGTTAGCGTACGGTTTAGGATTAGGGGACGGGTGAGGGTCAGGTTTCGGGGAAGGGTTAGGGTTAGGGTTAGGGTTAGGGGACGGGGACGGTTTAGGGTACAGGTGAGGGTCCGACAACGCTTTAGGGGGAGCGTGCGTGTGAGGGCGCGGGTTAGTGTGAGCCTACGGGTTAGGATTAGGGGACGGGTGAGGGTCACGCTTCATTGAAGGGTTAGGGTTAGGGTTCGGGCTAGGGTTAGGGTTAGGGGAAGGGGACAGTTTAGGGTCCAGGTGAGGGTCCGACAACGCTTTAGGGGGAGCGTGTGTGTGAGGGCGCGGGTTAGTGTTAGCGTACGGGTTAGGATTAGGGGACGGGTGAGGGTCAGGCTTCGGGGAAGGGTTAGGGTTAGGGTTCGGGCTAGGGTTAGGGTTAGGGGACGGGGACGGTTTAGGGTCCAGGTGAGGGTCCGACAACGCTTTAGGGGGAGCGTGCGTGTGAGGGCGCGGGTTAGTGTTAGCGTACGGCTTAGGATTAGGGGACGTGTGAAGGTCATGCTTCGGGGAAGGGTTAGGGTTAGGGTTTGGGCTAGGGTTAGGGTTAGGGGACGGGGACGGTTTAGAGTCTAGGTGAGGGTCCGACAACGCTTTAGGGGGATCGTGCGTGTGAGGGCTCGGGTTAGTTTGACCCTACGGGTTACGATTAGGTGACGGGTGCGGGTCAGGCTTCGGGGAAGGGTTAGGGTTAGGGTTCGGGCTAGGGTTAGGGTTAGGGGACGGGGACGGTTTAGGGTCCAGGAGAGGGTCTGACAACGCTTTAGGGGGAGCGTGCGTGTGAGGGCGCGGGTTAGTGTGAGCCTACGGGTTAGGATTAGGGGACAGGTGAGGGTCAGGCTTCGGGGAACGGTTAGGGTTAGGGTTCGGGCTAGGGTTAGGGTTAGGGGACGGGGACGGTTTAGGGTCCAGGTGAGGGTCTGACAACGCTTTAGGGGGAGTGTGCGTGTGAGGGCGCGAGTTAGTGTGAGCGCACGGGTTAGGATTAGGGAACGGGTGAGGGTCACGCTTCATTGAAGGGTTAGGGTTAGGGTTCGGGCTAGGGTTAGGGTTAGGGGACGGGGACGGTTTAGGGTCCAGGTGAGGGTCCGACAACGCTTTAGGGGGAGCGTGCGTGTGAGGGCGTGGGTTAGTGTTAGCGTACGGGTTAGGATTAGGGGACGGGTGAGGGTCATGCTTCGGGGAAGGGTTAGGGTTAGGGTTCGGGCTAGGGTTAGGGTTAGGGTACGGGGACGGTTTAGGGTCCAGGAGAGGGTCCGACAACGCTTTAGGGGGAGCGTGCGTGTGAGGGCGCGGGTTAGTGGGAGCCTACGGGTTAGGATTAGGGGACAGGTGAGGGTCAGGCTTCGGGGAAGGGTTAGGGTTAGGGTTCGGGCTAGGGTTAGGGTTAGGGGACGGGGACGGTTTAGGGTCCTGGTGAGGGTCCGACAACGCTTTAGGGGGAGCGTGCGTGTGAGGGCGTGGGTTAGTGTGAGCCTACGGGTTAGGATTAGGGGACGGGTGAGGGTCAGGCTTCGGGGAAGTGTTAGGGTTAGGGTTCAGGCTAGGGTTAGGGTTAGGGGACGGGGACGGTTTAGGATCCAGCTGAGGGTCCGACAATGCTTTAGGGGGAGCGTGCATATGAGGGCGCGGGTTAGTGTTGGCGTACGGGTTAGGATTAGGGGACGGGTGAGTGTCAGGCTTCGGGGAAGGGTTAGGGTTAGGGTTCGGGCTAGGGTTAGGGTTAGGGTACGGGGACGGTTTAGGGTCGAGGTGAGGGTCCGACAACGCTTTAGGGGGAGCGTGCGTGTGAGGGCGCGGGTTAGTGTGAGCCTACGGCTTAGGATTAGGGGACGGGTGAGTGTCAGGCTTCGGGGAAGGGTTAGGGTTAGGGTTCGGGCTAGGGTTAGGGGACGGGGACGGGGACGGTTTAGGGTCCAGGTGAGGGTCCGACAACGCTTTAGGGGGAGCGTGCGTGTGAGGGCGCGGGTTAGTGTTAGCGTACGGGTTAGGATTAGGGGACGGGTGAGGGTCAGGCTTCGGGGAAGGGTTAGGGTTAGGGTTCGGGCTAGGGTTAGGGTTAGGGGACGGGGACGGTTTAGGGTCCAGGTGAGGGTCCGACAACGCTTTAGGGGGAGCGTGCGTGTGAGGGCGCGGGTTAGTGTTAGCGTACGGCTTAGGATTAGGGGACGGGTGAGGGTCATGCTTCGGGGAAGGGTTAGGGTTAGGGTTCGGGCTAGGGTTAGGGTTAGGGGACGGGGACGGTTTAGAGTCCAGGTGAGGGTCCGACAACGCTTTAGGGGGATCGTGCGTGTGAGGGCGCGGGTTAGTGTGAGCCTACGGGTTACGATTAGGTGACGGGTGAGGGTCAGGCTTCGGGGAAGGGTTAGGGTTAGGGTTCGGGCTAGGGTTAGGGTTAGGGTACGGGGACGGTTTAGGGTCCAGGTGAGGGTCCGCCAACGCTTTAGGGGGAGCGTGCATGTGAGGGCGTGGGTTAGTGTTAGCGTACGTGTTAGGATTAGGGGACGGGTGAGGGTCAGGCTACGGGGAAGTGTTAGGGTTAGGGTTCGGGCTAGGGTTAGGGTTAGGGGACGGGGACGGTTTAGGGTCGAGGTGAGGGTCCGACAACGCTTTAGGGGGAGCGTGCGTGTGAGGGCGCGGGTTAGAGTGAGCCTACGGGTTAGGATTAGGGGACGGGTGAGGGTCAGGCTTCGGGGAAGGGTTAGAGTTAGGGTTCGGGCTAGGGTTAGGGTTAGGGGATGGGGACGGTTTAGGGTCCAGGTGAGGGTCCGACAACGCTTTAGGGGGAGCGTGCGTGTGAGGGCGCGGGTTAGTGTTAGCGTACGGGTTAGGATTAGGGGACGGGTGAGGGTCATGCTTCGGGGAAGGGTTAGGGTTAGGGTTCGGGCTAGGGTTAGGGTTAGGGTACGGGGACGGTTTAGGGTCCAGGAGAGGGTCCGACAACGCTTTAGGGGGAGCGTGCGTGTGAGGGCGCGGGTTAGTGGGAGCCTACGGGTTAGGATTAGGGGACAGGTGAGGGTCAGGCTTCGGGGAAGGGTTAGGGTTAGGGTTCGGGCTAGGGTTAGGGTTAGGGGACGGGGACGGTTTAGGGTCCTGGTGAGGGTCCGACAACGCTTTAGGGGGAGCGTGCGTGTGAGGGCGTGGGTTAGTGTGAGCCTACGGGTTAGGATTAGGGGACGGGTGAGGGTCAGGCTTCGGGGAAGTGTTAGGGTTAGGGTTCAGGCTAGGGTTAGGGTTAGGGGACGGGGACGGTTTAGGATCCAGCTGAGGGTCCGACAATGCTTTAGGGGGAGCGTGCATATGAGGGCGCGGGTTAGTGTTGGCGTACGGGTTAGGATTAGGGGACGGGTGAGTGTCAGGCTTCGGGGAAGGGTTAGGGTTAGGGTTCGGGCTAGGGTTAGGGTTAGGGTACGGGGACGGTTTAGGGTCGAGGTGAGGGTCCGACAACGCTTTAGGGGGAGCGTGCGTGTGAGGGCGCGGGTTAGTGTGAGCCTACGGCTTAGGATTAGGGGACGGGTGAGTGTCAGGCTTCGGGGAAGGGTTAGGGTTAGGGTTCGGGCTAGGGTTACGGTTAGGGGACGGGGACGGTTTAGGGTCCAGGTGAGGGTCCGACAACGCTTTAGGGGGAGCGTGCGTGTGAGGGCGCGGGTTAGTGTTAGCGTACGGGTTAGGATTAGGGGACGGGTGAGGGTCAGGCTTCGGGGAAGGGTTAGGGTTAGGGTTCGGGCTAGGGTTAGGGTTAGGGGACGGGGACGGTTTAGGGTCCAGGTGAGGGTCCAACAACGCTTTAGGGGGAGCGTGCGTGTGAGGGCGCGGGTTAGTGTTAGCGTACGGCTTAGGATTAGGGGACGGGTGAGGGTCATGCTTCGGGGAAGGGTTAGGGTTAGGGTTCGGGCTAGGGTTAGGGTTAGGGGACGGGGACAGTTTAGAGTCCAGGTGAGGGTCCGACAACGCTTTAGGGGGATCGTGCGTGTGAGGGCGCGGGTTAGTGTGAGCCTACGGGTTACGATTAGGTGACGGGTGAGGGTCAGGCTTCGGGGAAGGGTTAGGGTTAGGGTTCGGGCTAGGGTTAGGGTTAGGGTACGGGGACGGTTTAGGGTCCAGGTGAGGGTCCGCCAACGCTTTAGGGGGAGCGTGCATGTGAGGGCGTGGGTTAGTGTTAGCGTACGTGTTAGGATTAGGGGACGGGTGAGGGTCAGGCTACGGGGAAGTGTTAGGGTTAGGGTTCGGGCTAGGGTTAGGGTTAGGGGACGGGGACGGTTTAGGGTCGAGGTGAGGGTCCGACAACGCTTTAGGGGGAGCGTGCGTGTGAGGGCGCGGGTTAGAGTGAGCCTACGGGTTAGGATTAGGGGACGGGTGAGGGTCAGGCTTCGGGGAAGGGTTAGAGTTAGGGTTCGGGCTAGGGTTAGGGTTAGGGGATGGGGACGGTTTAGGGTCCAGGTGAGGGTCCGACAACGCTTTAGGGGGAGCGTGCGTGTGAGGGCGCGGGTTAGTGTTAGCGTACGGGTTAGGATTAGGGGACGGGTGAAGGTCAGTGTTCGGGGAAGGGTTAGGATTAGGGTTCGGGCTAGGGTTAGGGTTAGGGGACGGGGACGGTTTAGGGTCCAGGTGAGGGTCCGACAACGCTTTAGGGGGAGCGTGCGTGTGAGGGCGCGGGTTAGTGTGAGCCTACGGGTTAGGATTAGGGGACGGGTGAGGGTCAGGCTTCAGGGAAGGGTTAGGGTTAGGGTTAGGGCTAGGGTTAGGGTTAGGGGACGGGGACGGTTTAGGGTCCAGGTGAGGGTCCGACAACGCTTTAGGGGGAGCGTGCGTGTGAGGGCGCGGGTTAGTGTGAGCCTACGGGTTAGGATTAGGGGACGGGTGAGGGTCAGGCTTCGGGGAAGTGTTAGGGTTATGGTTCGGGCTAGGGTTAGGGTTAGGGGACGGGGACGGTTTAGGGTCCAGGTGAGGGTCCGACAACGCTTTAGGGGGAGCATGCGTGTGAGGGCCCGGGTTAGTGTTAGCGTGCGGTTTAGGATTAGGGGACGGGTGAGGGTCAGGTTTCGGGGAAGGGTTAGGGTTAGGATTCGGGCTAGGGTTAGGGTTAGGGGACGGGGACGGTTTAGGGTTGAGGTGAGGGTCCGACAACGCTTTAGGGGGAGCGTGCGTGTGAGGGCGCGGGTTAGTGTGAGCCTACGGCTTAGGATTAGGGGACGGGTGAGGGTCAGGCTTCGGGGAAGGGTTAGGGTTAGGGTTCGGGCTAGGGTTAGGGTTAAGGGACGGGGACGGTTTAGGGTCCAGGTGAGGGTCCGACAACGCTTTAGGGGGAGCGTGCGTGTGAGGGCGCGGGTTAGTGTTAGCGTACGGGTTAGGATTAGGGGACGGGTGAGGGTCAGGCTTCGGGGAAGGGTTAGGGTTAGGGTTCGGGCTAGGGTTAGGGTTAGGGGACAGGGACGGTTTAGGGTCCAGGTGAGGGTCCGACAACGCTTTAGGGGGAGCGTGCGTGTGAGGGCGCGGGTTAGTGTTAGCGTACGGCTTAGGATTAGGGGACGGGTGAGGGTCATGCTTCGGGGAAGGGTTAGGGTTAGGGTTCGGGCTAGGGTTAGGGTTAGGGGACGGGGACGGTTTAGAGTCCAGGTGAGGGTCCGACAACGCTTTAGGCGGATCGTGCGTGTGAGGGCGCGGGTTAGTGTGAGCCTACGGGTTACGATTAGGTGACGGGTGAGGGTCAGGCTTCGGGGAAGGGTTAGGGTTAGGGTTCGGGCTAGGGTTAGGGTTAGGGTACGGGGACGGTTTAGGGTCCAGGTGAGGGTCCGACAACGCTTTAGGGGGAGCGTGCATGTTGTGGCGCGGGTTAGTGTTAGCGTACGTGTTAGGATTAGGGGACGGGTGAGGGTCAGGGTTCGGGGAAGGGTTAGGGTTAGGGTTCGGGCTAGGGTTAGGGTTAGGGGACGGGGACGGTTTAGGGTCCAGGTGAGGGTCCGACAACGCTTTAGGGGGAGCGTGCGTGTGTGGGCGCGGGTTAGTGTGAGCCTACGGTTTAGGATTAGGGGACGGGTGAGGGTCAGGTTTCGGGGAAGGGTTAGGGTTAGGGTTCGGGCTAGGGTTAGGGTTAGGGGACGGGGACGGTTTAGGGTCCAGGTGAGGGTCTGACAACGCTTTAGGGGGAGCGTGCGTGTGAGGGCGCGAGTTTGTGTGAGCCTACGGGTTAGTATTAGGGGACGGGTGAGGGTCAGGCTTCGGGGAAGGGTTAGGGTTAGGGTTCGTGCTAGGGTTAGGGTTAGGGGATGGGGACGGTTTAGGGTCCAGGTGAGGGTCCGACAACGCTTTAGGGGGAGCGTGCGTGTGAGGGCGCGTGTTAGTGTGAGCCTACGGGTTAGGATTAGGGGACGGGTGAGGGTCAGGATTCAGGGAAGGGTTAGGGTTAGGGTTCGGGCTAGGGTTAGGGTTAGGGGACGGGGACGGTTTAGGGTCGAGGTGAGGGTCCGACAACGCTTTAGGGGGAGCGTGCGTGTGAGGGCGCGGGTTAGTGTGAGCCTACGGGTTAGGATTAGGGGACGGGTGAGGGTCAGGCTTCGGGGAAGGGTTAGAGTTAGGGTTCGGGCTAGGGTTAGGGTTAGGGGATGGGGACGGTTTAGGGTCCAGGTGAGGGTCCGACAACGCTTTAGGGGGAGCGTGCGTGTGAGGGCGCGGGTTAGTGTTAGCGTACGGGTTAGGATTAGGGGACGGGTGAAGGTCAGTGTTCGGGGAAGGGTTAGGATTAGGGTTCGGGCTAGGGTTAGGGTTAGGGGACGGGGACGGTTTAGGGTCCAGGTGAGGGTCCGACAACGCTTTAGGGGGAGCGTGCGTGTGAGGGCGCGGGTTAGTGTGAGCCTACGGGTTAGGATTAGGGGACGGGTGAGGGTCAGGCTTCAGGGAAGGGTTAGGGTTAGGGTTAGGGCTAGGGTTAGGGTTAGGGGACGGGGACGGTTTAGGGTCCAGGTGAGGGTCCGACAACGCTTTAGGGGGAGTGTGCGTGTGAGGGCGCGGGTTAGTGTGAGCCTACGGGTTAGGATTAGGGGACGGGTGAGGGTCAGGCTTCGGGGAAGTGTTAGGGTTATGGTTCGGGCTAGGGTTAGGGTTAGGGGACGGGGACGGTTTAGGGTCCAGGTGAGGGTCCGACAACGCTTTAGGGGGAGCATGCGTGTGAGGGCCCGGGTTAGTGTTAGCGTGCGGTTTAGGATTAGGGGACGGGTGAGGGTCAGGTTTCGGGGAAGGGTTAGGGTTAGGGTTCGGGCTAGGGTTAGGGTTAGGGGACGGGGACGGTTTAGGGTTGAGGTGAGGGTCCGACAACGCTTTAGGGGGAGCGTGCGTGTGAGGGCGCGGTTTAGTGTGAGCCTACGGCTTAGGATTAGGGGACGGGTGAGGGTCAGGCTTCGGGGAAGGGTTAGGGTTAGGGTTCGGGCTAGGGTTAGGGTTAAGGGACGGGGACGGTTTAGGGTCCAGGTGAGGGTCCGACAACGCTTTAGGGGGAGCGTGCGTGTGAGGGCGCGGGTTAGTGTTAGCGTACGGGTTAGGATTAGGGGACGGGTGAGGGTCAGGCTTCGGGGAAGGGTTAGGGTTAGGGTTCGGGCTAGGGTTAGGGTTAGGGGACGGGGACGGTTTAGGGTCCAGGTGAGGGTCCGACAACGCTTTAGGGGGAGCGTGCGTGTGAGGGCGCGGGTTAGTGTTAGCGTACGGCTTAGGATTAGGGGACGGGTGAGGGTCATGCTTCGGGGAAGGGTTAGGGTTAGGGTTCGGGCTAGGGTTAGGGTTAGGGGACGGGGACGGTTTAGAGTCCAGGTGAGGGTCCGACAACGCTTTAGGCGGATCGTGCGTGTGAGGGCGCGGGTTAGTGTGAGCCTACGGGTTACGATTAGGTGACGGGTGAGGGTCAGGCTTCGGGGAAGGGTTAGGGTTAGGGTTCGGGCTAGGGTTAGGGTTAGGGTACGGGGACGGTTTAGGGTCCAGGTGAGGGTCCGACAACGCTTTAGGGGGAGCGTGCATGTGAGGGCGCGGGTTAGTGTTAGCGTACGTGTTAGGATTAGGGGACGGGTGAGGGTCAGGCTTCGGGGAAGGGTTAGGGTTAGGGTTCGGGCTAGGGTTAGGGTTAGGGGACGGGGACGGTTTAGGGTCCAGGTGAGGGTCCGACAACGCTTTAGGGGGAGCGTGCGTGTGAGGGCGCGTGTTAGTGTGAGCCTACGGTTTAGGATTAGGGGACGGGTGAGGGTCAGGTTTCGGGGAAGGGTTAGGGTTAGGGTTCAGGCTAGGGTTAGGGTTAGGGGACGGGGACGGTTTAGGGTCCAGGTGAGGGTCTGACAACGCTTTAGGGGGAGCGTGCGTGTGAGGGCGCGAGTTTGTGTGAGCCTACGGGTTAGTATTAGGGGACGGGTGAGGGTCAGGCTTCGGGGAAGGGTTAGGGTTAGGGTTCGTGCTAGGGTTAGGGTTAGGGGATGGGGACGGTTTAGGGTCCAGGTGAGGGTCCGACAACGCTTTAGGGGGAGCGTGCGTGTGAGGGCGCGGGTTAGTGTGAGCCTACGGGTTAGGATTAGGGGACGGGTGAGGGTCAGGATTCAGGGAAGGGTTAGGGTTAGGGTTCGGGCTAGGGTTAGGGTTAGGGGACGGGGACGGTTTAGGGTCCAGGTGAGGGTCCGACAACGCTTTAGGGGGAGCGTGCGTGTGAGGGCGCATGTTAGTGTGAGCGTACGGGTTAGGAATAGGGGACGGGTGAGGGTCAGGCTTCGGGGAAGTGTTAGGGTTAGGGTTCGGGCTAGGGTTAGGGTTAGGGGACGGGGACGGTTTAGGGTCCAGGTGAGGGTCCGACAACGCTTTAGGGGGAGCGTGCGTGTGAGGGCGCGGGTTAGTGTGAGCCTACGGGTTAGGATTAGGGGACGGGTGAGGGTCAGGCTTCGGGGAAGTGTTAGGGTTATGGTTCGGGCTAGGGTTAGGGTTAGGGGACGGGGACGGTTTAGGGTCCAGGTGAGGGTCCGACAACGCTTTAGGGGGAGCATGCGTGTGAGGGCCCGGGTTAGTGTTAGCGTGCGGTTTAGGATTAGGGGACGGGTGAGGGTCAGGTTTCGGGGAAGGGTTAGGGTTAGGGTTCGGGCTAGGGTTAGGGTT
The DNA here is from genome assembly GCF_949774975.1 of Lagenorhynchus albirostris. Classification (NCBI taxonomy): domain Eukaryota; kingdom Metazoa; phylum Chordata; class Mammalia; order Artiodactyla; family Delphinidae; genus Lagenorhynchus; species Lagenorhynchus albirostris. The sequence continues at coordinate 276,541 of NW_026783605.1, read as the reverse complement.
AGGGGACGGGGACGGCTTAGGGTCCAATTGAGGGTCCGACAACGCTTTAGGTGGAGCGTGCGTGTGAGGGCGCGGGTTAGTGTGAGCCTACGGGTTAGGATTAGGGGACAGGTGAGGGTCAGGCTTCGGGGAAGGGTTAGGGTTAGGGTTCGGGCTAGGGTTAGGGTTAGGGGACGGGGACGGTTTAGGGTCCAGGTGAGGGTCCGACAACGCTTTAGCGGGAGCGTGCGTGTGAGGGCGCGAGTTAGTGTGAGCGTACGGGTTAGGATTAGGGGACGGGTGAGGGTCAGGCTTCGGGGAAGGGTTAGGGTTAGGGTTCGGGCTAGGGTTAGGGTTAGGGGACGGGGACGGTTTAGGGTCCAGGTGAGGGTCCGACAACGCTTTAGGGGGAGCGTGCGTGTGAGGGCGCGGGTTAGTGTTAGCGTACGGGTTAGGATTAAGGGACGGGTGAGGGTCAGGCTTCGGGGAAGGGTTAGGGTTAGGGTTCGGGCTAGGGTTAGGGTTAGGGGACGGGAACGGTTTAGGGTCCAGGTGAGGGTCCGACAACGCTTTAGGGGGAGCGTGCGTGTGAGGGCGCGGGTTAGTGTTAGCCTACGGGTTAGGATTAGGGGACGGGTGAGGGTCAGGGTTCGGGGAAGGGTTAGGGTTAGGGTTCGGGCTAGGGTTAGGGTTAGGGGACGGGGACGGTTTAGGGTCCAGGTGAGGGTCCGACAACGCTTTAGGGGGAGCGTGCGTGTGAGGGCGCGGGTTAGTGTTAGCGTACGGCTTAGGATTAGGGGACGGGTGAGGGTCATGCTTCGGGGAACGGTTAAGGTTAGGGTTCGGGCTAGGGTTAGGGTTAGGGGACGGGGACGGTTTAGGATCCAGCTGAGGGTCCGACAAAGCTTTAGGGGGATCGTGCGTGTGAGGGCGCGGGTTAGTGTGAGCCTACGGGTTACGATTTGGTGACGTGTGAGGGTCAGGCTTCGGGGAAGTGTTAGGGTTAGGGTTCGGGCTAGGGTTAGTGTTAGGGGACGGGGAAGTTTTAGGGTCGAGGTGAGGGTCCGACAACGCTTTAGGGGGAGCGTGCGTGTGAGGGCGCGGGTTAGTGTGAGCGTACGGGTTAGGATTAGGGGACGGGTGAGGGTCAGGCTTCGGGGAAGGGTTAGGGTTAGGGTTCGGGCTAGGGTTAGGGTTAGGGGACGTGGACGGTTTAGGGTCCAGGTGAGGGTCCGACAACGCTTTAGGGGGAGCGTGCATGTGAGGGCGCGGGTTAGTGTTAGCGTACGTCTTAGGATTAGGTGACGGGTGAGGGTCAGGCTTCGGGGAAGGGTTAGGGTTCGGGCTAGGGTTAGGGTTAGGGGACGGGGACGGTTTAGGGTCGAGGTGAGGGTCCGACAACGCTTTAGGGGGAGCGTGCGTGTGAGGGCGCGGGTTAGTGTGAGCCTACGGGTTAGGATTAGGGGACGGGTGAGGGTCAGGCTTCGGGGAAGGGTTAGAGTTAGGGTTCGGGCTAGGGTTAGGGTTAGGGGATGGGGACGGTTTAGGGTCCAGGTGAGGGTCCGACAACGCTTTAGGGGGAGCGTGCGTGTGAGGGCGCGGGTTAGTGTTAGCGTACGGGTTAGGATTAGGGGACGGGTGAAGGTCAGTGTTCGGGGAAGGGTTAGGATTAGGGTTCGGGCTAGGGTTAGGGTTAGGGGACGGGGACGGTTTAGGGTCCAGGTGAGGGTCCGACAACGCTTTAGGGGGAGCGTGCGTGTGAGGGCGCGGGTTAGTGTGAGCCTACGGGTTAGGATTAGGGGACGGGTGAGGGTCAGGCTTCAGGGAAGGGTTAGGGTTAGGGTTAGGGCTAGGGTTAGGGTTAGGGGACGGGGACGGTTTAGGGTCCAGGTGAAGGTCCGACAACGCTTTAGGGGGAGCGTGCGTGTGAGGGCGCGGGTTAGTGTGAGCCTACGGGTTAGGATTAGGGGACGGGTGAGAGTCAGGCTTCGGGGAAGTGTTAGGGATATGGTTCGGGCTAGGGTTAGGGTTAGGGGACGGGGACGGTTTAGGGTCCAGGTGAGGGTCCGACAACGCTTTAGGGGGATCATGCGTGTGAGGGCCCGGGTTAGTGTTAGCGTGCGGTTTAGGATTAGGGGACGGGTGAGGGTCAGGTTTCGGGGAAGGGTTAGGGTTAGGGTTCGGGCTAGGGTTAGGGTTAGGGGACGGGGACGGTTTAGGGTTGAGGTGAGGGTCCGACAACGCTTTAGGGGGAGCGTGCGTGTGAGGGCGCGGTTTAGTGTGAGCCTACGGCTTAGGATTAGGGGACGGGTGAGGGTCAGGCTTCGGGGAAGGGTTAGGGTTAGGGTTCGGGCTAGGGTTAGGGTTAAGGGACGGGGACGGTTTAGGGTCCAGGTGAGGGTCCGACAACGCTTTAGGGGGAGCGTGCGTGTGAGGGCGCGGGTTAGTGTTAGCGTACGGGTTAGGATTAGGGGACGGGTGAGGGTCAGGCTTCGGGGAAGGGTTAGGGTTAGGGTTCGGGCTAGGGTTAGGGTTAGGGGACGGGGACGGTTTAGGGTCCAGGTGAGGGTCCGACAACGCTTTAGGGGGAGCGTGCGTGTGAGGGCGCGGGTTAGTGTTAGCGTACGGCTTAGGATTAGGGGACGGGTGAGGGTCATGCTTCGGGGAAGGGTTAGGGTTAGGGTTCGGGCTAGGGTTAGGGTTAGGGGACGGGGACGGTTTAGAGTCCAGGTGAGGGTCCGACAACGCTTTAGGCGGATCGTGCGTGTGAGGGCGCGGGTTAGTGTGAGCCTACGGGTTACGATTAGGTGACCGGTGAGGGTCAGGCTTCGGGGAAGGGTTAGGGTTAGGGTTCGGGCTAGGGTTAGGGTTAGGGTACGGGGACGGTTTAGGGTCCAGGTGAGGGTCCGACAACGCTTTAGGGGGAGCGTGCATGTGAGGGCGCGGGTTAGTGTTAGCGTACGTGTTAGGATTAGGGGACGGGTGAGGGTCAGGGTTCGGGGAAGGGTTAGGGTTAGGGTTCGGGCTAGGGTTAGGGTTAGGGGACGGGGACGGTTTAGGGTCCAGGTGAGGGTCCGACAACGCTTTAGGGGGAGCGTGCGTGTGAGGGCGCGGGTTAGTGTGAGCCTACGGTTTAGGATTAGGGGACGGGTGAGGGTCAGGTTTCGGGGAAGGGTTAGGGTTAGGGTTCGGGCTAGGGTTAGGGTTAGGGGACGGGGACGGTTTAGGGTCCAGGTGAGGGTCTGACAACGCTTTAGGGGGAGCGTGCGTGTGAGGGCGGGCGTTTGTGTGAGCCTACGGGTTAGTATTAGGGGACGGGTGAGGGTCAGGCTTCGGGGAAGGGTTAGGGTTAGGGTTCGTGCTAGGGTTAGGGTTAGGGGATGGGGACGGTTTAGGGTCCAGGTGAGGGTCCGACAACGCTTTAGGGGGAGCGTGCGTGTGAGGGCGCGGGTTAGTGTGAGCCTACGGGTTAGGATTAGGGGACGGGTGAGGGTCAGGATTCAGGGAAGGGTTAGGGTTAGGGTTCGGGCTAGGGTTAGGGTTAGGGGACGGGGACGGTTTAGGGTCCAGGTGAGGGTCCGACAACGCTTTAGGGGGAGCGTGCGTGTGAGGGCGCATGTTAGTGTGAGCGTACGGGTTAGGAATAGGGGACGGGTGAGGGTCAGGCTTCGGGGAAGTGTTAGGGTTAGGGTTCGGGCTAGGGTTAGGGTTAGGGGACGGGGACGGTTTAGGGTCCAGGTGAGGGTCCGACAACGCTTTAGGGGGAGCGTGCGTGTGAGGGCGCGGGTTAGTGTGAGCCTACGGGTTAGGATTAGGGGACGGGTGAGGGTCAGGCTTCGGGGAAGTGTTAGGGTTATGGTTCGGGCTAGGGTTAGGGTTAGGGGACGGGGACGGTTTAGGGTCCAGGTGAGGGTCCGACAACGCTTTAGGGGGAGCATGCGTGTGAGGGCCCGGGTTAGTGTTAGCGTGCGGTTTAGGATTAGGGGACGGGTGAGGGTCAGGTTTCGGGGAAGGGTTAGGGTTAGGGTTCGGGCTAGGGTTAGGGTTAGGGGACGGGGACGGCTTAGGGTCCAATTGAGGGTCCGACAACGCTTTAGGTGGAGCGTGCGTGTGAGGGCGCGGGTTAGTGTGAGCCTACGGGTTAGGATTAGGGGACAGGTGAGGGTCAGGCTTCGGGGAAGGGTTAGGGTTAGGGTTCGGGCTAGGGTTAGGGTTAGGGGACGGGGACGGTTTAGGGTCCAGGTGAGGGTCCGACAACGCTTTAGCGGGAGCGTGCGTGTGAGGGCGCGAGTTAGTGTGAGCGTACGGGTTAGGATTAGGGGACGGGTGAGGGTCAGGCTTCGGGGAAGGGTTAGGGTTAGGGTTCGGGCTAGGGTTAGGGTTAGGGGACGGGGACGGTTTAGGGTCCAGGTGAGGGTCCGACAACGCTTTAGGGGGAGCGTGCGTGTGAGGGCGCGGGTTAGTGTTAGCCTACGGGTTAGGATTAGGGGACGGGTGAGGGTCAGGGTTCGGGGAAGGGTTAGGGTTAGGGTTCGGGCTAGGGTTAGGGTTAGGGGACGGGGACGGTTTAGGGTCCAGGTGAGGGTCCGACAACGCTTTAGGGGGAGCGTGCGTGTGAGGGCGCGGGTTAGTGTAAGCGTACGGCTTAGGATTAGGGGACGGGTGAGGGTCATGCTTCGGGGAACGGTTAAGGTTAGGGTTCGGGCTAGGGTTAGGGTTAGGGGACGGGGACGGTTTAGGATCCAGCTGAGGGTCCGACAAAGCTTTAGGGGGATCGTGCGTGTGAGGGCGCGGGTTAGTGTGAGCCTACGGGTTACGATTAGGTGACGTGTGAGGGTCAGGCTTCGGGGAAGTGTTAGGGTTAGGGTTCGGGCTAGGGTTAGTGTTAGGGGACGGGGAAGTTTTAGGGTCGAGGTGAGGGTCCGACAACGCTTTAGGGGGAGCGTGCGTGTGAGGGCGCGGGTTAGTGTGAGCGTACGGGTTAGGATTAGGGGACGGGTGAGGGTCAGGCTTCGGGGAAGGGTTAGGGTTAGGGTTCGGGCTAGGGTTAGGGTTAGGGGACGTGGACGGTTTAGGGTCCAGGTGAGGGTCCGACAACGCTTTAGGGGGAGCGTGCATGTGAGGGCGCGGGTTAGTGTTAGCGTACGTCTTAGGATTAGGTGACGGGTGAGGGTCAGGCTTCGGGGAAGGGTTAGGGTTCGGGCTAGGGTTAGGGTTAGGGGACGGGGACGGTTTAGGGTTCAGGTGAGGGTCCGACAACGCTTTAGGGGGAGCGTGCATGTGAGGGCACGGGTTAGTGTTAGCGTACGGGTTAGGATTAGGGGACGGGTGAGGGTCAGGCTTCGGGGAAGTGTTAGGGATAGGGTTCGGGCTAGGGTTAGGGTTAGGGTACGGGGACGGTTTAGGGTCCAGGTGAGGGTCCGACAACGCTTTAGGGGGAGCGTGCGTGTGAGGGCGCGGGTTAGTGTGAGCCTACGGATTAGGATTAGGTGACGGGTGAGGGTCAGGCTTCGGGGAAGGGTTAGGATTATTGTTCGGGCTAGGGTTAGGGTTAGGGGACGGGGACGGTTTAGGGTCGAGGTGAGGGTCCGACAACGCTTTAGGGGGAGCGTGCGTGTGAGGGCGTGGGTTAGTGTGAGCCTACGGGTTAGGATTAGGGGACGGGTGAGGGTCAGGCTTCGGGGAAGGGTTAGGGTTAGGGTTCGGGCTAGGGTTAGGGTTAGGGGACGGGGACGGTTTAGGGTCCAGGTGAGGGTCCGACAACGCTTTAGGGGGAGCGTGCCTGTGAGGGCGCGGGTTAGTGTTAGCGTACGGCTTAGGATTAGGGGACGCGTGAGGGTCAGGCTTCGGGGAAGGTTTAGGGTTAGGGTTCGGGCTAGGGTTAGGGTTAGGGGACGGGGACGGTTTAGGGTCGAGGGGAGGGTCCGACAACGCTTTAGGGGGAGCGTGCGTGTGAGGGCGCGGGTTAGTGTGAGCCTACGGGTTAGGATTAGGGGACGGGTGAGGGTCAGGCTTCGGGGAAGTGTTAGGGTTATGGTTCGGGCTATGGTTAGGGTTAGGGGACGGGGAACGTTTAGGGTCCAGGTGAGGGTCCAACAACGCTTTAGGGGGAGCATGCGTGTGAGGGCCCGGGTTAGTGTTAGCGTGCGGGTTAGGATTAGGGGACGGGTGAGGGTCAGGTTTCAAGGAAGGGTTAGGGTTAGGATTCGGGCTAGGGTTAGGGTTAGGGGACGGGGACGGCTTAGGGTCCAATTGAGGGTCCGACAACGCTTTAGGGGGAGCGTGCGTGTGAGGACACGGGTTAGTGTGAGCCTACGGTTTAGGATTAGGGGACAGGTGAGGGTCAGGTTTCGAGGAAGGTTTAGGGTTAGGATTCGGGCTAGGGTTAGGGTTAGGGGACGGGGACGGCTTAGGGTCCAATTGAGGGTCCGACAACGCTTAGGGGGAGCGTGCGTGTGAGGGCACGGGTTAGTGTGAGCCTACGGGTTAGGATTAGGGGACAGGTGAGGGTCAGGCTTCGGGGAAGGGTTAGGGTTAGGGTTCGGGCTAGGGTTAGGGTTAGGGGACGGGGACGGTTTAGGATCCAGCTGAGGGTCCGACAACGCTTTAGGGGGAGCGTGCATGTGAGGGCGTGGGTTAGTGTTAGCGTACGGGTTAGGATTAGGGGACGGGTGAGGGTCAGGCTTCGGGGAAGGGTTAGGGTTAGGGTTCGGGCTAGGGTTAGGGTTAGGGGACGGGGACAGTTTAGGGTCGAGGTGAGGGTCCGACAACGCTTTAGGGGGAGCGTGCGTGTGAGGGCGCGGGTTAGTGTGAGCCTACGGGTTAGGATTAGGGGAAGGGTGAGGGTCAGGCTTCGGGGAAGGGTTAGGGTTAGGGTTCGGGCTAGGGTTAGGGTTAGGGGACGGGGACGGTTTAGGGTCCAGGTGAGGGTCCGTCAACGCTTTAGGGGGAGCGTGCGTGTGAGGGTGCGGGTTAGTGTTAGCGTACGGGTTAGGATTAGGGGACGGGTGAGGGTCAGGCTTCGGGGAAGGGTTAGGGTTAGGGTTCGGGCTAGGGTTAGGGTTAGGGGACGGGGACGGTTTAGGGTCCAGGTGAGGGTCCGACAACGCTTTAGGGGGATCGTGCGTGTGAGGGCGCGGGTTAGTGTGAGCCTACGGGTTAGGATTAGGAGACGGGTGAGGGTCAGGCTTCGGGGAAGGGTTAGGGTCAGGGTTCGGGCTAGGTTTAGGGTTAGGGGACGGGGACGGTTTAGGGTCCAGGTGAGGGTCCGACAACGCTTTAGGGGGAGCGTGCGTGTGAGGGCGCGGGTTAGTGTTACCGTACGGGTTAGGATTAGGGGACGGGTGAGCGTCAGGCTTCGGGGAAGGGTTAGGGTTAGGGTTCGGGCTAGGGTTAGGGTTAGGGGACGGGGACGGTTTAGGGTCCAGGTGAGGGTCCGACAACGCTTTAGGGGGAGCGTGCGTGTGAGGGCGCGGGTTAGTGTTAGCGTACGGATTAGGATTAGGGGACGGGTGAGGGTCATGCTACGGGGAAGGGTTAGGGTTAGGGTTTGGGCTAGGGTTAGGGTTAGGGGACGGGGACGGTTTAGGGTCCAGGTGAGGGTCCGACAACGCTTTAGGGGGATTGTGCGTGTGAGGGCGCGGGTTAGTGTGAGCCTACGGGTTAGGATTAGGTGACGGGTGAGGGTCAGGCTTCGGGGAAGGGTTAGGGTTAGGGTTCGGGCTAGGGTTAGGGTTAGGGGACGGGGACGGTTTAGGGTCCAGGTGAGGGTCCGACAACGCTTTAGGGGGAGCGTGCGTGTGAGGGCGCGGGTTAGTGTTACCGTACGGTGTTAGGATTAGGGGACGGGTGAGCGTCAGGCTTCGGGGAAGGGTTAGGGTTAGGGTTCGGGCTAGCGTTAGGGTTAGGGGACGGGGACGGTTTAGGGTCCAGGTGAGGGTCCGACAACGCTTTAGGGGGAGCGTGCGTGTGAGGGCGCGGGTTAGTGTGAGCCTACGGGTTAGGATTAGGGGACGGGTGAGGGTCAGGATTCAGGGAAGGCTTAGGGTTAGGGTTCGGGCTAGGGTTAGGGTTAGGGGACGGGGACGGTTTAGGGTCCAGGTGAGGGTCCGACAACGCTTTAGGGGGAGCGTGCGTGTGAGGGCGCATGTTAGTGTGAGCGTACGGGTTAGGAATAGGGGACGGGTGAGGGTCAGGCTTCGGGGAAGGGTTAGGGTTAGGGTTCGGGCTAGGGTTAGGGTTAGGGGACGGGGACGGTTTAGGGTCCAGGTGAGGGTCCGACAACGCTTTAGGGGGAGCGTGCGTGTGAGGGCGCGGGTTAGTGTGAGCCTACGGGTTAGGATTAGGGGACGGGTGAGGGTCAGGCTTCGGGGAAGTGTTAGGGTTATGGTTCGGGCTAGGGTTAGGGTTAGGGGACGGGGACGGTTTAGGGTCCAGGTGAGGGTCCGACAACGCTTTAGGGGGAGCATGCGTGTGAGGGCCTGGGTTAGTGTTAGCGTGCGGTTTAGGATTAGGGGACGGGTGAGGGTCAGGTTTCGGGGAAGGGTTAGGGTTAGGGTTCGGGCTAGGGTTAGGGTTAGGGGACGGGGACGGCTTAGGGTCCAATTGAGGGTCCGACAACGCTTTAGGTGGAGCGTGCGTGTGAGGGCGCGGGTTAGTGTGAGCCTACGGGTTAGGATTAGGGGACAGGTGAGGGTCAGGCTTCGGGGAAGGGTTAGGGTTAGGGTTCGGGCTAGGGTTAGGGTTAGGGGACGGGGACGGTTTAGGGTCCAGGTGAGGGTCCGACAACGCTTTAGCGGGAGCGTGCGTGTGAGGGCGCGAGTTAGTGTGAGCGTACGGGTTAGGATTAGGGGACGGGTGAGGGTCAGGCTTCGGGGAAGGGTTAGGGTTAGGGTTCGGGCTAGGGTTAGGGTTAGGGGACGGGGACGGTTTAGGGTCCAGGTGAGGGTCCGACAACGCTTTAGGGGGAGCGTGCGTGTGAGGGCGCGGGTTAGTGTTAGCGTACGGGTTAGGATTAAGGGACGGGTGAGGGTCAGGCTTCGGGGAAGGGTTAGGGTTAGGGTTCGGGCTAGGGTTAGGGTTAGGGGACGGGGACGGTTTAGGGTCCAGGTGAGGGTCCGACAACGCTTTAGGGGGAGCGTGCGTGTGAGGGCGCGGGTTAGTGTTAGCCTACGGGTTAGGATTAGGGGACGGGTGAGGGTCAGGGTTCGGGGAAGGGTTAGGGTTAGGGTTCGGGCTAGGGTTAGGGTTAGGGGACGGGGACGGTTTAGGGTCCAGGTGAGGGTCCGACAACGCTTTAGGGGGAGCGTGCGTGTGAGGGCGCGGGTTAGTGTTAGCGTACGGCTTAGGATTAGGGGACGGGTGAGGGTCATGCTTCGGGGAACGGTTAAGGTTAGGGTTCGGGCTAGGGTTAGGGTTAGGGGACGGGGACGGTTTAGGATCCAGCTGAGGGTCCGACAAAGCTTTAGGGGGATCGTGCGTGTGAGGGCGCGGGTTAGTGTGAGCCTACGGGTTACGATTAGGTGACGTGTGAGGGTCAGGCTTCGGGGAAGTGTTAGGGTTAGGGTTCGGGCTAGGGTTAGTGTTAGGGGACGGGGAAGTTTTAGGGTCGAGGTGAGGGTCCGACAACGCTTTAGGGGGAGCGTGCGTGTGAGGGCGCGGGTTAGTGTGAGCGTACGGGTTAGGATTAGGGGACGGGTGAGGGTCAGGCTTCGGGGAAGGGTTAGGGTTAGGGTTCGGGCTAGGGTTAGGGTTAGGGGACGTGGACGGTTTAGGGTCCAGGTGAGGGTCCGACAACGCTTTAGGGGGAGCGTGCATGTGAGGGCGCGGGTTAGTGTTAGCGTACGTCTTAGGATTAGGTGACGGGTGAGGGTCAGGCTTCGGGGAAGGGTTAGGGTTCGGGCTAGGGTTAGGGTTAGGGGACGGGGACGGTTTAGGGTTCAGGTGAGGGTCCGACAACGCTTTAGGGGGAGCGTGCATGTGAGGGCACGGGTTAGTGTTAGCGTACGGGTTAGGATTAGGGGACGGGTGAGGGTCAGGCTTCGGGGAAGTGTTAGGGATAGGGTTCGGGCTAGGGTTAGGGTTAGGGTACGGGGACGGTTTAGGCTCCAGGTGAGGGTCCGACAACGCTTTAGGGGGAGCGTGCGTGTGAGGGCGCGGGTTAGTGTGAGCCTACGGATTAGGATTAGGTGACGGGTGAGGGTCAGGCTTCGGGGAAGGGTTAGGATTATTGTTCGGGCTAGGGTTAGGGTTAGGGGACGGGGACGGTTTAGGGTCGAGGTGAGGGTCCGACAACGCTTTAGGGGGAGCGTGCGTGTGAGGGCGTGGGTTAGTGTGAGCCTACGGGTTAGGATTAGGGGACGGGTGAGGGTCAGGCTTCGGGGAAGGGTTAGGGTTAGGGTTCGGGCTAGGGTTAGGGTTAGGGGACGGGGACGGTTTAGGGTCCAGGTGAGGGTCCGACAACGCTTTAGGGGGAGCGTGCGTGTGAGGGCGCGGGTTACTGTTAGCGTACGGCTTAGGATTAGGGGACGCGTGAGGGTCAGGCTTCGGGGAAGGTTTAGGGTTAGGGTTCGGGCTAGGGTTAGGGTTAGGGGACGGGGACGGTTTAGGGTCGAGGGGAGGGTCCGACAACGCTTTAGGGGGAGCGTGCGTGTGAGGGCGCGGGTTAGTGTGAGCCTACGGGTTAGGATTAGGGGACGGGTGAGGGTCAGGCTTCGGGGAAGTGTTAGGGTTATGGTTCGGGCTATGGTTAGGGTTAGGGGACGGGGAAGGTTTAGGGTCCAGGTGAGGGTCCAACAACGCTTTAGGGGGAGCATGCGTGTGAGGGCCCGGGTTAGTGTTAGCGTGCGGGTTAGGATTAGGGGACGGGTGAGGGTCAGGTTTCAAGGAAGGGTTAGGGTTAGGATTCGGGCTAGGGTTAGGGTTAGGGGACGGGGACGGCTTAGGGTCCAATTGAGGGTCCGACAACGCTTTAGGGGGAGCGTGCGTGTGAGGGCACGGGTTAGTGTGAGCCTACGGGTTAGGATTAGGGGACAGGTGAGGGTCAGGTTTCGAGGAAGGTTTAGGGTTAGGATTCGGGCTAGGGTTAGGGTTAGGGGACGGGGACGGCTTAGGGTCCAATTGAGGGTCCGACAACGCTTAGGGGGAGCGTGCGTGTGAGGGCACGGGTTAGTGTGAGCCTACGGGTTAGGATTAGGGGACAGGTGAGGGTCAGGCTTCGGGGAAGGGTTAGGGTTAGGGTTCGGGCTAGGGTTAGGGTTAGGGGACGGGGACGGTTTAGGGTCCAGGTGAGGGTCCGACAACGCTTTAGGGGGAGCGGGCGTGTGAGGGCGCGGGTTAGTGTGACCCTACGGGTTAGGATTAGGGGACGGGTGAGGGTCAGGCTTCGGGGAAGGGTTAGGGTTAGGGTTCGGGCTAGGGTTAGGGTTAGCGGACGGGGACGGTTTAGGGTCCTGCTGAGGGTCCGACAATGCTTTAGGGGGATCGTGCGTGTAAGGGCGCGGGTTAGTGTGAGCCTACGGGTTAGGATTAGGGGACGGGTGAGGGTCAGGCTTCGGGGAAGGGTTAGGGTTAGGGTTCGGGCTAGGGTTAGGGTTAGGGGACGGGGACGGTTTAGGATCCAGCTGAGGGTCCGACAACGCTTTAGGGGGAGCGTGCGTGTGAGGGCGCGGGTTAGTGTTAGCGTACGGGTTAGGATTAGGGGACAGGTGAGGGTCAGGCTTCGGGGAAGGGTTAGGGTTAGGGTTCGGGCTAGGGCTAGTGTTAGGGGACGGGGACGGTTTAGGGTCGAGGTGAGGGTCCGACAACGCTTTAGGGGGAGCGTGCGTGTGAGGGCGCGGGTTAGTGTGAGCCTACGGGTTAGGATTAGGGGACGGGTGAGGGTCAGGCTTCGGGGAAGGGTTAGGGTTAGGGTTCGGTCTAGGGTTAGGGTTAGGGGACGGGGACGGTTTAGGGTCCAGGTGAGGGTCCGACAACGCTTTAGGGGGAGCGTGCGTGTGAGGGCGCGGGTTAGTGTTAGCGTACGGGTTAGGATTAGGGGACGGGTGAGGGTCATGCTTCGGGGAAGGGTTAGGGTTAGGGTTCGGGCTAGGGTTAGGGTTAGGGGATGGGGACGGTTTAGGGTCCAGGTGAGGGTCCGACAACGCTTTAGGGCGATCGTGCGTGTGAGGGCGCGGGTTAGTGTGAGCCTACGGGTTAGGATTAGGTGACGGGTGAGGGTCAGGCTTCGGGGAAGGGTTAGGGTTAGGGTTCGGGCTAGGGTTAGGGTTAGGGGACGGGGACGGTTTAGGGTCCAGGAGAGGGTCCGACAACGCTTTAGGGGGAGCGTGCGTGTGAGGGCGTGGGTAGTGTTACCGTACGGGTTAGGATTAGGGGACGGGTGAGCTTCAGGCTTCGGGGAAGGGTTAGGGTTAGGGTTCGGGCTAGGGTTAGGGTTAGGGGACGGGGACGGTTTAGGGTCCAGGTGAGGGTCCGACAACGCTTTAGGGGGAGCGTGCGTGTGAGGGCGCGGGTTAGTGTTAGCGTACGGCTTAGGATTAGGGGACGGGTGAGGGTCATGCTTCGGGGAAGGGTTAGGGTTAGTGTTCGGGCTAGGGTTAGGGTTAGGGTACGGGGACGGTTTAGAGTCCAGGTGAGGGTCCGACAACGCTTTAGGGGGATCGTGCGTGTGAGGGCGCGGGTTAGTGTGAGCCTACGGGTTAGGATTAGGTGACGGGTGAGGGTCAGGCTTCGGGGAAGGGTTAGGGTTAGGGTTCGGGCTAGGGTTAGGTTTAGGGGACGGGGACGGTTTAGGGTCCAGGTGAGGGTCCGACAACGCTTTAGGGGGAGCGTGCGTGTGAGGGCGCGGGTTAGTGTTACTGTACGGATTAAGATTAGGGGACGGGTGAGCGTCAGGCTTCGGGGAAGGGTTAGGGTTAGGGTTCGGGCTAGGGTTAGGGTTAGGGGACGGGGACGCTTTAGGGTCCAATTGAGGGTCCGACAACGCTTTAGGGGGAGCGTGCGTGTGAGGGTGCGGGTTAGTGTTAGCGTACGGGTTAGGATTAGGGGACGGGTGAGGGTCAGGCTTCGGGGAAGTGTTAGGGTTATGGTTCGGGCTATGGTTAGGGTTAGGGGACGGGGAAGGTTTAGGGTCCAGGTGAGGGTCCGACAACGCTTTAGGGGGAGCGTGCGTGTGAGGGCACGGGTTAGTGTGAGCCTACGGGTTAGGATTAGGGGACAGGTGAGGGTCAGGTTTCGAGGAAGGTTTAGGGTTAGGATTCGGGCTAGGGTTAGGGTTAGGGGACGGGGACGGCTTAGGGTCCGATTGAGGGTCCGACAACGCTTAGGGGGAGCGTGCGTGTGAGGGCACGGGTTAGTGTGAGCCTACGGGTTAGGATTAGGGGACAGGTGAGGGTCAGGCTTCGGGGAAGGGTTAGGGTTAGGGTTCGGGCTAGGGTTAGGGTTAGGGGACGGGGACGGTTTAGGATCCAGCTGAGGGTCCGACAACGCTTTAGGGGGAGCGTGCATGTGAGGGCGTGGGTTAGTGTTAGCGTACGGGTTAGGATTAGGGGACGGGTGAGGGTCAGGCTTCGGGGAAGGGTTAGGGTTAGGGTTCGGGCTAGGGTTAGGGTTAGGGGACGGGGACAGTTTAGGGTCGAGGTGAGGGTCCGACAACGCTTTAGGGGGAGCGTGCGTGTGAGGGCGCGGGTTAGTGTGAGCCTACGGGTTAGGATTAGGGGACGGGTGAGGGTCAGGCTTCGGGGAAGGGTTAGGGTTAGGGTTCGGGCTAGGGTTAGGGTTAGGGTACGGGGACGGTTTAGGGTCCAGGTGAGGGTCCGCCAACGCTTTAGGGGGAGCGTGCATGTGAGGGCGTGGGTTAGTGTTAGCGTACGTGTTAGGATTAGGGGACGGGTGAGGGTCAGGCTACGGGGAAGTGTTAGGGTTAGGGTTCGGGCTAGGGTTAGGGTTAGGGGACGGGGACGGTTTAGGGTCGAGGTGAGGGTCCGACAACGCTTTAGGGGGAGCGTGCGTGTGAGGGCGCGGGTTAGTGTGAGCCTACGGGTTAGGATTAGGGGACGGGTGAGGGTCAGGCTTCGGGGAAGTGTTAGAGTTAGGGTTCGGGCTAGGGTTAGGGTTAGGGGATGGGGACGGTTTAGGGTCCAGGTGAGGGTCCGACAACGCTTTAGGGGGAGCGTGCGTGTGAGGGCACGGGTTAGTGTTAGCGTACGGGTAAGGATTAGGGGACGGGTGAGGGTCAGTGTTCGGGGAAGGGTTAGGATTAGGGTTCGGGCTAGGGTTAGGGTTAGGGGACGGGGACGGTTTAGGGTCCAGGTGAGGGTCCGACAACGCTTTAGGGGGAGCGTGCGTGTGAGGGCGCGGGTTAGTGTGAGCCTACGGTTTAGGATTAGGGGACGGGTGAGGGTCAGGTTTCGGGGAAGGGTTAGGGTTAGGGTTCGGGCTAGGGTTAGGGTTAGGGGACGGGGACGGTTTAGGGTCCAGGTGAGGGTCTGACAACGCTTTAGGGGGAGCGTGCGTGTGAGGGCGCGAGTTTGTGTGAGCCTACGGGTTAGTATTAGGGGACGGGTGAGGGTCAGGCTTCGGGGAAGGGTTAGGGTTAGGGTTCGGGCTAGGGTTAGGGTTAGGGGATGGAGACGGTTTAGGGTCCAGGTGAGGGTCCGACAACGCTTTAGGGGGAGCGTGCGTGTGAGGGCGCGGGTTAGTGTGAGCCTACGGGTTAGGATTAGGGGACGGGTGAGGGTCAGGCTTCAGGGAAGGGTTAGGGTTAGGGTTAGGGCTAGGGTTAGGGTTAGGGGACGGGGACGGTTTAGGGTCCAGGTGAGGGTCCAACAACGCTTTAGGGGGAGCGTGCGTGTGAGGGCGCGGGTTAGTGTGAGCCTACGGGTTAGGATTAGGGACCGGGTGAGGGTCAGGCTTCGGGGAAGTGTTAGGGTTATGGTTCGGGCTAGGGTTAGGGTTAGGGGACGGGGACGGTTTAGGGTCCAGGTGAGGGTCCGACAACGCTTTAGGGGGAGCATGCGTGTGAGGGCCCGGGTTAGTGTTAGCGTGCGGTTTAGGATTAGGGGACGGGTGAGGGTCAGGTTTCGGGGAAGGGTTAGGGTTAGGGTTCGGGCTAGGGTTAGGGTTAGGGGACGGGGACGGTTTAGGGTTGAGGTGAGGGTCCGACTACGCTTTAGGGGGAGCGTGCGTGTGAGGGCGCGGGTTAGTGTGAGCCTACGGCTTAGGATTAGGGGACGGGTGAGGGTCAGGCTTCGGGGAAGGGTTAGGGTTAGGGTTCGGGTTAGGGTTAGGGTTAGGGGACGGGGACGGTTTAGGGTCCAGGTGAGGGTCCGACAACGCTTTAGGGGGAGCGTGCGTGTGAGGGCGCGGGTTAGTGTTAGCGTACGTGTTAGGATTAGGGGACGGGTGAGGGTCATGCTTCGGGGAAGGGTTAGGGTTAGGGTTCGGGCTAGGGTTAGGGTTAGGGGACGGGGACGGTTTAGAGTCCAGGTGAGGGTCCGACAACGCTTTAGGCGGATCGTGCGTGTGAGGGCGCGGGTTAGTGTGAGCCTACGGGTTACGATTAGGTGACGGGTGAGGGTCAGGCTTCGGGGAAGGTTTAGGGTTAGGGTTCGGGCTAGGGTTAGGGTTAGGGTACGGGGACGGTTTAGGGTCCAGGTGAGGGTCCGACAACGCTTTAGGGGGAGCGTGCATGTGAGGGCGCGGGTTAGTGTTAGCGTACGTGTTAGGATTAGGGGACGGGTGAGGGTCAGGGTTCGGGGAAGGGTTAGGGTTAGGGTTCGGGCTAGGGTTAGGGTTAGGGGACGGGGACGGTTTAGGGTCCAGGTGAGGGTCCGACAACGCTTTAGGGGGAGCGTGCGTGTGAGGGCGCGGGTTAGTGTGAGCCTACGGTTTAGGATTAGGGGACGGGTGAGGGTTAGGTTTCGGGGAAGGGTTAGGGTTAGGGTTCGGGCTAGGGTTAGGGTTAGGGGACGGGGACGGTTTAGGGTCCAGGTGAGGGTCTGACAACGCTTTAGGGGGAGCGTGCGTGTGAGGGCGCGACTTTGTGTGAGCCTACGGGTTAGTATTAGGGGACGGGTGAGGGTCAGGCTTCGGGGAAGGGTTAGGGTTAGGGTTCGTGCTAGGGTTAGGGTTAGGGGATGGGGACGGTTTAGGGTCCAGGTGAGGGTCCGACAACGCTTTAGGGGGAGCGTGCGTGTGAGGGCGCGGGTTAGTGTGAGCCTACGGGTTAGGATTAGGGGACGGGTGAGGGTCAGGATTCAGGGAAGGGTTAGGGTTAGGGTTCGGGCTAGGGTTAGGGTTAGGGGACGGGGACGGTTTAGGGTCCAGGTGAGGGTCCGACAACGCTTTAGGGGGAGCGTGCGTGTGAGGGCGCATGTTAGTGTGAGCGTACGGGTTAGGAATAGGGGACGGGTGAGGGTCAGGCTTCGGGGAAGGGTTAGGGTTAGGGTTCGGGCTAGGGTTAGGGTTAGGGGACGGGGACGGTTTAGGGTCCAGGTGAGGGTCCGACAACGCTTTAGGGGGAGCGTGCGTGTGAGGGCGCGGGTTAGTGTGAGCCTACGGGTTAGGATTAGGGGACGGGTGAGGGTCAGGCTTCGGGGAAGTGTTAGGGTTATGGTTCGGGCTAGGGTTAGGGTTAGGGGACGGGGACGGTTTAGGGTCCAGGTGAGGGTCCGACAACGCTTTAGGGGGAGCATGCGTGTGAGGGCCCGGGTTAGTGTTAGCGTGCGGTTTAGGATTAGGGGACGGGTGAGGGTCAGGTTTCGGGGAAGGGTTAGGGTTAGGGTTCGGGCTAGGGTTAGGGTTAGGGGACGGGGACGGCTTAGGGTCCAATTGAGGGTCCGACAACGCTTTAGGTGGAGCGTGCGTGTGAGGGCGCGGGTTAGTGTGAGCCTACGGGTTAGGATTAGGGGACAGGTGAGGGTCAGGCTTCGGGGAAGGGTTAGGGTTAGGGTTCGGGCTAGGGTTAGGGTTAGGGGACGGGGACGGTTTAGGGTCCAGGTGAGGGTCCGACAACGCTTTAGCGGGAGCGTGCGTGTGAGGGCGCGAGTTAGTGTGAGCGTACGGGTTAGGATTAGGGGACGGGTGAGGGTCAGGCTTCGGGGAAGGGTTAGGGTTAGGGTTCGGGCTAGGGTTAGGGTTAGGGGACGGGGACGGTTTAGGGTCCAGGTGAGGGTCCGACAACGCTTTAGGGGGAGCGTGCGTGTGAGGGCGCGGGTTAGTGTTAGCGTACGGGTTAGGATTAAGGGACGGGTGAGGGTCAGGCTTCGGGGAAGGGTTAGGGTTAGGGTTCGGGCTAGGGTTAGGGTTAGGGGACGGGGACGGTTTAGGGTCCAGGTGAGGGTCCGACAACGCTTTAGGGGGAGCGTGCGTGTGAGGGCGCGGGTTAGTGTTAGCCTACGGGTTAGGATTAGGGGACGGGTGAGGGTCAGGGTTCGGGGAAGGGTTAGGGTTAGGGTTCGGGCTAGGGTTAGGGTTAGGGGACGGGGACGGTTTAGGGTCCAGGTGAGGGTCCGACAACGCTTTAGGGGGAGCGTGCGTGTGAGGGCGCGGGTTAGTGTTAGCGTACGGCTTAGGATTAGGGGACGGGTGAGGGTCATGCTTCGGGGAACGGTTAAGGTTAGGGTTCGGGCTAGGGTTAGGGTTAGGGGCCGGGGACGGTTTAGGATCCAGCTGAGGGTCCGACAAAGCTTTAGGGGGATCGTGCGTGTGAGGGCACGTGTTAGTGTGAGCCTACGGGTTACGATTAGGTGACGTGTGAGGGTCAGGCTTCGGGGAAGTGTTAGGGTTAGGGTTCGGGCTAGGGTTAGTGTTAGGGGACGGGGAAGTTTTAGGGTCGAGGTGAGGGTCCGACAACGCTTTAGGGGGAGCGTGCGTGTGAGGGCGCGGGTTAGTGTGAGCGTACGGGTTAGGATTAGGGGACGGGTGAGGGTCAGGCTTCGGGGAAGGGTTAGGGTTAGGGTTCGGGCTAGGGTTAGGGTTAGGGGACGTGGACGGTTTAGGGTCCAGGTGAGGGTCCGACAACGCTTTAGGGGGAGCGTGCATGTGAGGGCGCGGGTTAGTGTTAGCGTACGTCTTAGGATTAGGTGACGGGTGAGGGTCAGGCTTCGGGGAAGGGTTAGGGTTCGGGCTAGGGTTAGGGTTAGGGGACGGGGACGGTTTAGGGTTCAGGTGAGGGTCCGACAACGCTTTAGGGGGAGCGTGCATGTGAGGGCACGGGTTAGTGTTAGCGTACGGGTTAGGATTAGGGGACGGGTGAGGGTCAGGCTTCGGGGAAGTGTTAGGGATAGGGTTCGGGCTAGGGTTAGGGTTAGGTTACGGGGACGGTTTAGGGTCCAGGTGAGGGTCCGACAACGCTTTAGGGGGAGCGTGCGTGTGAGGGCGCGGGTTAGTGTGAGCCTACGGATTAGGATTAGGTGACGGGTGAGGGTCAGGCTTCGGGGAAGGGTTAGGATTATTGTTCGGGCTAGGGTTAGGGTTAGGGGACGGGGACGGTTTAGGGTCGAGGTGAGGGTCCGACAACGCTTTAGGGGGAGCGTGCGTGTGAGGGCGTGGGTTAGTGTGAGCCTACGGGTTAGGATTAGGGGACGGGTGAGGGTCAGGCTTCGGGGAAGGGTTAGGGTTAGGGTTCGGGCTAGGGTTAGGGTTAGGGGACGGGGACGGTTTAGGGTCCAGGTGAGGGTCCGACAACGCTTTAGGGGGAGCGTGCGTGTGAGGGCGCGGGTTACTGTTAGCGTACGGCTTAGGATTAGGGGACGCGTGAGGGTCAGGCTTCGGGGAAGGTTTAGGGTTAGGGTTCGGGCTAGGGTTAGGGTTAGGGGACGGGGACGGTTTAGGGTCGAGGGGAGGGTCCGACAACGCTTTAGGGGGAGCGTGCGTGTGAGGGCGCGGGTTAGTGTGAGCCTACGGGTTAGGATTAGGGGACGGGTGAGGGTCAGGCTTCGGGGAAGTGTTAGGGTTATGGTTCGGGCTATGGTTAGGGTTAGGGGACGGGGAAGGTTTAGGGTCCAGGTGAGGGTCCAACAACGCTTTAGGGGGAGCATGCGTGTGAGGGCCCGGGTTAGTGTTAGCGTGCGGGTTAGGATTAGGGGACGGGTGAGGCTCAGGTTTCGAGGAAGGGTTAGGGTTAGGATTCGGGCTAGGGTTAGGGTTAGGGGACGGGGACGGCTTAGGGTCCAATTGAGGGTCCGACAACGCTTTAGGGGGAGCGTGCGTGTGAGGGCACGGGTTAGTGTGAGCCTACGGGTTAGGATTAGGGGACAGGTGAGGGTCAGGTTTCGAGGAAGGTTTAGGGTTAGGATTCGGGCTAGGGTTAGGGTTAGGGGACGGGGACGGCTTAGGGTCCAATTGAGGGTCCGACAACGCTTAGGGGGAGCGTGCGTGTGAGGGCACGGGTTAGTGTGAGCCTACGGGTTAGGATTAGGGGACAGGTGAGGGTCAGGCTTCGGGGAAGGGTTAGGGTTAGGGTTCGGGCTAGGGTTAGGGTTAGGGGACGGGGACGGTTTAGGATCCAGCTGAGGGTCCGACAACGCTTTAGGGGGAGCGTGCATGTGAGGGCGTGGGTTAGTGTTAGCGTACGGGTTAGGATTAGGGGACGGGTGAGGGTCAGGCTTCGGGGAAGGGTTAGGGTTAGGGTTCGGGCTAGGGTTAGGGTTAGGGGACGGGGACAGTTTAGGGTCGAGGTGAGGGTCCGACAACGCTTTAGGGGGAGCGTGCGTGTGAGGGCGCGGGTTAGTGTGAGCCTACGGGTTAGGATTAGGGGACGGGTGAGGGTCAGGCTTCGGGGAAGGGTTAGGGTTAGGGTTCGGGCTAGGGTTAGGGTTAGGGGACGGGGACGGTTTAGGGTCCAGGTGAGGGTCCGTCAACGCTTTAGGGGGAGCGTGCGTGTGAGGGCGCGGGTTAGTGTTAGCGTACGGGTTAGGATTAGGGGACGGGTGAGAGTCAGGCTTCGGGGAAGGGTTAGGGTTAGGGTTCGGGCTAGGGTTAGGGTTAGGGGACGGGGACGGTTTAGGGTCCAGGTGAGGGTCCGACAACGCTTTAGGGGGATCGTGCGTGTGAGGGCGCGGGTTAGTGTGAGCCTACGGGTTAGGATTAGGAGACGGGTGAGGGTCAGGCTTCGGGGAAGGGTTAGGGTCAGGGTTCGGGCTAGGTTTAGGGTTAGGGGACGGGGACGGTTTAGGGTCCAGGTGAGGGTCCGACAACGCTTTAGGGGGAGCGTGCGTGTGAGGGCGCGGGTTAGTGTTACCGTACGGGTTAGGATTAGGGGACGGGTGAGCGTCAGGCTTCGGGGAAGGGTTAGGATTATTGTTCGGGCTAGGGTTAGGGTTAGGGGACGGGGACGGTTTAGGGTCGAGGTGAGGGTCCGACAACGCTTTAGGGGGAGCGTGCGTGTGAGGGCGTGGGTTAGTGTGAGCCTACGGGTTAGGATTAGGGGACGGGTGAGGGTCAGGCTTCGGGGAAGGGTTAGGGTTAGGGTTCGGGCTAGGGTTAGGGTTAGGGGACGGGGACGGTTTAGGGTCCAGGTGAGGGTCCGACAACGCTTTAGGGGGAGCGTGCGTGTGAGGGCGCGGGTTACTGTTAGCGTACGGCTTAGGATTAGGGGACGCGTGAGGGTCAGGCTTCGGGGAAGGTTTAGGGTTAGGGTTCGGGCTAGGGTTAGGGTTAGGGGACGGGGACGGTTTAGGGTCGAGGGGAGGGTCCGACAACGCTTTAGGGGGAGCGTGCGTGTGAGGGCGCGGGTTAGTGTGAGCCTACGGGTTAGGATTAGGGGACGGGTGAGGGTCAGGCTTCGGGGAAGTGTTAGGGTTATGGTTCGGGCTATGGTTAGGGTTAGGGGACGGGGAAGGTTTAGGGTCCAGGTGAGGGTCCAACAACGCTTTAGGGGGAGCATGCGTGTGAGGGCCCGGGTTAGTGTTAGCGTGCGGGTTAGGATTAGGGGACGGGTGAGGCTCAGGTTTCGAGGAAGGGTTAGGGTTAGGATTCGGGCTAGGGTTAGGGTTAGGGGACGGGGACGGCTTAGGGTCCAATTGAGGGTCCGACAACGCTTTAGGGGGAGCGTGCGTGTGAGGGCACGGGTTAGTGTGAGCCTACGGGTTAGGATTAGGGGACAGGTGAGGGTCAGGTTTCGAGGAAGGTTTAGGGTTAGGATTCGGGCTAGGGTTAGGGTTAGGGGACGGGGACGGCTTAGGGTCCAATTGAGGGTCCGACAACGCTTAGGGGGAGCGTGCGTGTGAGGGCACGGGTTAGTGTGAGCCTACGGGTTAGGATTAGGGGACAGGTGAGGGTCAGGCTTCGGGGAAGGGTTAGGGTTAGGGTTCGGGCTAGGGTTAGGGTTAGGGGACGGGGACGGTTTAGGATCCAGCTGAGGGTCCGACAACGCTTTAGGGGGAGCGTGCATGTGAGGGCGTGGGTTAGTGTTAGCGTACGGGTTAGGATTAGGGGACGGGTGAGGGTCAGGCTTCGGGGAAGGGTTAGGGTTAGGGTTCGGGCTAGGGTTAGGGTTAGGGGACGGGGACAGTTTAGGGTCGAGGTGAGGGTCCGACAACGCTTTAGGGGGAGCGTGCGTGTGAGGGCGCGGGTTAGTGTGAGCCTACGGGTTAGGATTAGGGGACGGGTGAGGGTCAGGCTTCGGGGAAGGGTTAGGGTTAGGGTTCGGGCTAGGGTTAGGGTTAGGGGACGGGGACGGTTTAGGGTCCAGGTGAGGGTCCGTCAACGCTTTAGGGGGAGCGTGCGTGTGAGGGCGCGGGTTAGTGTTAGCGTACGGGTTAGGATTAGGGGACGGGTGAGAGTCAGGCTTCGGGGAAGGGTTAGGGTTAGGGTTCGGGCTAGGGTTAGGGTTAGGGGACGGGGACGGTTTAGGGTCCAGGTGAGGGTCCGACAACGCTTTAGGGGGATCGTGCGTGTGAGGGCGCGGGTTAGTGTGAGCCTACGGGTTAGGATTAGGAGACGGGTGAGGGTCAGGCTTCGGGGAAGGGTTAGGGTTAGGTTTCGGGCTAGGGTTAGGGTTAGGGGACGGGGACGGTTTAGGGTCCAGGTGAGGGTCCGACAAAGCTTTAGGGGGAGCGTGCGTGTGAGGGCGCGGGTTAGTGTTACCGTACGGGTTAGGATTAGGGGACGGGTGAGCGTCAGGCTTCGGGGAAGGGTTAGGGTTAGGGTTCGGGCTAGGGTTAGGGTTAGGGGACGGGGACGGTTTAGGGTCCAGGTGAGGGTCCGACAACGCTTTAGGGGGAGCGTGCGTGTGAGGGCGCGGGTTAGTGTTAGCGTACGGATTAGGATTAGGGGACGGGTGAGTGTCATGTTACGGGGAAGGGTTAGGGTTAGGGTTTGGGCTAGGGTTAGGGTTAGGGGACGGGGACGGTTTAGGGTCCAGGTGAGGGTCCGACAACGCTTTAGGGGGATTGTGCGTGTGAGGGCGCGGGTTAGTGTGAGCCTACGGGTTAGGATTAGGTGACGGGTGAGGGTCAGGCTTCGGGGAAGGGTTAGGGTTAGGGTTCGGGCTAGGGTTAGGGTTAGGGGACGGGGACGGTTTAGGGTCCAGGTGAGGGTCCGACAACGCTTTAGGGGGAGCGTGCGTGTGAGGGCGCGGGTTAGTGTTAGCGTACGGGTTAGGATTAAGGGACGGGTGAGGGTCAGGCTTCGGGGAAGGGTTAGGGTTAGGGTTCGGGCTAGGGTTAGGGTTAGGGGACGGGGACGGTTTAGGGTCCAGGTGAGGGTCCGACAACGCTTTAGGGGGAGCGTGCGTGTGAGGGCGCGGGTTAGTGTTAGCCTACGGGTTAGGATTAGGGGACGGGTGAGGGTCAGGGTTCGGGGAAGGGTTAGGGTTAGGGTTCGGGCTAGGGTTAGGGTTAGGGGACGGGGACGGTTTAGGGTCCAGGTGAGGGTCCGACAACGCTTTAGGGGGAGCGTGCGTGTGAGGGCGCGGGTTAGTGTTAGCGTACGGCTTAGGATTAGGGGACGGGTGAGGGTCATGCTTCGGGGAACGGTTAAGGTTAGGGTTCGGGCTAGGGTTAGGGTTAGGGGCCGGGGACGGTTTAGGATCCAGCTGAGGGTCCGACAAAGCTTTAGGGGGATCGTGCGTGTGAGGGCACGTGTTAGTGTGAGCCTACGGGTTACGATTAGGTGACGTGTGAGGGTCAGGCTTCGGGGAAGTGTTAGGGTTAGGGTTCGGGCTAGGGTTAGTGTTAGGGGACGGGGAAGTTTTAGGGTCGAGGTGAGGGTCCGACAACGCTTTAGGGGGAGCGTGCGTGTGAGGGCGCGGGTTAGTGTGAGCGTACGGGTTAGGATTAGGGGACGGGTGAGGGTCAGGCTTCGGGGAAGGGTTAGGGTTAGGGTTCGGGCTAGGGTTAGGGTTAGGGGACGTGGACGGTTTAGGGTCCAGGTGAGGGTCCGACAACGCTTTAGGGGGAGCGTGCATGTGAGGGCGCGGGTTAGTGTTAGCGTACGTCTTAGGATTAGGTGACGGGTGAGGGTCAGGCTTCGGGGAAGGGTTAGGGTTCGGGCTAGGGTTAGGGTTAGGGGACGGGGACGGTTTAGGGTTCAGGTGAGGGTCCGACAACGCTTTAGGGGGAGCGTGCATGTGAGGGCACGGGTTAGTGTTAGCGTACGGGTTAGGATTAGGGGACGGGTGAGGGTCAGGCTTCGGGGAAGTGTTAGGGATAGGGTTCGGGCTAGGGTTAGGGTTAGGTTACGGGGACGGTTTAGGGTCCAGGTGAGGGTCCGACAACGCTTTAGGGGGAGCGTGCGTGTGAGGGCGCGGGTTAGTGTGAGCCTACGGATTAGGATTAGGTGACGGGTGAGGGTCAGGCTTCGGGGAAGGGTTAGGATTATTGTTCGGGCTAGGGTTAGGGTTAGGGGACGGGGACGGTTTAGGGTCGAGGTGAGGGTCCGACAACGCTTTAGGGGGAGCGTGCGTGTGAGGGCGTGGGTTAGTGTGAGCCTACGGGTTAGGATTAGGGGACGGGTGAGGGTCAGGCTTCGGGGAAGGGTTAGGGTTAGGGTTCGGGCTAGGGTTAGGGTTAGGGGACGGGGACGGTTTAGGGTCCAGGTGAGGGTCCGACAACGCTTTAGGGGGAGCGTGCGTGTGAGGGCGCGGGTTACTGTTAGCGTACGGCTTAGGATTAGGGGACGCGTGAGGGTCAGGCTTCGGGGAAGGTTTAGGGTTAGGGTTCGGGCTAGGGTTAGGGTTAGGGGACGGGGACGGTTTAGGGTCGAGGGGAGGGTCCGACAACGCTTTAGGGGGAGCGTGCGTGTGAGGGCGCGGGTTAGTGTGAGCCTACGGGTTAGGATTAGGGGACGGGTGAGGGTCAGGCTTCGGGGAAGTGTTAGGGTTATGGTTCGGGCTATGGTTAGGGTTAGGGGACGGGGAAGGTTTAGGGTCCAGGTGAGGGTCCAACAACGCTTTAGGGGGAGCATGCGTGTGAGGGCCCGGGTTAGTGTTAGCGTGCGGGTTAGGATTAGGGGACGGGTGAGGCTCAGGTTTCGAGGAAGGGTTAGGGTTAGGATTCGGGCTAGGGTTAGGGTTAGGGGACGGGGACGGCTTAGGGTCCAATTGAGGGTCCGACAACGCTTTAGGGGGAGCGTGCGTGTGAGGGCACGGGTTAGTGTGAGCCTACGGGTTAGGATTAGGGGACAGGTGAGGGTCAGGTTTCGAGGAAGGTTTAGGGTTAGGATTCGGGCTAGGGTTAGGGTTAGGGGACGGGGACGGCTTAGGGTCCAATTGAGGGTCCGACAACGCTTAGGGGGAGCGTGCGTGTGAGGGCACGGGTTAGTGTGAGCCTACGGGTTAGGATTAGGGGACAGGTGAGGGTCAGGCTTCGGGGAAGGGTTAGGGTTAGGGTTCGGGCTAGGGTTAGGGTTAGGGGACGGGGACGGTTTAGGATCCAGCTGAGGGTCCGACAACGCTTTAGGGGGAGCGTGCATGTGAGGGCGTGGGTTAGTGTTAGCGTACGGGTTAGGATTAGGGGACGGGTGAGGGTCAGGCTTCGGGGAAGGGTTAGGGTTAGGGTTCGGGCTAGGGTTAGGGTTAGGGGACGGGGACAGTTTAGGGTCGAGGTGAGGGTCCGACAACGCTTTAGGGGGAGCGTGCGTGTGAGGGCGCGGGTTAGTGTGAGCCTACGGGTTAGGATTAGGGGACGGGTGAGGGTCAGGCTTCGGGGAAGGGTTAGGGTTAGGGTTCGGGCTAGGGTTAGGGTTAGGGGACGGGGACGGTTTAGGGTCCAGGTGAGGGTCCGTCAACGCTTTAGGGGGAGCGTGCGTGTGAGGGCGCGGGTTAGTGTTAGCGTACGGGTTAGGATTAGGGGACGGGTGAGAGTCAGGCTTCGGGGAAGGGTTAGGGTTAGGGTTCGGGCTAGGGTTAGGGTTAGGGGACGGGGACGGTTTAGGGTCCAGGTGAGGGTCCGACAACGCTTTAGGGGGATCGTGCGTGTGAGGGCGCGGGTTAGTGTGAGCCTACGGGTTAGGATTAGGAGACGGGTGAGGGTCAGGCTTCGGGGAAGGGTTAGGGTCAGGGTTCGGGCTAGGTTTAGGGTTAGGGGACGGGGACGGTTTAGGGTCCAGGTGAGGGTCCGACAACGCTTTAGGGGGAGCGTGCGTGTGAGGGCGCGGGTTAGTGTTACCGTACGGGTTAGGATTAGGGGACGGGTGAGCGTCAGGCTTCGGGGAAGGGTTAGGATTATTGTTCGGGCTAGGGTTAGGGTTAGGGGACGGGGACGGTTTAGGGTCGAGGTGAGGGTCCGACAACGCTTTAGGGGGAGCGTGCGTGTGAGGGCGTGGGTTAGTGTGAGCCTACGGGTTAGGATTAGGGGACGGGTGAGGGTCAGGCTTCGGGGAAGGGTTAGGGTTAGGGTTCGGGCTAGGGTTAGGGTTAGGGGACGGGGACGGTTTAGGGTCCAGGTGAGGGTCCGACAACGCTTTAGGGGGAGCGTGCGTGTGAGGGCGCGGGTTACTGTTAGCGTACGGCTTAGGATTAGGGGACGCGTGAGGGTCAGGCTTCGGGGAAGGTTTAGGGTTAGGGTTCGGGCTAGGGTTAGGGTTAGGGGACGGGGACGGTTTAGGGTCGAGGGGAGGGTCCGACAACGCTTTAGGGGGAGCGTGCGTGTGAGGGCGCGGGTTAGTGTGAGCCTACGGGTTAGGATTAGGGGACGGGTGAGGGTCAGGCTTCGGGGAAGTGTTAGGGTTATGGTTCGGGCTATGGTTAGGGTTAGGGGACGGGGAAGGTTTAGGGTCCAGGTGAGGGTCCAACAACGATTTAGGGGGAGCATGCGTGTGAGGGCCCGGGTTAGTGTTAGCGTGCGGGTTAGGATTAGGGGACGGGTGAGGCTCAGGTTTCGAGGAAGGGTTAGGGTTAGGATTCGGGCTAGGGTTAGGGTTAGGGGACGGGGACGGCTTAGGGTCCAATTGAGGGTCCGACAACGCTTTAGGGGGAGCGTGCGTGTGAGGGCACGGGTTAGTGTGAGCCTACGGGTTAGGATTAGGGGACAGGTGAGGGTCAGGTTTCGAGGAAGGTTTAGGGTTAGGATTCGGGCTAGGGTTAGGGTTAGGGGACGGGGACGGCTTAGGGTCCAATTGAGGGTCCGACAACGCTTAGGGGGAGCGTGCGTGTGAGGGCACGGGTTAGTGTGAGCCTACGGGTTAGGATTAGGGGACAGGTGAGGGTCAGGCTTCGGGGAAGGGTTAGGGTTAGGGTTCGGGCTAGGGTTAGGGTTAGGGGACGGGGACGGTTTAGGATCCAGCTGAGGGTCCGACAACGCTTTAGGGGGAGCGTGCATGTGAGGGCGTGGGTTAGTGTTAGCGTACGGGTTAGGATTAGGGGACGGGTGAGGGTCAGGCTTCGGGGAAGGGTTAGGGTTAGGGTTCGGGCTAGGGTTAGGGTTAGGGGACGGGGACAGTTTAGGGTCGAGGTGAGGGTCCGACAACGCTTTAGGGGGAGCGTGCGTGTGAGGGCGCGGGTTAGTGTGAGCCTACGGGTTAGGATTAGGGGACGGGTGAGGGTCAGGCTTCGGGGAAGGGTTAGGGTTAGGGTTCGGGCTAGGGTTAGGGTTAGGGGACGGGGACGGTTTAGGGTCCAGGTGAGGGTCCGTCAACGCTTTAGGGGGAGCGTGCGTGTGAGGGCGCGGGTTAGTGTTAGCGTACGGGTTAGGATTAGGGGACGGGTGAGAGTCAGGCTTCGGGGAAGGGTTAGGGTTAGGGTTCGGGCTAGGGTTAGGGTTAGGGGACGGGGACGGTTTAGGGTCCAGGTGAGGGTCCGACAACGCTTTAGGGGGATCGTGCGTGTGAGGGCGCGGGTTAGTGTGAGCCTACGGGTTAGGATTAGGAGACGGGTGAGGGTCAGGCTTCGGGGAAGGGTTAGGGTTAGGTTTCGGGCTAGGGTTAGGGTTAGGGGACGGGGACGGTTTAGGGTCCAGGTGAGGGTCCGACAAAGCTTTAGGGGGAGCGTGCGTGTGAGGGCGCGGGTTAGTGTTACCGTACGGGTTAGGATTAGGGGACGGGTGAGCGTCAGGCTTCGGGGAAGGGTTAGGGTTAGGGTTCGGGCTAGGGTTAGGGTTAGGGGACGGGGACGGTTTAGGGTCCAGGTGAGGGTCCGACAACGCTTTAGGGGGAGCGTGCGTGTGAGGGCGCGGGTTAGTGTTAGCGTACGGATTAGGATTAGGGGACGGGTGAGTGTCATGTTACGGGGAAGGGTTAGGGTTAGGGTTTGGGCTAGGGTTAGGGTTAGGGGACGGGGACGGTTTAGGGTCCAGGTGAGGGTCCGACAACGCTTTAGGGGGATTGTGCGTGTGAGGGCGCGGGTTAGTGTGAGCCTACGGGTTAGGATTAGGTGACGGGTGAGGGTCAGGCTTCGGGGAAGGGTTAGGGTTAGGGTTCGGGCTAGGGTTAGGGTTAGGGGACGGGGACGGTTTAGGGTCCAGGTGAGGGTCCGACAACGCTTTAGGGGGAGCGTGCGTGTGAGGGCGCGGGTTAGTGTTACCGTACGGTGTTAGGATTAGGGGACGGGTGAGCGTCAGGCTTCGGGGAAGGGTTAGGGTTAGGGTTCGGGCTAGCGTTAGGGTTAGGGGACGGGGACGGTTTAGGGTCCAGGTGAGGGTCCGACAACGCTTTAGGGGGAGCGGGCGTGTGAGGGCGCGGGTTAGTGTGACCCTACGGGTTAGGATTAGGGGACGGGTGAGGGTCAGGCTTCGGGGAAGGGTTAGGGTTAGGGTTCGGGCTAGGGTTAGGGTTAGCGGACGGGGACGGTTTAGGGTCCTGCTGAGGGTCCGACAATGCTTTAGGGGGATCGTGCGTGTAAGGGCGCGGGTTAGTGTGAGCCTACGGGTTAGGATTAGGGGACGGGTGAGGGTCAGGCTTCGGGGAAGGGTTAGGGTTAGGGTTCGGGCTAGGGTTAGGGTTAGGGGACGGGGACGGTTTAGGATCCAGCTGAGGGTCCGACAACGCTTTAGGGGGAGCGTGCGTGTGAGGGCGCGGGTTAGTGTTAGCGTACGGGTTAGGATTAGGGGACAGGTGAGGGTCAGGCTTCGGGGAAGGGTTAGGGTTAGGGTTCGGGCTAGGGCTAGTGTTAGGGGACGGGGACGGTTTAGGGTCGAGGTGAGGGTCCGACAACGCTTTAGGGGGAGCGTGCGTGTGAGGGCGCGGGTTAGTGTTAGCGTACGGGTTAGGATTAGGGGACGGGTGAGGGTCATGCTTCGGGGAAGGGTTAGGGTTAGGGTTCGGGCTAGGGTTAGGGTTAGGGGATGGGGACGGTTTAGGGTCCAGGTGAGGGTCCGACAACGCTTTAGGGCGATCGTGCGTGTGAGGGCGCGGGTTAGTGTGAGCCTACGGGTTAGGATTAGGTGACGGGTGAGGGTCAGGCTTCGGGGAAGGGTTAGGGTTAGGGTTCGGGCTAGGGTTAGGGTTAGGGGACGGGGACGGTTTAGGGTCCAGGAGAGGGTCCGACAACGCTTTAGGGGGAGCGTGCGTGTGAGGGCGTGGGTAGTGTTACCGTACGGATTAGGATTAGGGGACGGGTGAGCTTCAGGCTTCGGGGAAGGGTTAGGATTAGGGTTCGGGCTAGGGTTAGGGTTAGGGGACGGGGACGGTTTAGGGTCCAGGTGAGGGTCCGACAACGCTTTAGGGGGAGCGTGCGTGTGAGGGCGCGGGTTAGTGTTAGCGTACGGCTTAGGATTAGGGGACGGGTGAGGGTCATGCTTCGGGGAAGGGTTAGGGTTAGTGTTCGGGCTAGGGTTAGGGTTAGGGTACGGGGACGGTTTAGAGTCCAGGTGAGGGTCCGACAACGCTTTAGGGGGATTGTGCGTGTGAGGGCGCGGGTTAGTGTGAGCCTACGGGTTAGGATTAGGTGACGGGTGAGGGTCAGGCTTCGGGGAAGGGTTAGGGTTAGGGTTCGGGCTAGGGTTAGGGTTAGGGGACGGGGACGGTTTAGGGTCCAGGTGAGGGTCCGACAACGCTTTAGGGGGAGCGTGCGTGTGAGGGCGCGGGTTAGTGTTACTGTACGGATTAAGATTAGGGGACGGGTGAGCGTCAGGCTTCGGGGAAGGGTTAGGGTTAGGGTTCGGGCTAGGTTTAGGGTTAGGGGACGGGGACGCTTTAGGGTCCAATTGAGGGTCCGACAACGCTTTAGGGGGAGCGTGCGTGTGAGGGTGCGGGTTAGTGTTAGCGTACGGGTTAGGATTAGGGGACGGGTGAGGGTCAGGCTTCGGGGAAGTGTTAGGGTTATGGTTCGGGCTATGGTTAGGGTTAGGGGACGGGGAAGGTTTAGGGTCCAGGTGAGGGTCCAACAACGCTTTAGGGGGAGCATGCGTGTGAGGGCCCGGGTTAGTGTTAGCGTGCGGGTTAGGATTAGGGGACGGGTGAGGGTCAGGTTTCGAGGAAGGGTTAGGGTTAGGATTCGGGCTAGGGTTAGGGTTAGGGGACGGGGACGGCTTAGGGTCCAATTGAGGGTCCGACAACGCTTTAGGGGGAGCGTGCGTGTGAGGGCACGGGTTAGTGTGAGCCTACGGGTTAGGATTAGGGGACAGGTGAGGGTCAGGTTTCGAGGAAGGTTTAGGGTTAGGATTCGGGCTAGGGTTAGGGTTAGGGGACGGGGACGGCTTAGGGTCCAATTGAGGGTCCGACAACGCTTAGGGGGAGCGTGCGTGTGAGGGCACGGGTTAGTGTGAGCCTACGGGTTAGGATTAGGGGACAGGTGAGGGTCAGGCTTCGGGGAAGGGTTAGGGTTAGGGTTCGGGCTAGGGTTAGGGTTAGGGGACGGGGACGGTTTAGGATCCAGCTGAGGGTCCGACAACGCTTTAGGGGGAGCGTGCATGTGAGGGCGTGGGTTAGTGTTAGCGTACGGGTTAGGATTAGGGGACGGGTGAGGGTCAGGCTTCGGGGAAGGGTTAGGGTTAGGGTTCGGGCTAGGGTTAGGGTTAGGGGACGGGGACAGTTTAGGGTCGAGGTGAGGGTCCGACAACGCTTTAGGGGGAGCGTGCGTGTGAGGGCGCGGGTTAGTGTGAGCCTACGGGTTAGGATTAGGGGACGGGTGAGGGTCAGGCTTCGGGGAAGGGTTAGGGTTAGGGTTCGGGCTAGGGTTAGGGTTAGGGGACGGGGACGGTTTAGGGTCCAGGTGAGGGTCCGTCAACGCTTTAGGGGGAGCGTGCGTGTGAGGGCGCGGGTTAGTGTTAGCGTACGGGTTAGGATTAGGGGACGGGTGAGGGTCAGGCTTCGGGGAAGGGTTAGGGTTAGGGTTCGGGCTAGGGTTAGGGTTAGGGGACGGGGACGGTTTAGGGTCCAGGTGAGGGTCCGACAACGCTTTAGGGGGATCATGCGTGTGAGGGTGCGGGTTAGTGTGAGCCTACGGGTTAGGATTAGGAGACGGGTGAGGGTCAGGCTTCGGGGAAGGGTTAGGGTCAGGGTTCGGGCTAGGTTTAGGGTTAGGGGACGGGGACGGTTTAGGGTCCAGGTGAGGGTCCGACAACGCTTTAGGGGGAGCGTGCGTGTGAGGGCGCGGGTTAGTGTTACCTTACGGGTTAGGATTAGGGGACGGGTGAGCGTCAGGCTTCGGGGAAGGGTTAGGGTTAGGGTTCGGGCTAGGGTTAGGGTTAGGGGACGGGGACGGTTTAGGGTCCAGGTGAGGGTCCGACAACGCTTTAGAGGGAGCGTGCGTGTGAGGGCGCGGGTTAGTGTTAGCGTACGGATTAGGATTAGGGGACGGGTGAGGGTCATGCTTCGGGGAAGGGTTAGGGTTAGGGTTCGGGCTAGGGTTAGGGTTAGGGGACGGGGACGGTTTAGGGTCCAGGTGAGGGTCCGACAACGCTTCAGGGGGATCGTGCGTGTGAGGGCGCGGGTTAGTGTGAGCCTACGGGTTAGGATTAGGTGACGGGTGAGGGTCAGGCTTCGGGGAAGGGTTAGGGTTAGGGTTCGGGCTAGGGTTAGGGTTAGGGGACGGGGACGGTTTAGGGTCCAGGTGAGGGTCCGACAACGCTTTAGGGGGAGCGTGCGTGTGAGGGCGCGGGTTAGTGTTACCGTACGGTGTTAGGATTAGGGGACGGGTGAGCGTCAGGCTTCGGGGAAGGGTTAGGGTTAGGGTTCGGGCTAGCGTTAGGGTTAGGGAACGGGGACGGTTTAGGGTCCAGGTGAGGGTCCGACAACGCTTTAGGGGGAGCGTGCGTGTGAGGGCGCGGGTTAGTGTGACCCTACGGGTTAGGATTAGGGGACGGGTGAGGGTCAGGCTTCGGGGAAGGGTTAGGGTTAGGGTTCGGGCTAGGGTTAGGGTTAGCGGACGGGGACGGTTTAGGATCCAGCTGAGGGTCCGACAACGCTTTAGGGGGAGCGTGCGTGTGAGGGCGCGGGTTAGTGTTAGCGTACGGGTTAGGATTAGGGGACGGGTGAGGGTCAGGCTTCGGGGAAGGGTTAGGGTTAGGGTTCGGGCTAGGGCTAGTGTTAGGGGACGGGGACGGTTTAGGGTCGAGGTGAGGGTCCGACAACGCTTTAGGGGGAGCGTGCGTGTGAGGGCGCGGGTTAGTGTGAGCCTACTGGTTAGGATTGGGGGACGGGTGAGGGTCAGGCTTCGGGGAAGGGTTAGGGTTAGGGTTCGGTCTAGGGTTAGGGTTAGGGGACGGGGACGGTTTAGGGTCCAGGTGAGGGTCCGACAACGCTTTAGGGGGAGCGTGCGTGTGAGGGCGCGGGTTAGTGTTAGCGTACGGGTTAGGATTAGGGGACGGGTGAGAGTCAGGCTTCGGGGAAGGGTTAGGGTTAGGGTTCGGGCTAGGGTTAGGGTTAGGGGACGGGGACGGTTTAGGGTCCAGGTGAGGGTCCGACAACGCTTTAGGGGGATCGTGCGTGTGAGGGCGCGGGTTAGTGTGAGCCTACGGGTTAGGATTAGGAGACGGGTGAGGGTCAGGCTTCGGGGAAGGGTTAGGGTTAGGTTTCGGGCTAGGGTTAGGGTTAGGGGACGGGGACGGTTTAGGGTCCAGGTGAGGGTCCGACAAAGCTTTAGGGGGAGCGTGCGTGTGAGGGCGCGGGTTAGTGTTACCGTACGGGTTAGGATTAGGGGACGGGTGAGCGTCAGGCTTCGGGGAAGGGTTAGGGTTAGGGTTCGGGCTAGGGTTAGGGTTAGGGGACGGGGACGGTTTAGGGTCCAGGTGAGGGTCCGACAACGCTTTAGGGGGAGCGTGCGTGTGAGGGCGCGGGTTAGTGTTAGCGTACGGATTAGGATTAGGGGACGGGTGAGTGTCATGTTACGGGGAAGGGTTAGGGTTAGGGTTTGGGCTAGGGTTAGGGTTAGGGGACGGGGACGGTTTAGGGTCCAGGTGAGGGTCCGACAACGCTTTAGGGGGATTGTGCGTGTGAGGGCGCGGGTTAGTGTGAGCCTACGGGTTAGGATTAGGTGACGGGTGAGGGTCAGGCTTCGGGGAAGGGTTAGGGTTAGGGTTCGGGCTAGGGTTAGGGTTAGGGGACGGGGACGGTTTAGGGTCCAGGTGAGGGTCCGACAACGCTTTAGGGGGAGCGTGCGTGTGAGGGCGCGGGTTAGTGTTACCGTACGGTGTTAGGATTAGGGGACGGGTGAGCGTCAGGCTTCGGGGAAGGGTTAGGGTTAGGGTTCGGGCTAGCGTTAGGGTTAGGGGACGGGGACGGTTTAGGGTCCAGGTGAGGGTCCGACAACGCTTTAGGGGGAGCGGGCGTGTGAGGGCGCGGGTTAGTGTGACCCTACGGGTTAGGATTAGGGGACGGGTGAGGGTCAGGCTTCGGGGAAGGGTTAGGGTTAGGGTTCGGGCTAGGGTTAGGGTTAGCGGACGGGGACGGTTTAGGGTCCTGCTGAGGGTCCGACAATGCTTTAGGGGGATCGTGCGTGTAAGGGCGCGGGTTAGTGTGAGCCTACGGGTTAGGATTAGGGGACGGGTGAGGGTCAGGCTTCGGGGAAGGGTTAGGGTTAGGGTTCGGGCTAGGGTTAGGGTTAGGGGACGGGGACGGTTTAGGATCCAGCTGAGGGTCCGACAACGCTTTAGGGGGAGCGTGCGTGTGAGGGCGCGGGTTAGTGTTAGCGTACGGGTTAGGATTAGGGGACAGGTGAGGGTCAGGCTTCGGGGAAGGGTTAGGGTTAGGGTTCGGGCTAGGGCTAGTGTTAGGGGACGGGGACGGTTTAGGGTCGAGGTGAGGGTCCGACAACGCTTTAGGGGGAGCGTGCGTGTGAGGGCGCGGGTTAGTGTTAGCGTACGGGTTAGGATTAGGGGACGGGTGAGGGTCATGCTTCGGGGAAGGGTTAGGGTTAGGGTTCGGGCTAGGGTTAGGGTTAGGGGATGGGGACGGTTTAGGGTCCAGGTGAGGGTCCGACAACGCTTTAGGGCGATCGTGCGTGTGAGGGCGCGGGTTAGTGTTAGCGTACGGGTTAGGATTAGGTGACGGGTGAGGGTCAGGCTTCGGGGAAGGGTTAGGGTTAGGGTTCGGGCTAGGGTTAGGGTTAGGGGACGGGGACGGTTTAGGGTCCAGGAGAGGGTCCGACAACGCTTTAGGGGGAGCGTGCGTGTGAGGGCGTGGGTAGTGTTACCGTACGGATTAGGATTAGGGGACGGGTGAGCTTCAGGCTTCGGGGAAGGGTTAGGATTAGGGTTCGGGCTAGGGTTAGGGTTAGGGGACGGGGACGGTTTAGGGTCCAGGTGAGGGTCCGACAACGCTTTAGGGGGAGCGTGCGTGTGAGGGCGCGGGTTAGTGTTAGCGTACGGCTTAGGATTAGGGGACGGGTGAGGGTCATGCTTCGGGGAAGGGTTAGGGTTAGTGTTCGGGCTAGGGTTAGGGTTAGGGTACGGGGACGGTTTAGAGTCCAGGTGAGGGTCCGACAACGCTTTAGGGGGATTGTGCGTGTGAGGGCGCGGGTTAGTGTGAGCCTACGGGTTAGGATTAGGTGACGGGTGAGGGTCAGGCTTCGGGGAAGGGTTAGGGTTAGGGTTCGGGCTAGGGTTAGGGTTAGGGGACGGGGACGGTTTAGGGTCCAGGTGAGGGTCCGACAACGCTTTAGGGGGAGCGTGCGTGTGAGGGCGCGGGTTAGTGTTACTGTACGGATTAAGATTAGGGGACGGGTGAGCGTCAGGCTTCGGGGAAGGGTTAGGGTTAGGGTTCGGGCTAGGTTTAGGGTTAGGGGACGGGGACGCTTTAGGGTCCAATTGAGGGTCCGACAACGCTTTAGGGGGAGCGTGCGTGTGAGGGTGCGGGTTAGTGTTAGCGTACGGGTTAGGATTAGGGGACGGGTGAGGGTCAGGCTTCGGGGAAGTGTTAGGGTTATGGTTCGGGCTATGGTTAGGGTTAGGGGACGGGGAAGGTTTAGGGTCCAGGTGAGGGTCCAACAACGCTTTAGGGGGAGCATGCGTGTGAGGGCCCGGGTTAGTGTTAGCGTGCGGGTTAGGATTAGGGGACGGGTGAGGGTCAGGTTTCGAGGAAGGGTTAGGGTTAGGATTCGGGCTAGGGTTAGGGTTAGGGGACGGGGACGGCTTAGGGTCCAATTGAGGGTCCGACAACGCTTTAGGGGGAGCGTGCGTGTGAGGGCACGGGTTAGTGTGAGCCTACGGGTTAGGATTAGGGGACAGGTGAGGGTCAGGTTTCGAGGAAGGTTTAGGGTTAGGATTCGGGCTAGGGTTAGGGTTAGGGGACGGGGACGGCTTAGGGTCCAATTGAGGGTCCGACAACGCTTAGGGGGAGCGTGCGTGTGAGGGCACGGGTTAGTGTGAGCCTACGGGTTAGGATTAGGGGACAGGTGAGGGTCAGGCTTCGGGGAAGGGTTAGGGTTAGGGTTCGGGCTAGGGTTAGGGTTAGGGGACGGGGACGGTTTAGGATCCAGCTGAGGGTCCGACAACGCTTTAGGGGGAGCGTGCATGTGAGGGCGTGGGTTAGTGTTAGCGTACGGGTTAGGATTAGGGGACGGGTGAGGGTCAGGCTTCGGGGAAGGGTTAGGGTTAGGGTTCGGGCTAGGGTTAGGGTTAGGGGACGGGGACAGTTTAGGGTCGAGGTGAGGGTCCGACAACGCTTTAGGGGGAGCGTGCGTGTGAGGGCGCGGGTTAGTGTGAGCCTACGGGTTAGGATTAGGGGACGGGTGAGGGTCAGGCTTCGGGGAAGGGTTAGGGTTAGGGTTCGGGCTAGGGTTAGGGTTAGGGGACGGGGACGGTTTAGGGTCCAGGTGAGGGTCCGTCAACGCTTTAGGGGGAGCGTGCGTGTGAGGGCGCGGGTTAGTGTTAGCGTACGGGTTAGGATTAGGGGACGGGTGAGGGTCAGGCTTCGGGGAAGGGTTAGGGTTAGGGTTCGGGCTAGGGTTAGGGTTAGGGGACGGGGACGGTTTAGGGTCCAGGTGAGGGTCCGACAACGCTTTAGGGGGATCATGCGTGTGAGGGTGCGGGTTAGTGTGAGCCTACGGGTTAGGATTAGGAGACGGGTGAGGGTCAGGCTTCGGGGAAGGGTTAGGGTCAGGGTTCGGGCTAGGTTTAGGGTTAGGGGACGGGGACGGTTTAGGGTCCAGGTGAGGGTCCGACAACGCTTTAGGGGGAGCGTGCGTGTGAGGGCGCGGGTTAGTGTTACCTTACGGGTTAGGATTAGGGGACGGGTGAGCGTCAGGCTTCGGGGAAGGGTTAGGGTTAGGGTTCGGGCTAGGGTTAGGGTTAGGGGACGGGGACGGTTTAGGGTCCAGGTGAGGGTCCGACAACGCTTTAGAGGGAGCGTGCGTGTGAGGGCGCGGGTTAGTGTTAGCGTACGGATTAGGATTAGGGGACGGGTGAGGGTCATGCTTCGGGGAAGGGTTAGGGTTAGGGTTCGGGCTAGGGTTAGGGTTAGGGGACGGGGACGGTTTAGGGTCCAGGTGAGGGTCCGACAACGCTTCAGGGGGATCGTGCGTGTGAGGGCGCGGGTTAGTGTGAGCCTACGGGTTAGGATTAGGTGACGGGTGAGGGTCAGGCTTCGGGGAAGGGTTAGGGTTAGGGTTCGGGCTAGGGTTAGGGTTAGGGGACGGGGACGGTTTAGGGTCCAGGTGAGGGTCCGACAACGCTTTAGGGGGAGCGTGCGTGTGAGGGCGCGGGTTAGTGTTACCGTACGGTGTTAGGATTAGGGGACGGGTGAGCGTCAGGCTTCGGGGAAGGGTTAGGGTTAGGGTTCGGGCTAGCGTTAGGGTTAGGGAACGGGGACGGTTTAGGGTCCAGGTGAGGGTCCGACAACGCTTTAGGGGGAGCGTGCGTGTGAGGGCGCGGGTTAGTGTGACCCTACGGGTTAGGATTAGGGGACGGGTGAGGGTCAGGCTTCGGGGAAGGGTTAGGGTTAGGGTTCGGGCTAGGGTTAGGGTTAGCGGACGGGGACGGTTTAGGATCCAGCTGAGGGTCCGACAACGCTTTAGGGGGAGCGTGCGTGTGAGGGCGCGGGTTAGTGTTAGCGTACGGGTTAGGATTAGGGGACGGGTGAGGGTCAGGCTTCGGGGAAGGGTTAGGGTTAGGGTTCGGGCTAGGGCTAGTGTTAGGGGACGGGGACGGTTTAGGGTCGAGGTGAGGGTCCGACAACGCTTTAGGGGGAGCGTGCGTGTGAGGGCGCGGGTTAGTGTGAGCCTACTGGTTAGGATTGGGGGACGGGTGAGGGTCAGGCTTCGGGGAAGGGTTAGGGTTAGGGTTCGGTCTAGGGTTAGGGTTAGGGGACGGGGACGGTTTAGGGTCCAGGTGAGGGTCCGACAACGCTTTAGGGGGAGCGTGCGTGTGAGGGCGCGGGTTAGTGTTAGCGTACGGGTTAGGATTAGGGGACGGGTGAGGGTCATGCTTCGGGGAAGGGTTAGGGTTAGGGTTCGGGCTAGGGTTAGGGTTAGGGGATGGGGACGGTTTAGGGTCCAGGTGAGGGTCCGACAACGCTTTAGGGCGATCGTGCGTGTGAGGGCGCGGGTTAGTGTGAGCCTACGGGTTAGGATTAGGTGACGGGTGAGGGTCAGGCTTCGGGGAAGGGTTAGGGTTAGGGTTCGGGCTAGGGTTAGGGTTAGGGGACGGGGACGGTTTAGGGTCCAGGAGAGGGTCCGACAACGCTTTAGGGGGAGCGTGCGTGTGAGGGCGTGGGTAGTGTTACCGTACGGGTTAGGATTAGGGGACGGGTGAGCTTCAGGCTTCGGGGAAGGGTTAGGGTTAGGGTTCGGGCTAGGGTTAGGGTTAGGGGACGGGGACGGTTTAGGGTCCAGGTGAGGGTCCGACAACGCTTTAGGGGGAGCGTGCGTGTGAGGGCGCGGGTTAGTGTTAGCGTACGGCTTAGGATTAGGGGACGGGTGAGGGTCATGCTTCGGGGAAGGGTTAGGGTTAGTGTTCGGGCTAGGGTTAGGGTTAGGGTACGGGGACGGTTTAGGGTCCAGGTGAGGGTCCGACAACGCTTTAGGGGGATCGTGCGTGTGAGGGCGCGGGTTAGTGTGAGCCTACGGGTTAGGATTAGGTGACGGGTGAGGGTCAGGCTTCGGGGAAGGGTTAGGTTTAGGGTTCGGGCTAGGGTTAGGTTTAGGGGACGGGGACGGTTTAGGGTCCAGGTGAGGGTCCGACAACGCTTTAGGGGGAGCGTGCGTGTGAGGGCGCGGGTTAGTGTTACTGTACGGATTAGGATTAGGGGACGGGTGAGCATCAGGCTTCGGGGAAGGGTTAGGGTTAGGGTTCGGGCTAGGGTTAGGGTTAGGGGACGGGGACGGTTTAGCGTCCAGGTGAGGGTCCGACAACGCTTTAGGGGGAGCGTGCATGTGAGGGCGTGGGTTAGTGTTAGTGTACGGGTTAGGATTAGGGGACGGGTGAGGATCAGGCTTCGGGGAAGGGTTAGGGTTAGGGTTCGGGCTAGGGTTAGGGTTAGGGGACGGGGACGGTTTAGGGTCCAGGTGAGGGTCCGACAACGCTTTAGGAGGAGCGTGCTTGTGAGGGCGCGGGTTAGTGTGAGCCTACGGGTTAGGATTAGGGGACGGGTGAGGGTCAGGCTTAGTTGAAGTGTTAGGGTTAGGGTTCGGGCTAGGGTTAGTGTTAGGGTACGGGGACGGTTTAGGGTCCAGGTGAGGGTCCGACAACGCTTTAGGGGGAGCGTGCGTGTGAGGGCGCGGGTTAGTGTGAGCCTACGGGTTAGGATTAGGGGACGGGTGAGGGTCAGGCTTCGGGGAAGTGTTAGGGTTAGGGTTCGGGCTAAGGTTAGGTTTAGGGGACGGGGACGGTTTAGGGTCCAGGTGAGGGTCCGACAACGCTTTAGGGGGAGCATGCGTGTGAGGGCCCGGGTTAGTGTTAGCGTGCGGGTTACGATTAGGGGACGGGTGAGGGTCAGGCTTCGGGGAAGGGTTAGGATTAGGGTTCGGGCTAGGGTTAGTTTTAGGGGACGGGGACGGTTTAGGGTCCAGGTGAGGGTCTGACAACGCTTTAGGGGGAGCGTGCGTGTGAGGGCGCGAGTTACTGTGAGCGTACGTGTTAGGATTAGGGGACGGGTGAGGGTCAGGCTTCGGGGAAGTGTTATGGTTAGGGTTCGGGCTAGGGTTAGGGTTAGGGGACGGGGACGGTTTACGGTACTGGTGAGGGTCCGACAACGCTTTAGGGGGAGCGTGCGTGTAAGGGCGCGGGTCAGTGTGAGCCTACGGGTTAGGATTACGGGACGGGTGAGGGTCAGGCTTCGGCGAAGTGTTAGGGTTAGGGGACGGGGACGGTTTAGGATCCAGCTGAGGGTCCAACAACGCTTTAGGGGGAGCGTGCATGTGAGGGCGCGGATTACTGTTAGCGTACGGGTTAGGATTAGGGGACGGGTGAGGGTCAGGCTTCGGGGAAGGGTTAGGGTTAGGGTTCGGGCTAGGGTTAGGGTTAGGGGACGGGGACGGTTTAGGGTCGAGGTGAGGGTCCGACAACGCTTTAGGGGGAGCTTGCGTGTGAGGGCGCTGGTTAGTGTGAGCCTACGGGTTAGGATTAGGGGACGGGTGAGGGTCAGGCTTCGGGGAACTGTTAGGGTTAGGGTTCGGGCTAGGGTTAGGGTTAGGGGACGGGGACGGTTTAGGGTCCAGGTGAGGGTCCGACAACACTTTAGGGGGAGCGTGCGTGTGAGGGCGCGGGTTAGTGTTAGCGTACGGGTTAGGAATAGTGGACGGGTGAGTGTCAGGCTTCGGGGAAGTGTTAGGGTTAGGGTTCGGGCTAGGGTTAGGGTTAGGGGACGGGGACGGTTTAGGGTCCAGGTGAGGGTCCGACAACGCTTTAGGGGGAGCGTGTGTGTGAGGGCGCGGGTTAGTGTTAGCGTACGGCTTAGTATTAGGGGACGGGTGAGGGTCATGCTTCGGGGAAGGGTTAGGGTTAGGGTTCGGGCTATGGTTAGGGTTAGGGGACGGGGACGGTTTAGGGTCCAGGTGAGGGTCCGACAACGCTTTAGGGGGAGCGTGCGTGTGAGGGCGCGGGTTAGTGTTACTGTACGGATTAGGATTAGGGGACGGGTGAGCGTCAGGCTTCGGGGAAGGGTTAGGGTTAGGGTTCGGGCTAGGGTTAGGGTTAGGGGACGGGGACGGCTTAGGGTCCAGGTGAGGGTCCGACAACGCTTTAGGGGGAGCGTGCGTGTGAGGGCGCGGGTTAGTGTGAGCCTGCGGGTTAGGATTAGGGGACGGGTGAGGGTCAGGCTTCGGGGAAGGGTTAGGGTTAGGGTTCGGGCTAGGGTTAGGGTAGGGGACGGGGACGGTTTAGGGTCGAGGTGAGGGTCCGACAACGCTTTAGGGGGAGCGTGCATGTGAGGGCGCGGGTTAGTGTGAGCCTACGGGTTAGGATTAGGGGACGGTTGAGGGTCATGCTTCGGGGAAGGGTTAGGGTTAGGGTTCGGGCTAGGGTTAGGGTTAGGGGACGGGGACGGTTTAGGGTCGAGGTGAGGGTCCGAAAACGCTTTAGGGGGAGCGTGCGTGTGAGGGCGCGGGTTAGTGTTAGCGTACGGGTTAGGATTAGGGGACGGGTGAGGGTCAGGCTTCGGGGAAGTGTTAGGGTTAGGGTTCGGGCTAAGGTTAGGTTTAGGGGACGGGGACGGTTTAGGTTCCAGGTGAGGGTCCGACAACGCTTTAGGGGGAGCATGCGTGTGAGGGCCCGGATTAGTGTTAGCGTGCGGGTTAGGATTAGGGGACGGGTGAGGGTCAGGCTTCGGGGAATGGTTAGGATTAGGGTTCGGGCTAGGGTTAGTGTTAGGGGACGGGGACGGTTTAGGGTCCAGGTGAGGGTCTGACAACGCTTTAGGGGGAGCGTGCGTGTGAGGGCGCGAGTTACTGTGAGCGTATGTGTTAGGATTAGGGGACGGGTGAGGGTCAGGTTTCGGGGAAGTGTTATGGTTAGGGTTCGGGCTAGGGTTAGGGTTAGGGGATGGGGACGGTTTAGGGTCCTGGTAAGGGTCCGACAACGCTTTAGGGGGATCGTGCGTGTAAGGGCGTGGGTTAGTGTGAGCCTACGGGTTAGGATTAGGGGACGGGTGAGGGTCAGGCTTCGGGGAAGGGTTAGGGTTAGGGTTCGGGCTAGGGTTAGGGTTAGGGGACGGGGACGGTTTAGGGTCCAGGTGAGGGTCCAACAACGCTTTAGGGGGAGCGTGCGTGTGAGGGCGCGGGTTAGTGTTAGCGTACGGGTTAGGATTAGGGGACGGGTGAGGGTCATGCTTCGGGGAAGTGTTAGGGTTAGGGTTCGGGCTAGGGTTAGGGTTAGGGGACGGGGACGGTTTAGGGTCCAGGTGAGGGTCCGACAACGCTTTAGGGGTAGCGTGCGTGTAAGGGCGCGGGTTAGTGTGAGCCTACGGGTTAGGATTAGGGGACGGGTGAGGGTCAGGCTTCGGGGAAGGGTTAGGGTTAGGGTTCGGGCTAGGGTTAGGGTTAGGGGACGGGGACGGTTTAGGGTCCAGGTGAGGGTCCGACAGCGCTTTAGGGGGATCGTGCATGTGAGGGCGCGGGTTAGTGTGAGCCTACGGGTTAGGATTAGGTGACGGGTGAGGGTCAGGCTTCGGGGAAGGGTTAGGGTTAGGGTTCGGGCTAGGGTTAGGGTTAGGGGACGGGGACGGTTTAGGGTCCAGGTGAGGGTACGACAACGCTTTAGGGGGAGCGTGCGTGTGAGGGCGCGGGTTCGTGTTAGCGTACGGGTTAGGATTAGGGGACGGGTGAGTGTCAGGCTTCGGGGAAGGGTTAGGGTTAGGGTTCGGGCTAGGGCTAGGGTTAGGGGACGGGGACGGTTTAGGGTCGAGGTGAGGGTCCGACAACGCTTTAGGGGGAGCGTGCGTGTGAGGGCGCGGGTTAGTGTGAGCCTACGGGTTAGGATTAGGGGACGGGTGAGGGTCAGGCTTCGGGGAAGGGTTAGGATTAGGGTTCGGGCTAGGGTTAGGGTTAGGGGACGGGGACGGTTTAGGGTCCAGGTGAGGGTCCGACAACGCTTTAGGGGGAGCGTGCGTGTGAGGGCGCGGGTTAGTGTTAGCGTACGGGTTAGGATTAGGGGACGGGTGAGGGTCATGCTTCGGGGAAGTGTTAGGGTTAGGGTTCGGGCTAGGGTTAGGGTTAGGGTACGGGGACGGTTTAGGGTCCAGACGAGGGTCCGACAACGCTTTAGGGGGAGCGTGCGTGTGAGGGCGCGGGTTAGTGTGAGCCTACGGGTTAGGATTAGGGGACGGGTGAGGGTCAGGCTTCGGGGAAGTGTTAGGGTTATGGTTCGGGCTATGGTTAGGGTTAGGGGACGGGGACGGTTTAGGGTCCAGGTGAGGGTCCAACAACGCTTTAGGGGGAGCATGCGTGTGAGGGCCCGGGTTAGTGTTAGCGTGCGGGATAGGATTAGGGGACGGGTGAGGGTCAGGTTTCAAGGAAGGGTTAGGGTTAGGATTCGGGCTAGGGTTAGGGTTAGGGGACGGGGACGGCTTAGGGTCCAATTGAGGGTCCGACAACGCTTAGGGGGAGCGTGCGTGTGAGGGCACGGGTTAGTGTGAGCCTACGGGTTAGGATTAGGGGACAGGTGAGGGTCAGGCTTCGGGGAAGGGTTAGGGTTAGGGTTCGGGCTAGGGTTAGGGTT
The DNA here is from genome assembly GCF_949774975.1 of Lagenorhynchus albirostris. Taxonomy (NCBI): domain Eukaryota; kingdom Metazoa; phylum Chordata; class Mammalia; order Artiodactyla; family Delphinidae; genus Lagenorhynchus; species Lagenorhynchus albirostris. Next base: position 234,101 of record NW_026783605.1, on the reverse strand, counting down.
AGGGGACGGGGACGGTTTAGGGTCCAGGTGAGGGTCCGACAACGCTTTAGGGGGAGCGGGCGTGTGAGGGCGCGGGTTAGTGTGACCCTACGGGTTAGGATTAGGGGACGGGTGAGGGTCAGGCTTCGGGGAAGGGTTAGGGTTAGGGTTCGGGCTAGGGTTAGGGTTAGCGGACGGGGACGGTTTAGGGTCCTGCTGAGGGTCCGACAATGCTTTAGGGGGATCGTGAGTGTAAGGGCGCGGGTTAGTGTGAGCCTACGGGTTAGGATTAGGGGACGGGTGAGGGTCAGGCTTCGGGGAAGGGTTAGGGTTAGGGTTCGGGCTAGGGTTAGGGTTGGGGACGGGGACGGTTTAGGATCCAGCTGAGGGTCCGACAACGCTTTAGGGGGAGCGTGCGTGTGAGGGCGCGGGTTAGTGTTAGCGTACGGGTTAGGATTAGGGGACAGGTGAGGGTCAGGCTTCGGGGAAGGGTTAGGGTTAGGGTTCGGGCTAGGGCTAGTGTTAGGGGACGGGGACGGTTTAGGGTCGAGGTGAGGGTCCAACAACGCTTTAGGGGGAGCGTGCGTGTGAGGGCGCGGGTTAGTGTGAGCCTACGGGTTAGGATTAGGGGACGGGTGAGGGTCAGGCTTCGGGGAAGGGTTAGGGTTAGGGTTCGGTCTAGGGTTAGGGTTAGGGGACGGGGACGGTTTAGGGTCCAGGTGAGGGTCCGACAACGCTTTAGGGGGAGCGTGCGTGTGAGGGCGCGGGTTAGTGTTAGCGTACGGGTTAGGATTAGGGGACGGGTGAGGGTCATGCTTCGGGGAAGGGTTAGGGTTAGGGTTCGGGCTAGGGTTAGGGTTAGGGGATGGGGACGGTTTAGGGTCCAGGTGAGGGTCCGACAACGCTTTAGGGCGATCGTGCGTGTGAGGGCGCGGGTTAGTGTGAGCCTACGGGTTAGGATTAGGTGACGGGTGAGGGTCAGGCTTCGGGGAAGGGTTAGGGTTAGGGTTCGGGCTAGGGTTAGGGTTAGGGGACGGGGACGGTTTAGGGTCCAGGAGAGGGTCCGACAACGCTTTAGGGGGAGCGTGCGTGTGAGGGCGTGGGTAGTTTTACCGTACGGGTTAGGATTAGGGGACGGGTGAGCTTCAGGCTTCGGGGAAGGGTTAGGGTTAGGGTTCGGGCTAGGGTTAGGGTTAGGGGACGGGGACGGTTTAGGGTCCAGGTGAGGGTCCGACAACGCTTTAGGGGGAGCGTGCGTGTGAGGGCGCGGGTTAGTGTTAGCGTACGGCTTAGGATTAGGGGACGGGTGAGGGTCATGCTTCGGGGAAGGGTTAGGGTTAGTGTTCGGGCTAGGGTTAGGGTTAGGGTACGGGGACGGTTTAGAGTCCAGGTGAGGGTCCGACAACGCTTTAGGGGGATCGTGCGTGTGAGGGCGCGGGTTAGTGTGAGCCTACGGGTTAGGATTAGGTGACGGGTGAGGGTCAGGCTTCGGGGAAGGGTTAGGGTTAGGGTTCGGGCTAGGGTTAGGGTTAGGGGACGGGGACGGTTTAGGGTCCAGGTGAGGGTCCGACAACGCTTTAGGGGGAGCGTGCGTGTGAGGGCGCGGGTTAGTGTTACTGTACGGATTAAGATTAGGGGACGGGTGAGCGTCAGGCTTCGGGGAAGGGTTAGGGTTAGGGTTCGGGCTAGGGTTAGGGTTAGGGGACGGGGACGCTTTAGGGTCCAATTGAGGGTCCGACAACGCTTTAGGGGGAGCGTGCGTGTGAGGGTGCGGGTTAGTGTTAGCGTACGGGTTAGGATTAGGGGACGGGTGAGGGTCAGGCTTCGGGGAAGTGTTAGGGTTATGGTTCGGGCTATGGTTAGGGTTAGGGGACGGGGAAGGTTTAGGGTCCAGGTGAGGGTCCAACAACGCTTTAGGGGGAGCATGCGTGTGAGGGCCCGGGTTAGTGTTAGCGTGCGGGTTAGGATTAGGGGACGGGTGAGGGTCAGGTTTCGAGGAAGGGTTAGGGTTAGGATTCGGGCTAGGGTTAGGGTTAGGGGACGGGGACGGCTTAGGGTCCAATTGAGGGTCCGACAACGCTTTAGGGGGAGCGTGCGTGTGAGGGCACGGGTTAGTGTGAGCCTACGGGTTAGGATTAGGGGACAGGTGAGGGTCAGGTTTCGAGGAAGGTTTAGGGTTAGGATTCGGGCTAGGGTTAGGGTTAGGGGACGGGGACGGCTTAGGGTCCGATTGAGGGTCCGACAACGCTTAGGGGGAGTGTGCGTGTGAGGGCACGGGTTAGTGTGAGCCTACGGGTTAGGATTAGGGGACAGGTGAGGGTCAGGCTTCGGGGAAGGGTTAGGGTTAGGGTTCGGGCTAGGGTTAGGGTTAGGGGACGGGGACGGTTTAGGATCCAGCTGAGGGTCCGACAACGCTTTAGGGGGAGCGTGCATGTGAGGGCGTGGGTTAGTGTTAGCGTACGGGTTAGGATTAGGGGACGGGTGAGGGTCAGGCTTCGGGGAAGGGTTAGGGTTAGGGTTCGGGCTAGGGTTAGGGTTAGGGGACGGGGACAGTTTAGGGTCGAGGTGAGGGTCCGACAACGCTTTAGGGGGAGCGTGCGTGTGAGGGCGCGGGTTAGTGTGAGCCTACGGGTTAGGATTAGGGGACGGGTGAGGGTCAGGCTTCGGGGAAGGGTTAGGGTTAGGGTTCGGGCTAGGGTTAGGGTTAGGGTACGGGGACGGTTTAGGGTCCAGGTGAGGGTCCGCCAACGCTTTAGGGGGAGCGTGCATGTGAGGGCGTGGGTTAGTGTTAGCGTACGTGTTAGGATTAGGGGACGGGTGAGGGTCAGGCTACGGGGAAGTGTTAGGGTTAGGGTTCGGGCTAGGGTTAGGTTTAGGGGACGGGGACGGTTTAGGGTCGAGGTGAGGGTCCGACAACGCTTTAGGGGGAGCGTGCGTGTGAGGGCGCGGGTTAGTGTGAGCCTACGGGTTAGGATTAGGGGACGGGTGAGGGTCAGGCTTCGGGGAAGGGTTAGAGTTAGGGTTCGGGCTAGGGTTAGGGTTAGGGGATGGGGACGGTTTAGGGTCCAGGTGAGGGTCCGACAACGCTTTAGGGGGAGCGTGCGTGTGAGGGCACGGGTTAGTGTTAGCGTACGGGTTAGGATTAGGGGACGGGTGAGGGTCAGTGTTCGGGGAAGGGTTAGGATTAGGGTTCGGGCTAGGGTTAGGGTTAGGGGACGGGGACGGTTTAGGGTCCAGGTGAGGGTCCGACAACGCTTTAGGGGGAGCGTGCGTGTGAGGGCGCGGGTTAGTGTGAGCCTACGGTTTAGGATTAGGGGACGGGTGAGGGTCAGGTTTCGGGGAAGGGTTAGGGTTAGGGTTCGGGCTAGGGTTAGGGTTAGGGGACGGGGACGGTTTAGGGTCCAGGTGAGGGTCTGACAACGCTTTAGGGGGAGCGTGCGTGTGAGGGCGCGAGTTTGTGTGAGCCTACGGGTTAGTATTAGGGGACGGGTGAGGGTCAGGCTTCGGGGAAGGGTTAGGGTTAGGGTTCGGGCTAGGGTTAGGGTTAGGGGATGGGGACGGTTTAGGGTCCAGGTGAGGGTCCGACAACGCTTTAGGGGGAGCGTGCGTGTGAGGGCGCGGGTTAGTGTGAGCCTACGGTTTAGGATTAGGGGACGGGTGAGGGTCAGGCTTCAGGGAAGGGTTAGGGTTAGGGTTAGGGCTAGGGTTAGGGTTAGGGGACGGGGACGGTTTAGGGTCCAGGTGAGGGTCCAACAACGCTTTAGGGGGAGCGTGCGTGTGAGGGCGCGGGTTAGTGTGAGCCTACGGGTTAGGATTAGGGACCGGGTGAGGGTCAGGCTTCGGGGAAGTGTTAGGGTTATGGTTCGGGCTAGGGTTAGGGTTAGGGGACGGGGACGGTTTAGGGTCCAGGTGAGGGTCCGACAACGCTTTAGGGGGAGCATGCGTGTGAGGGCCCGGGTTAGTGTTAGCGTGCTGTTTAGGATTAGGGGACGGGTGAGGGTCAGGTTTCGGGGAAGGATTAGGGTTAGGGTTCGGGCTAGGGTTAGGGTTAGGGGACGGGGACGGTTTAGGGTTGAGGTGAGGGTCCGACAACGCTTTAGGGGGAGCGTGCGTGTGAGGGCGCGGGTTAGTGTGAGCCTACGGCTTAGGATTAGGGGACGGGTGAGGGTCAGGCTTCGGGGAAGGGTTAGGGTTAGGGTTCGGGTTAGGGTTAGGGTTAGGGGACGGGGACGGTTTAGGGTCCAGGTGAGGGTCCGACAACGCTTTAGGGGGAGCGTGCGTGTGAGGGCGCGGGTTAGTGTTAGCGTACGGGTTAGGATTAGGGGACGGGTGAGGGTCAGGCTTCGGGGAAGGGTTAGGGTTAGGGTTCGGGCTAGGGTTAGGGTTAGGGGACGGGGACGGTTTAGGGTCCAGGTGAGGGTCCGACAACGCTTTAGGGGGAGCGTGCGTGTGAGGGCGCGGGTTAGTGTTAGCGTACGGGTTAGGATTAGGGGACGGGTGAGGGTCATGCTTCGGGGAAGGGTTAGGGTTAGGGTTCGGGATAGGGTTAGGGTTAGGGGACGGGGACGGTTTAGAGTCCAGGTGAGGGTCCGACAACGCTTTAGGCGGATCGTGCGTGTGAGGGCGCGGGTTAGTGTGAGCCTACGGGTTACGATTAGGTGACGGGTGAGGGTCAGGCTTCGGGGAAGGGTTAGGGTTAGGGTTCGGGCTAGGGTTAGGGTTAGGGTACGGGGACGGTTTAGGGTCCAGGTGAGGGTCCGACAACGCTTTAGGGGGAGCGTGCATGTGAGGGCGCGGGTTAGTGTTAGCGTACGTGTTAGGATTAGGGGACGGGTGAGGGTCAGGGTTCGGGGAAGGGTTAGGGTTAGGGTTCGGGCTAGGGTTAGGGTTAGGGGACGGGGACGGTTTAGGGTCCAGGTGAGGGTCCGACAACGCTTTAGGGGGAGCGTGCGTGTGAGGGCGCGGGTTAGTGTGAGCCTACGGTTTAGGATTAGGGGACGGGTGAGAGTCAGGTTTCGGGGAAGGGTTAGGGTTAGGGTTCGGGCTAGGGTTAGGGTTAGGGGACGGGGACGGTTTAGGGTCCAGGTGAGGGTCTGACAACGCTTTAGGGGGAGCGTGCGTGTGAGGGCGCGAGTTTGTGTGAGCCTACGGGTTAGTATTAGGGGACGGGTGAGGGTCAGGCTTCGGGGAAGGGTTAGGGTTAGGGTTCGTGCTAGGGTTAGGGTTAGGGGATGGGGACGGTTTAGGGTCCAGGTGAGGGTCCGACAACGCTTTAGGGGGAGCGTGCGTGTGAGGGCGCGGGTTAGTGTGAGCCTACGGGTTAGGATTAGGGGACGGGTGAGGGTCAGGATTCAGGGAAGGGTTAGGGTTAGGGTTCGGGCTAGGGTTAGGGTTAGGGGACGGGGACGGTTTAGGGTCCAGGTGAGGGTCCGACAACGCTTTAGCGGGAGCGTGCGTGTGAGGGCGCATGTTAGTGTGAGCGTACGGGTTAGGAATAGGGGACGGGTGAGGGTCAGGCTTCGGGGAAGGGTTAGGTTTAGGGTTCGGGCTAGGGTTAGGTTTAGGGGACGGAGACGGTTTAGGGTCCAGGTGAGGGTCCGACAACGCTTTAGGGGGAGCGTGCGTGTGAGGGCGCGGGTTAGTGTGAGCCTACGGGTTAGGATTAGGGGACGGGTGAGGGTCAGGCTTCGGGGAAGTGTTAGGGTTATGGTTCGGGCTAGGGTTAGGGTTAGGGGACGGGGACGGTTTAGGGTCCAGGTGAGGGTCCGACAACGCTTTAGGGGGAGCATGCGTGTGAGGGCCCGGGTTAGTGTTAGCGTGCGGTTTAGGATTAGGGGACGGGTGAGGGTCAGGTTTCGGGGAAGGGTTAGGGTTAGGGTTCGGGCTAGGGTTAGGGTTAGGGGACGGGGACGGCTTAGGGTCCAATTGAGGGTCCGACAACGCTTTAGGTGGAGCGTGCGTGTGAGGGCGCGGGTTAGTGTGAGCCTACGGGTTAGGATTAGGGGACAGGTGAGGGTCAGGCTTCGGGGAAGGGTTAGGGTTAGGGTTCGGGCTAGGGTTAGGGTTAGGGGACGGGGACGGTGTAGAGTCCAGGTGAGGGTCCGACAACGCTTTAGCGGGAGCGTGCGTGTGAGGGCGCGAGTTAGTGTGAGCGTACGGGTTAGGATTAGGGGACGGGTGAGGGTCAGGCTTCGGGGAAGGGTTAGGGTTAGGGTTCGGGCTAGGGTTAGGGTTAGGGGACGGGGACGGTTTAGGGTCCAGGTGAGGGTCCGACAACGCTTTAGGGGGAGCGTGCGTGTGAGGGCGCGGGTTAGTGTTAGCGTACGGGTTAGGATTAAGGGACGGGTGAGGGTCAGGCTTCGGGGAAGGGTTAGGGTTAGGGTTCGGGCTAGGGTTAGGGTTAGGGGACGGGGACGGTTTAGGGTCCAGGTGAGGGTCCGACAACGCTTTAGGGGGAGCGTGCGTGTGAGGGCGCGGGTTAGTGTTAGCCTACGGGTTAGGATTAGGGGACGGGTGAGGGTCAGGGTTCGGGGAAGGGTTAGGGTTAGGGTTCGGGCTAGGGTTAGGGTTAGGGGACGGGGACGGTTTAGGGTCCAGGTGAGGGTCCGACAACGCTTTAGGGGGAGCGTGCGTGTGAGGGCGCGGGTTAGTGTTAGCGTACGGCTTAGGATTAGGGGACGGGTGAGGGTCATGCTTCGGGGAACGGTTAAGGTTAGGGTTCGGGCTAGGGTTAGGGTTAGGGGACGGGGACGGTTTAGGATCCAGCTGAGGGTCCGACAAAGCTTTAGGGGGATCGTGCGTGTGAGGGCGCGGGTTAGTGTGAGCCTACGGGTTACGATTAGGTGACGTGTGAGGGTCAGGCTTCGGGGAAGTGTTAGGGTTAGGGTTCGGGCTAGGGTTAGTGTTAGGGGACGGGGAAGTTTTAGGGTCGAGGTGAGGGTCCGACAACGCTTTAGGGGGAGCGTGCGTGTGAGGGCGCGGGTTAGTGTTAGCGTACGGGTTAGGATTAGGGGACGGGTGAGGGTCATGCTTCGGGGAAGGGTTAGGGTTAGGGTTCGGGCTAGGGTTAGGGTTAGGGGACGGGGACGGTTTAGAGTCCAGGTGAGGGTCCGACAACGCTTTAGGCGGATCGTGTGTGTGAGGGCGCGGGTTAGTGTGAGCCTACGGGTTACGATTAGGTGACGGGTGAGGGTCAGGCTTCGGGGAAGGGTTAGGGTTAGGGTTCGGGCTAGGGTTAGGGTTAGGGTACGGGGACGGTTTAGGGTCCAGGTGAGGGTCCGACAACGCTTTAGGGGGAGCGTGCATGTGAGGGCGCGGGTTAGTGTTAGCGTACGTGTTAGGATTAGGGGACGGGTGAGGGTCAGGGTTCGGGGAAGGGTTAGGGTTAGGGTTCGGGCTAGGGTTAGGGTTAGGGGACGGGGACGGTTTAGGGTCCAGGTGAGGGTCCGACAACGCTTTAGGGGGAGCGTGCGTGTGAGGGCGCGGGTTAGTGTGAGCCTACGGTTTAGGATTAGGGGACGGGTGAGAGTCAGGTTTCGGGGAAGGGTTAGGGTTAGGGTTCGGGCTAGGGTTAGGGTTAGGGGACGGGGACGGTTTAGGGTCCAGGTGAGGGTCTGACAACGCTTTAGGGGGAGCGTGCGTGTGAGGGCGCGAGTTTGTGTGAGCCTACGGGTTAGTATTAGGGGACGGGTGAGGGTCAGGCTTCGGGGAAGGGTTAGGGTTAGGGTTCGTGCTAGGGTTAGGGTTAGGGGATGGGGACGGTTTAGGGTCCAGGTGAGGGTCCGACAACGCTTTAGGGGGAGCGTGCGTGTGAGGGCGCGGGTTAGTGTGAGCCTACGGGTTAGGATTAGGGGACGGGTGAGGGTCAGGATTCAGGGAAGGGTTAGGGTTAGGGTTCGGGCTAGGGTTAGGGTTAAGGGACGGGGACGGTTTAGGGTCCAGGTGAGGGTCCGACAACGCTTTAGGGGGAGCGTGCGTGTGAGGGCGCATGTTAGTGTGAGCGTACGGGTTAGGAATAGGGGACGGGTGAGGGTCAGGCTTCGGGGAAGGGTTAGGGTTAGGGTTCGGGCTAGGGTTAGGGTTAGGGGACGGGGACGGTTTAGGGTCCAGGTGAGGGTCCGACAACGCTTTAGGGGGAGCGTGCGTGTGAGGGCGCGGGTTAGTGTGAGCCTACGGGTTAGGATTAGGGGACGGGTGAGGGTCAGGCTTCGGGGAAGTGTTAGGGTTATGGTTCGGGCTAGGGTTAGGGTTAGGGGACGGGGACGGTTTAGGGTCCAGGTGAGGGTCCGACAACGCTTTAGGGGGAGCATGCGTGTGAGGGCCCGGGTTAGTGTTAGCGTGCGGTTTAGGATTAGGGGACGGGTGAGGGTCAGGTTTCGGGGAAGGGTTAGGGTTAGGGTTCGGGCTAGGGTTAGGGTTAGGGGACGGGGACGGCTTAGGGTCCAATTGAGGGTCCGACAACGCTTTAGGTGGAGCGTGCGTGTGAGGGCGCGGGTTAGTGTGAGCCTACGGGTTAGGATTAAGGGACGGGTGAGGGTCAGGCTTCGGGGAAGGGTTAGGGTTAGGGTTCGGGCTAGGGTTAGGGTTAGGGGACGGGGACGGTTTAGGGTCCAGGTGAGGGTCCGACAACGCTTTAGGGGGAGCGTGCGTGTGAGGGCGCGGGTTAGTGTTAGCCTACGGGTTAGGATTAGGGGACGGGTGAGGGTCAGGGTTCGGGGAAGGGTTAGGGTTAGGGTTCGGGCTAGGGTTAGGGTTAGGGGACGGGGACGGTTTAGGGTCCAGGTGAGGGTCCGACAACGCTTTAGGGGGAGCGTGCGTGTGAGGGCGCGGGTTAGTGTTAGCGTACGGCTTAGGATTAGGGGACGGGTGAGGGTCATGCTTCGGGGAACGGTTAAGGTTAGGGTTCGGGCTAGGGTTAGGGTTAGGGGACGGGGACGGTTTAGGATCCAGCTGAGGGTCCGACAAAGCTTTAGGGGGATCGTGCGTGTGAGGGCGCGGGTTAGTGTGAGCCTACGGGTTACGATTAGGTGACGTGTGAGGGTCAGGCTTCGGGGAAGTGTTAGGGTTAGGGTTCGGGCTAGGGTTAGTGTTAGGGGACGGGGAAGTTTTAGGGTCGAGGTGAGGGTCCGACAACGCTTTAGGGGGAGCGTGCGTGTGAGGGCGCGGGTTAGTGTGAGCGTACGGGTTAGGATTAGGGGACGGGTGAGGGTCAGGCTTCGGGGAAGGGTTAGGGTTAGGGTTCGGGCTAGGGTTAGGGTTAGGGGACGTGGACGGTTTAGGGTCCAGGTGAGGGTCCGACAACGCTTTAGGGGGAGCGTGCGTGTGAGGGCGCGGGTTACTGTTAGCGTACGGCTTAGGATTAGGGGACGCGTGAGGGTCAGGCTTCGGGGAAGGTTTAGGGTTAGGGTTCGGGCTAGGGTTAGGGTTAGGGGACGGGGACGGTTTAGGGTCGAGGGGAGGGTCCGACAACGCTTTAGGGGGAGCGTGCGTGTGAGGGCGCGGGTTAGTGTGAGCCTACGGGTTAGGATTAGGGGACGGGTGAGGGTCAGGCTTCGGGGAAGTGTTAGGGTTATGGTTCGGGCTATGGTTAGGGTTAGGGGACGGGGAAGGTTTAGGGTCCAGGTGAGGGTCCAACAACGCTTTAGGGGGAGCATGCGTGTGAGGGCCCGGGTTAGTGTTAGCGTGCGGGTTAGGATTAGGGGAAGGGTGAGGCTCAGGTTTCGAGGAAGGTTTAGGGTTAGGATTCGGGCTAGGGTTAGGGTTAGGGGACGGGGACGGCTTAGGGTCCAATTGAGGGTCCGACAACGCTTTAGGGGGAGCGTGCGTGTGAGGGCACGGGTTAGTGTGAGCCTACGGGTTAGGATTAGGGGACAGGTGAGGGTCAGGTTTCGAGGAAGGTTTAGGGTTAGGATTCGGGCTAGGGTTAGGGTTAGGGGACGGGGACGGCTTAGGGTCCAATTGAGGGTCCGACAACGCTTAGGGGGAGCGTGCGTGTGAGGGCACGGGTTAGTGTGAGCCTACGGGTTAGGATTAGGGGACAGGTGAGGGTCAGGCTTCGGGGAAGGGTTAGGGTTAGGGTTCGGGCTAGGGTTAGGGTTAGGGGACGGGGACGGTTTAGGATCCAGCTGAGGGTCCGACAACGCTTTAGGGGGAGCGTGCATGTGAGGGCGTGGGTTAGTGTTAGCGTACGGGTTAGGATTAGGGGACGGGTGAGGGTCAGGCTTCGGGGAAGGGTTAGGGTTAGGGTTCGGGCTAGGGTTAGGGTTAGGGGACGGGGACAGTTTAGGGTCGAGGTGAGGGTCCGACAACGCTTTAGGGGGAGCGTGCGTGTGAGGGCGCGGGTTAGTGTGAGCCTACGGGTTAGGATTAGGGGACGGGTGAGGGTCAGGCTTCGGGGAAGGGTTAGGGTTAGGGTTCGGGCTAGGGTTAGGGTTAGGGGACGGGGACGGTTTAGGGTCCAGGTGAGGGTCCGTCAACGCTTTAGGGGGAGCGTGCGTGTGAGGGCGCGGGTTAGTGTTAGCGTACGGGTTAGGATTAGGGGACGGGTGAGAGTCAGGCTTCGGGGAAGGGTTAGGGTTAGGGTTCGGGCTAGGGTTAGGGTTAGGGGACGGGGACGGTTTAGGGTCCAGGTGAGGGTCCGACAACGCTTTAGGGGGATCGTGCGTGTGAGGGCGCGGGTTAGTGTGAGCCTACGGGTTAGGATTAGGAGACGGGTGAGGGTCAGGCTTCGGGGAAGGGTTAGGGTCAGGGTTCGGGCTAGGTTTAGGGTTAGGGGACGGGGACGGTTTAGGGTCCAGGTGAGGGTCCGACAACGCTTTAGGGGGAGCGTGCGTGTGAGGGCGCGGGTTAGTGTTACCGTACGGGTTAGGATTAGGGGACGGGTGAGCGTCAGGCTTCGGGGAAGGGTTAGGGTTAGGGTTCGGGCTAGGGTTAGGGTTAGGGGACGGGGACGGTTTAGGGTCCAGGTGAGGGTCCGACAACGCTTTAGGGGGAGCGTGCGTGTGAGGGCGCGGGTTAGTGTTAGCGTACGGATTAGGATTAGGGGACGGGTGAGTGTCATGCTACGGGGAAGGGTTAGGGTTAGGGTTTGGGCTAGGGTTAGGGTTAGGGGACGGGGACGGTTTAGGGTCCAGGTGAGGGTCCGACAACGCTTTAGGGGGATTGTGCGTGTGAGGGCGCGGGTTAGTGTGAGCCTACGGGTTAGGATTAGGTGACGGGTGAGGGTCAGGCTTCGGGGAAGGGTTAGGGTTAGGGTTCGGGCTAGGGTTAGGGTTAGGGGACGGGGACGGTTTAGGGTCCAGGTGAGGGTCCGACAACGCTTTAGGGGGAGCGTGCGTGTGAGGGCGCGGGTTAGTGTTACCGTACGGTGTTAGGATTAGGGGACGGGTGAGCGTCAGGCTACGGGGAAGGGTTAGGTTTAGGGTTCGGGCTAGCGTTAGGGTTAGGGGACGGGGACGGTTTAGGGTCCAGGTGAGGGTCCGACAACGCTTTAGGGGGAGCGGGCGTGTGAGGGCGCGGGTTAGTGTGACCCTACGGGTTAGGATTAGGGGACGGGTGAGGGTCAGGCTTCGGGGAAGGGTTAGGGTTAGGGTTCGGGCTAGGGTTAGGGTTAGCGGACGGGGACGGTTTAGGGTCCTGCTGAGGGTCCGACAATGCTTTAGGGGGATCGTGCGTGTAAGGGCGCGGGTTAGTGTGAGCCTACGGGTTAGGATTAGGGGACGGGTGAGGGTCAGGCTTCGGGGAAGGGTTAGGGTTAGGGTTCGGGCTAGGGTTAGGGTTAGGGGACGGGGACGGTTTAGGATCCAGCTGAGGGTCCGACAACGCTTTAGGGGGAGCGTGCGTGTGAGGGCGCGGGTTAGTGTTAGCGTACGGGTTAGGATTAGGGGACAGGTGAGGGTCAGGCTTCGGGGAAGGGTTAGGGTTAGGGTTCGGGCTAGGGCTAGTGTTAGGGGACGGGGACGGTTTAGGGTCGAGGTGAGGGTCCGACAAAGCTTTAGGGGGAGCGTGCGTGTGAGGGCGCGGGTTAGTGTGAGCCTACGGGTTAGGATTAGGGGACGGGTGAGGGTCATGCTTCGGGGAAGGGTTAGGGTTAGGGTTCGGGCTAGGGTTAGGGTTAGGGGATGGGGACGGTTTAGGGTCCAGGTGAGGGTCCGACAACGCTTTAGGGCGATCGTGCTTGTGAGGGCGCGGGTTAGTGTGAGCCTACGGGTTAGGATTAGGTGACGGGTGAGGGTCAGGCTTCGGGGAAGGGTTAGGGTTAGGGTTCGGGCTAGGGTTAGGGTTAGGGGACGGGGACGGTTTAGGGTCCAGGAGAGGGTCCGACAACGCTTTAGGGGGAGCGTGCGTGTGAGGGCGTGGGTAGTGTTACCGTACGGATTAGGATTAGGGGACGGGTGAGCTTCAGGCTTCGGGGAAGGGTTAGGATTAGGGTTCGGGCTAGGGTTAGGGTTAGGGGACGGGGACGGTTTAGGGTCCAGGTGAGGGTCCGACAACGCTTTAGGGGGAGCGTGCGTGTGAGGGCGCGGGTTAGTGTTAGCGTACGGCTTAGGATTAGGGGACGGGTGAGGGTCATGCTTCGGGGAAGGGTTAGGGTTAGTGTTCGGGCTAGGGTTAGGGTTAGGGTACGGGGACGGTTTAGAGTCCAGGTGAGGGTCCGACAACGCTTTAGGGGGATCGTGCGTGTGAGGGCGCGGGTTAGTGTGAGCCTACGGGTTAGGATTAGGTGACGGGTGAGGGTCAGGCTTCGGGGAAGGGTTAGGGTTAGGGTTCGGGCTAGGGTTAGGGTTAGGGGACGGGGACGGTTTAGGGTCCAGGTGAGGGTCCGACAACGCTTTAGGGGGAGCGTGCGTGTGAGGGCGCGGGTTAGTGTTACTGTACGGATTAAGATTAGGGGACGGGTGAGCGTCAGGCTTCGGGGAAGGGTTAGGGTTAGGGTTCGGGCTAGGGTTAGGGTTAGGGGACGGGGACGCTTTAGGGTCCAATTGAGGGTCCGACAACGCTTTAGGGGGAGCGTGCGTGTGAGGGTGCGGGTTAGTGTTAGCGTACGGGTTAGGATTAGGGGACGGGTGAGGGTCAGGCTTCGGGGAAGTGTTAGGGATATGGTTCGGGCTATGGTTAGGGTTAGGGGACGGGGAAGGTTTAGGGTCCAGGTGAGGGTCCAACAACGCTTTAGGGGGAGCATGCGTGTGAGGGCCCGGGTTAGTGTTAGCGTGCGGGTTAGGATTAGGGGACGGGTGAGGGTCAGGTTTCGAGGAAGGGTTAGGGTTAGGATTCGGGCTAGGGTTAGGGTTAGGGGACGGGGACGGCTTAGGGTCCAATTGAGGGTCCGACAACGATTTAGGGGGAGCGTGCGTGTGAGGGCACGGGTTAGTGTGAGCCTACGGGTTAGGATTAGGGGACAGGTGAGGGTCAGGTTTCGAGGAAGCTTTAGGGTTAGGATTCGGGCTAGGGTTAGGGTTAGGGGACGGGGACGGCTTAGGGTCCAATTGAGGGTCCGACAACGCTTAGGGGGAGCGTGCGTGTGAGGGCACGGGTTAGTGTGAGCCTACGGGTTAGGATTAGGGGACAGGTGAGGGTCAGGCTTCGGGGAAGGGTTAGGGTTAGGGTTCGGGCTAGGGTTAGGGTTAGGGGACGGGGACGGTTTAGGGTCCAGGTGAGGGTCCGACAACGCTTTAGGGGGAGCGTGCGTGTGAGGGCGCGGGTTAGTGTTACCGTACGGGTTAGGATTAGGGGACGGGTGAGCGTCAGGCTTCGGGGAAGGGTTAGGGTTAGGGTTCGGGCTAGGGTTAGGGTTAGGGGACGGGGACGGTTTAGGGTCCAGGTGAGGGTCCGACAACGCTTTAGGGGGTGCGTGCGTGTGAGGGCGCGGGTTAGTGTTACCGTACGGTGTTAGGATTAGGGGACGGGTGAGCGTCAGGCTTCGGGGAAGGGTTAGGGTTAGGGTTCGGGCTAGCGTTAGGGTTAGGGGACGGGGACGGTTTAGGGTCCAGGTGAGGGTCCGACAACGCTTTAGGGGGAGCGTGCGTGTGAGGGCGCGGGTTAGTGTGACCCTACGGGTTAGGATTAGGGGACGGGTGAGGGTCAGGCTTCGGGGAAGGGTTAGGGTTAGGGTTCGGGCTAGGGTTAGGGTTAGCGGACGGGGACGGTTTAGGATCCAGCTGAGGGTCCGACAACGCTTTAGGGGGAGCGTGCGTGTGAGGGCGCGGGTTAGTGTTAGCGTACGGGTTAGGATTAGGGGACGGGTGAGGGTCAGGCTTCGGGGAAGGGTTAGGGTTAGGTTTCGGGCTAGGGCTAGTGTTAGGGGACGGGGACGGTTTAGGGTCGAGGTGAGGGTCCGACAACGCTTTAGGGGGAGCGTGCGTGTGAGGGCGCGGGTTAGTGTGAGCCTACGGGTTAGGATTAGGGGACGGGTGAGGGTCAGGCTTCGGGGAAGGGTTAGGGTTAGGGTTCGGTCTAGGGTTAGGGTTAGGGGACGGGGACGGTTTAGGGTCCAGGTGAGGGTCCGACAACGCTTTAGGGGGAGCGTGCGTGTGAGGGCGCGGGTTAGTGTTAGCGTACGGGTTAGGATTAGGGGACGGGTGAGGGTCATGCTTCGGGGAAGGGTTAGGGTTAGGGTTCGGGCTAGGGTTAGGGTTAGGGGATGGGGACGGTTTAGGGTCCAGGTGAGGGTCCGACAACGCTTTAGGGCGATCGTGCGTGTGAGGGCGCGGGTTAGTGTGAGCCTACGGGTTAGGATTAGGTGACGGGTGAGGGTCAGGCTTCGGGGAAGGGTTAGGGTTAGGGTTCGGGCTAGGGTTAGGGTTAGGGGACGGGGACGGTTTAGGGTCCAGGAGAGGGTCCGACAACGCTTTAGGGGGAGCGTGCGTGTGAGGGCGTGGGTAGTGTTACCGTACGGGTTAGGATTAGGGGACGGGTGAGCTTCAGGCTTCGGGGAAGGGTTAGGGTTAGGGTTCGGGCTAGGGTTAGGGTTAGGGGACGGGGACGGTTTAGGGTCCAGGTGAGGGTCCGACAACGCTTTAGGGGGAGCGTGCGTGTGAGGGCGCGGGTTAGTGTTAGCGTACGGCTTAGGATTAGGGGACGGGTGAGGGTCATGCTTCGGGGAAGGGTTAGGGTTAGTGTTCGGGCTAGGGTTAGGGTTAGGGTACGGGGACGGTTTAGGGTCCAGGTGAGGGTCCGACAACGCTTTAGGGGGATCGTGCGTGTGAGGGCGCGGGTTAGTGTGAGCCTATGGGTTAGGATTAGGTGACGGGTGAGGGTCAGGCTTCGGGGAAGTGTTAGGTTTAGGGTTCGGGCTAGGGTTAGGTTTAGGGGACGGGGACGGTTTAGGGTCCAGGTGAGGGTCCGACAACGCTTTAGGGGGAGCGTGCGTGTGAGGGCGCGGGTTAGTGTTACTGTACGGATTAGGATTAGGGGACGGGTGAGCGTCAGGCTTCGGGGAAGGGTTAGGGTTAGGGTTCGGGCTAGGGTTAGGGTTAGGGGACGGGGACGGTTTAGCGTCCAGGTGAGGGTCCGACAACGCTTTAGGGGGAGCGTGCATGTGAGGGCGTGGGTTAGTGTTAGTGTACGGGTTAGGATTAGGGGACGGGTGAGGATCAGGCTTCGGGGAAGGGTTAGGGTTAGGGTTCGGGCTAGGGTTAGGGTTAGGGGACGGGGACGGTTTAGGGTCCAGGTGAGGGTCCGACAACGCTTTAGGAGGAGCGTGCTTGTGAGGGCGCGGGTTAGTGTGAGCCTACGGATTAGGATTAGGGGACGGGTGAGGGTCAGGCTTAGTTGAAGTGTTAGGGTTAGGGTTCGGGCTAGGGTTAGTGTTAGGGTACGGGGACGGTTTAGGGTCCAGGTGAGGGTCCGACAACGCTTTAGGGGGAGCATGCGTGTGAGGGCCCGGGTTAGTGTTAGCGTGCGGGTTACGATTAGGGGACGGGTGAGGGTCAGGCTTCGGGGAAGGGTTAGGATTAGGGTTCGGGCTAGGGTTAGTTTTAGGGGACGGGGACGGTTTAGGGTCCAGGTGAGGGTCTGACAACGCTTTAGGGGGAGCGTGCGTGTGAGGGCGTGAGTTACTGTGAGCGTACGTGTTAGGATTAGGGGACGGGTGAGGGTGAGGCTTCGGGGAAGTGTTATGGTTAGGGTTCGGGCTAGGGTTAGGGTTAGGGGACGGGGACGGTTTACGGTACTGGTGAGGGTCCGACAACGCTTTAGGGGGAGCGTGCGTGTAAGGGCGCGGGTCACTGTGAGCCTACGGGTTAGGATTACGGGACGGGTGAGGGTCAGGCTTCGGCGAAGTGTTAGGGTTAGGGGACGGGGACGGTTTAGGATCCAGCTGAGGGTCCAACAACGCTTTAGGGGGAGCGTGCATGTGAGGGCTCGGATTACTGTTAGCGTACGGGTTAGGATTAGGGGACGGGTGAGGGTCAGGCTTCGGGGAAGGGTTAGGGTTAGGGTTCGGGCTAGGGTTAGGGTTAGGGGACGGGGACGGTTTAGGGTCGAGGTGAGGGTCCGACAACGCTTTAGGGGGAGCTTGCGTGTGAGGGCGCTGGTTAGTGTGAGCCTACGGGTTAGGATTAGGGGACGGGTGAGGGTCAGGCTTCGGGGAACTGTTAGGGTTAGGGTTCGGGCTAGGGTTAGGGTTAGGGGACGGGGACGGTTTAGGGTCCTGGTGAGGGTCCGACAACACTTTAGGGGGAGCGTGCGTGTGAGGGCGCGGGTTAGTGTTAGCGTACGGGTTAGGAATAGTGGACGGGTGAGTGTCAGGCTTCGGGGAAGGGTTAGGGTTAGGGTTCGGGCTAGGGTTAGGGTTAGGGGACGGGGACGGTTTAGGGTCCAGGTGAGGGTCCGACAACGCTTTAGGGGGAGCGTGTGTGTGAGGGCGCGGGTTAGTGTTAGCGTACGGCTTAGGATTAGGGGACGGGTGAGGGTCATGCTTCGGGGAAGGGTTAGGGTTAGGGTTCGGGCTATGGTTAGGGTTAGGGGACGGGGACGGTTTAGGGTCCAGGTGAGGGTCCGACAACGCTTTAGGGGGAGCGTGCGTGTGAGGGCGCGGGTTAGTGTTACTGTACGGATTAGGATTAGGGGACGGGTGAGCGTCAGGCTTCGGGGAAGGGTTAGGGTTAGGGTTCGGGCTAGGGTTAGGGTTAGGGGACGGGGACGGCTTAGGGTCCAGGTGAGGGTCCGACAACGCTTTAGGGGGAGCGTGCGTGTGAGGGCGCGGGTTAGTGTGAGCCTGCGGGTTAGGATTAGGGGACGGGTGAGGGTCAGGCTTCGGGGAAGGGTTAGGGTTAGGGTTCGGGCTAGGGTTAGGGTTAGGGGACGGGGACGGTTTAGGGTCCAGGTGAGGGTCTGACAACGCTTTAGGGGGAGCGTGCGTGTGAGGGCGCGAGTTAGTGTGAGCGTACGGGTTAGGATTAGGGGACGGGTGAGGGTCAGGCTTCGTGGAAGGGTTAGGGTTAGGGTTCGGGCTAGGGTTAGGGTTAGGGGACGGGGACGGTTTAGGGTCCAGGTGAGGGTCCGACAACGCTTTAGGGGTAGCGTGCGTGTAAGGGCGCTGGTTAGTGTGAGCCTACGGGTTAGGATTAGGGGACGGGTGAGGGTCAGGCTTCGGGGAAGGGTTAGGGTTAGGGTTCGGGCTAGGGTTAGGGTTAGGGTTAGGGGACGGTTTAGGAACCAGCTGAGGGTCCGACAACGCTTTAGGGGGAGCGTGCATGTGATGGCGCGGGTTAGTGTTAGCGTACGGGTTAGGATTAGGGGACGGGTGAGGGTCAGGCTTCGGGGAAGGGTTAGGGTTAGGGTTCGGGCTAGGGTTAGGGTAGGGGACGGGGACGGTTTAGGGTCGAGGTGAGGGTCCGACAACGCTTTAGGGGGAGCGTGCATGTGAGGGCGCGGGTTAGTGTGAGCCTACGGGTTAGGATTAGGGGACGGTTGAGGGTCATGCTTCGGGGAAGGGTTAGGGTTAGGGTTCGGGCTAGGGTTAGGGTTAGGGGACGGGGACGGTTTAGGGTCGAGGTGAGGGTCCGACAACGCTTTAGGGGGAGCGTGCGTGTGAGGGCGCGGGTTAGTGTTAGCGTACGGGTTAGGATTAGGGGACGGGTGAGGGTCAGGTTTCGGGGAAGTGTTAGGGTTAAGGTTCGGGCTAAGGTTAGGTTTAGGGGACGGGGACGGTTTAGGTTCCAGGTGAGGGTCCGACAACGCTTTAGGGGGAGCATGCGTGTGAGGGCCCGGATTAGTGTTAGCGTGCGGGTTAGGATTAGGGGACGGGTGAGGGTCAGGCTTCGGGGAATGGTTAGGATTAGGGTTCGGGCTAGGGTTAGTGTTAGGGGACGGGGACGGTTTAGGGTCCAGGTGAGGGTCTGACAACGCTTTAGGGGGAGCGTGCGTGTGAGGGCGCGAGTTACTGTGAGCGTATGTGTTAGGATTAGGGGACGGGTGAGGGTCATGTTTCGGGGAAGTGTTATGGTTAGGGTTCGGGCTAGGGTTAGGGTTAGGGGATGGGGACGGTTTAGGGTCCTGGTGAGGGTCCGACAACGCTTTAGGGGGAGCGTGCGTGTAAGGGCGCGGGTTAGTGTGAGCCTACGGGTTAGGATTAGGGGACGGGTGAGGGTCAGGCTTCGGGGAAGGGTTAGGGTTAGGGTTCGGGCTAGGGTTAGGGTTAGGGTTAGGGGACGGTTTAGGGTCGAGGTGAGGGTCCGACAACGCTTTAAGGGGAGCGTGCGTGTGAGGGCGCGGGTTAGTGTGAGCCTACGGGTTAGGATTAGGGGACGGGTGAGGGTCAGGCTTCGGGGAAGGGTTAGGGTTAGGGTTCGGCCTAGGGTTAGGGTTAGGGGACGGGGACGGTTTAGGGTCCAGGTGAGGGTCCGACAACGCTTTAGGGGGAACGTGCGTGTGAGGGCGCGGGTTAGTGTTACCGTACGGGTTAGGATTAGGGGACGGGTGATGGTCAGGCTTCGGGGAAGTGTTAGGGTTAGGGTTCGGGCTAGGGTTAGGGTTAGGGGACGGGGACGGTTTAGGGTCCAGGTGAGGGTCCGACAACGCTTTAGGGGGAGCGTGCGTGTGAGGGCGCGGGTTAGTGTTAGCGTACGGGTTAGGATTAGGGGACGGGTGAGGGTCATGCTTCGGGGAAGTGTTAGGGTTAGGGTTCGGGCTAGGGTTAGGGTTAGGGGACGGGGACGGTTTAGGGTCCAGGTGAGGGTCCGACAACGCTTTAGGGGTAGCGTGCGTGTAAGGGCGCGGGTTAGTGTGAGCCTACGGGTTAGGATTAGGGGACGGGTGAGGGTCAGGCTTCGGGGAAGGGTTAGGGTTAGGGTTCGGGCTAGGGTTAGGGTTAGGGGACGGGGACGGTTTAGGATCCATCTGAGAGTCCGACAACGCTTTAGGGGGAGCGTGCATGTGAGGGCGCGGGTTAGTGTTAGCGTACGGGTTAGGATTAGGGGACGGGTGAGGGTTAGGCTTCGGGGAAGGGTTAGGGTTAGGGTTCGGGCTAGGGTTAGGGTTAGGGGACGGGGACGGTTTAGGGTCGAGGTGAGGGTCCGACAACGCTTTAGGGGGAGCGTGCGTGTGAGGGCGCGGGTTAGTGTGAGCCTACGGGTTAGGATTAGGGGACGGGTGAGTGTCAGGCTTCGGGGAAGGGTTAGGGTTAGGGTTCGGGCTAGGGTTAGTGTTAGGGGACGGGGACGGTTTAGGGTCCAGGTGAGGGTCCGACAACGCTTTAGGGGGAGCGTGCGTGTGAGGGCACGGGTTAGTGTTAGCGTACGGGTTAGGATTAGGGGACGGGTGAGGGTCAGGCTTCGGGGAAGGGTTAGGGTTAGGGTTCGGGCTAGGTTTAGGGTTAGGGGACGGGGACGGTTTAGGGTCCAGGTGAGGGTCCGACAACGCTTTAGGGGGAGCGTGCGTGTGAGGGCGCGGGTTAGTGTTAGCATACGGGTTAGGATTAGGGGACGGGTGAGGGTCATGCTTCGGGGAAGGGTTAGGGTTAGGTTTCGGGCTAGGGTTAGGGTTAGGGTACGGGGACGGTTTAGGGTCCAGGTGAGGGTCCGACAACGCTTTAGGGGGAGCGTGCGTGTGAGGGCGCGGGTTAGTGTGAGCCTACGGGTTAGGATTAGGTGACGGGTGAGTGTCAGGCTTCGGGGAAGGGTTAGGGTTAGGGTTCGGGCTAGGGTTAGGGTTAGGGGACGGGGAAGGGTTAGGGTCCAGGTGAGGGTCCGACAACGCTTTAGGGGGAGCGTGCGTGTGAGGGCGCTGGTTAGTGTTACCGTACGGGTTAGGATTAGGGGACGGGTGAGCGTCAGGTTTCGGGGAAGGGTTAGGGTTAGGGTTCGGGCTAGGGTTAGGTTTAGGGGACGGCGACGGTTTAGGGTCGAGGTGAGGGTCCGACAATGCTTTAGGGGGAGCGTGCGTGTGAGGGCGCGGGTTAGTGTTAGCGTACGTCTTAGGATTAGGGGACGGGTGAGGGTCATGCTTCGGGGAAGGGTTAGGGTTAGGGTTCGGGCTAGGGTTAGGGTTAGGGGACGGGGACGGTTTAGGGTTCAGGTGAGGGTCCGACAACGCTTTAGGGGGATCGTGCATGTGAGGGCGTGGGTTAGTGTTAGCCTACGGGTTAGGATTAGGTGACGGGTGAGGGTCAGGCTTCGGGGAAGGGTTAGGGTTAGGGTTCGGGCTAGGGTTAGGGTTAGGGTACGGGGACGGTTTAGGGTCCAGGTGAGGGTCCGACAACGCTTTAGGGGGAGCGTGCGTGTGAGGGCGCGGGTTAGTGTTACCGTACGGGTTAGGATTAGGGGACGGGTGAGCGTCAGGCTTCGGGGAAGGGTTAGGGTTAGGGTTCGGGCTAGGGTTAGGGTTAGGGGACGGGGACGGTTTAGCGTCCAGGTGAGGGTCCGACAACGCTTTAGGGGGAGCGTGCATGTGAGGGCGTGGGTTAGTGTTAGTGTACGGGTTAGGATTAGGGGACGGGTGAGGGTCAGGCTTAGTTGAAGGTTTAGGGTTAGGGTTCGGGCTAGGGTTAGGGTTAGGGGACGGGGACGGTTTAGGGTCCAGGTGAGGGTCCGACAACGCTTTAGGGGGAGCGTGCGTGTGAGGGCGCGGGTTAGTGTGAGCCTACGGGTTAGGATTAGGGGACGGGTGAGGGTCAGGCTTCGGGGAAGTGTTAGGGTTAGGGTTCGGGCTAAGGTTAGGTTTAGGGGACGGGGACGGTTTAGGGTCCAGGTGAGGGTCCGACAACGCTTTAGGGGGAGCGTGCGTGTAAGGGCGCGGGTCAGTGTGAGCCTACGGGTTAGGATTACGGGACGGGTGAGGGTCAGGCTTCGGGGAAGTGTTAGGGTTAGGGGACGGGGACGGTTTAGGATCCAGCTGAGGGTCCAACAACGCTTTAGGGGGAGCGTGCATGTGAGGGCGCGGATTAGTGTTAGCGTACGGGTTAGGATTAGGGGACGGGTGAGGGTCAGGCTTCGGGGAAGTGTTAGGGTTAGGGTTCGGGCTAGGGTTAGGGTTAGGGGACGAGGACGGTTTAGGGTCCAGGTGAGGGTCCGACAACACTTTAGGGGTAGCGTGCGTGTGAGGGCGCGTCTTAGTGTTAGCGTACGGGTTAGGAATAGGGGACGGGTGAGGGTCAGGCTTCGGGGAAGGGTTAGGGTTAGGGTTCGGGCTAGGGTTAGGGTTAGGGGACGGGGACGGTTTAGGGTCGAGGTGAGGGTCCGACAACGCTTTAGGGGGAGCGTGCGTGTGAGGGCGCGGGTTAGTGTTAGCGTACGGGTTAGGATTAGGGGACGGGTGAGGGTCAGGCTTTGGGGAAGTGTTAGGGTTAGGGTTCGGTCTAAGGTTAGATTTAGGGGACGGGGACGGTTTAGGGTCCAGGTGAGGGTCCGACAACGCTTTAGGGGGAGCATGCGTGTGAGGGCCCGGGTTAGTGTTAGCGTGCGGGTTAGGATTAGGGGACGGGTGAGGGTCAGGCTTCGTGGAAGGGTTAGGGTTAGGGTTCGGGCTAGGGTTAGGGTTAGGGGACGGGGACGGTTTAGGGACCAGGTGAGGGTCCGACAACGCTTTAGGGGTAGCGTGCGTGTAAGGGCGCTGGTTAGTGTGAGCGTACGGGTTAGGATTAGGGGACGGGTGAGGGTCAGGCTTCGGGGAAGGGTTAGGGTTAGGGTTCGGGCTAGTGTTAGGGTTAGGGTTAGGGGACGGTTTAGGGTCGAGGTGAGGGTCCGACAACGCTTTAGGGGGAGCGTGCGTGTGAGGGCGCGGGTTAGTGTGAGCCTACGGGTTAGGATTAGGGGACGGGTGAGGGTCAGGCTTCGGGGAAGGGTTAGGGTTAGGGTTCGGGCTAGGGTTAGGGTTAGGGGACGGGGACGGTTTAGGGTCCAGGTGAGGGTCCGACAATGCTTTAGGGGGAGCGTGCGTGTGAGGGCGCGGGTTAGTGTTAGCGTACGGGTTAGGATTAGGGGACGGGTGAGGGTCAGGCTTCGGGGAAGGGTTAGGGTTAGGGTTCGGGCTAGGGTTAGGGTTAGGGGACGGGGACGGTTTAGGGTCCAGGTGAGGGTCCGACAACGCTTTAGGGGGATCGTGCGTGTGAGGGCGCGGGTTAGTGTGAGCCTACGGGTTAGGATTAGGAGACGGGTGAGGGTCAGGCTTCGGGGAAGGTTTAGGGTTAGGGTTCGGGCTAGGTTTAGGGTTAGGGGACGGGGACGGTTTAGAGTCCAGGTGAGGGTCCGACAACGCTTTAGGGGGAGCGTGCGTGTGAGGGCGCGGGTTAGTGTTACCGTACGGGTTAGGATTAGGGGACGGGTGACCGTCAGGCTTCGGGGAAGTGTTAGGGTTAGGGTTCGGGCTAGGGTTAGTGTTAGGGGACGGGGACGGTTTAGGGTCCAGGTGAGGGTCCGACAACGCTTTAGGGGGAGCGTGCGTGTGAGGGCGCGGGTTAGTGTTAGCGTACGGATTAGGATTAGGGGACGGGTGAAGGTCATGCTTCGGGGAAGGGTTAGGGTTAGGGTTCGGGCTAGGGTTAGGGTTAGGGGACGGGGACGGTTTAGGGTCCAGGTGAGGGTCCGACAGCGCTTTAGGGGGATCGTGCGTGTGAGGGCGCGGGTTAGTGTGAGCCTACGGGTTAGGATTAGGTGACGGGTGAGGGTCAGGCTTCGGGGAAGGGTTAGGGTTAGGGTTCGGGCTAGGGTTAGGGTTAGGGGACGGGGATGGTTTAGGGTCCAGGTGAGGGTCCGACAACGCTTTAGGGGGAGCGTGCGTGTGAGGGCGCGGGTTAGTGTTAGCGTACGGGTTAGGATTAGGGGACGGGTGAGTGTCAGGCTTCGGGGAAGGGTTAGGGTTAGGGTTCGGGCTAGGGCTAGGGTTAGGGGACGGGGACGGTTTAGGGTCGAGGTGAGGGTCCGACAACGCTTTAGGGGGAGCGTGCGTGTGAGGGCGCGGGTTAGTGTGAGCCTACGGGTTAGGATTAGGGGACGGGTGAGGGTCAGGCTTCGGGGAAGGGTTAGGATTAGGGTTCGGGCTAGGGTTAGGGTTAGGGGACGGGGACGGTTTAGGGTCCAGGTGAGGGTCCGACAACGCTTTAGGGGGAGCGTGCGTGTGAGGGCGCGGGTTAGTGTTAGCGTACGGGTTAGGATTAGGGTACGGGTGAGGGTCATGCTTCGGGGAAGTGTTAGGGTTAGGGTTCGGGCTAGGGTTAGGGTTAGGGTACGGGGACGGTTTAGGGTCCAGACGAGGGTCCGACAACGCTTTAGGGGTAGCGTGCATGTAAGGGCGCGGGTTAGTGTGAGCCTACGGGTTAGGATTAGGGGACGGGTGAGGGTCAGGCTTCGGGGAAGGGTTAGGGTTAGGGTTCGGGCTAGGGTTAGGGTTAGGGTACGGTGACGGTTTAGGGTCCAGGTGAGGGTCCGACAACGCTTTAGGGGGAGCGTGCGTGTGAGGGCGTGGGTTAGTGTGAGCCTACGGGTTAGGATTAGGGGACGGGTGAGGGTCAGGCTTCGGGGAAGTGTTAGGGTTAGGGTTCGGGCTAAGGTTAGGTTTAGGGGACGGGGACGGTTTAGGGTCCAGGTGAGGGTCCGACAACGCTTTAGGGGGAGCATGCGTGTGAGGGCCCGGGTTAGTGTTAGCGTGCGGGTTACGATTAGGGGACGGGTGAGGGTCAGGCTTCGGGGAAGGGTTAGGATTAGGGTTCGGGCTAGGGTTAGTTTTAGGGGACGGGGACGGTTTACGGTCCAGGTGAGGGTCTGACAACGCTTTAGGGGGAGCGTGCGTGTGAGGGCGCGAGTTACTGTGAGCGTACGTGTTAGGATTAGGGGACGGGTGAGGGTCAGGCTTCGGGGAAGTGTTATGGTTAGGGTTCGGGCTAGGGTTAGGGTTAGGGGACGGGGACGGTTTACGGTCCTGGTGAGGGTCCAACAACGCTTTAGGGGGAGCGTGCATGTGAGGGCGCGGATTAGTGTTAGCGTACGGGTTAGGATTAGGGGACGGGTGAGGGTCAGGCTTCGGGGAAGGGTTAGGGTTAGGGTTCGGGCTAGGGTTAGGGTTAGGGGACGGGGACGGTTTAGGGTCGAGGTGAGGGTCCGACAACGCTTTAGGGGGAGCGTGCGTGTGAGGGCGCTGGTTAGTGTGAGCCTACGGGTTAGGATTAGGGGACGGGTGAGGGTCAGGCTTCGGGGAAGTGTTAGGGTTAGGGTTCGGGCTAGGTTTAGGGTTAGGGGACGGGGACGGTTTAGGGTCCAGGTGAGTGTCCGACAACACTTTAGGGGGAGCGTGCGTGTGAGGGCGCGGGTTAGTGTTAGC
Source organism: Lagenorhynchus albirostris (assembly GCF_949774975.1). Lineage (NCBI taxonomy): Eukaryota > Metazoa > Chordata > Mammalia > Artiodactyla > Delphinidae > Lagenorhynchus > Lagenorhynchus albirostris. The sequence continues at coordinate 209,372 of NW_026783605.1, read as the reverse complement.
GTACGGGTTAGGAATAGGGGACGGGTGAGTGTAGGGTTCGGGGAAGGGTTAGGGTTAGGGTTCGGGCTAGGGTTAGGGTTAGGGGACGGGGACGGTTTAGGGTCCAGGTGAGGGTCCGACAACGCTTTAGGGGGAGCGTGTGTGTGAGGGCGCGGGTTAGTGTTAGCGTACGGCTTAGGATTAGGGGACGGGTGAGGGTCATGCTTCGGGGAAGGGTTAGGGTTAGGGTTCGGGCTAGGGTTAGGGTTAGGGGACGGGGACGGTTTAGGGTCCAGGTGAGGGTCCGACAACGCTTTAGGGGGAGCGTGCGTGTGAGGGCACGGGTTAGTGTTACTGTACGGATTAGGATTAGGGGACGGGTGAGCGTCAGGCTTCGGGGAAGGGTTAGGGTTAGGGTTCGGGCTAGGGTTAGGGTTAGGGGACGGGGACGGTTTAGGGTCCAGGTGAGGGTCCGACAACGCTTTAGGGGGAGCGTGCGTGTGAGGGCGCGGGTTAGTGTTAGCGTACGGGTTAGGATTAGGGGACGGGTGAGGGTCATGCTTCGGGGAAGGGTTAGGGTTAGGTTTCGGGCTAGGGTTAGGGTTAGGGTACGGGGACGGTTTAGGGTCCAGGTGAGGGTCCGACAACGCTTTAGGGGGAGCGTGCGTGTGAGGGCGCGGGTTAGTGTTACCGTACGGGTTAGGATTAGGGGACGGGTGAGCGTCAGGCTTCGGGGAAGGGTTTGGGTTAGGGTTCGGGCTAGGGTTAGGGTTAGGGGACGGGGACGGCTTAGGGTCCAGGTGAGGGTCCGACAACGCTTTAGGGGGAGCGTGCGTGTGAGGGCACGGGTTAGTGTGAGCCTGCGAGTTAGGATTAGGAGACGGGTGAGGGTCAGGCTTCGTGGAAGGGTTAGGGTTAGGGTTCGGGCTAGGGTTAGGGTTAGGGGACGGGGACGGTTTAGGGTCCAGGTGAGGGTCCGACAACGCTTTAGGGGTAGCGTGCGTGTCAGGGCGCTGGTTAGTGTGAGCCTACGGGTTAGGATTAGGGGACGGGTGAGGGTCAGGCTTCGGGGAAGGGTTAGGGTTAGGGTTCGGGCTAGGGTTAGGGTTAGGGGACGGGGACGGTTTAGGAACCAGCTGAGGGTCCGACAACGCTTTAGGGGGAGCGTGCATGTGAGGGCGCGGGTTAGTGTTAGCGTACGGGTTAGGATTAGGGGACGGGTGAGGGTCAGGCTTCGGGGAAGGGTTAGGGTTAGGGTTCGGGCTAGGGTTAGGGTTAGGGGACGGGGACGGTTTAGGGTCCAGGTGAGGGTCCGACAACGCTTTAGGGGGAGCGTGCGTGTGAGGGCGCGGGTTAGTGTGAGCCTACGGGTTAGGATTAGGGGACGGTTGAGGGTCATGTTTCGGGGAAGGGTTAGGGTTAGGGTTCGGGCTAGGGTTAGGGTTAGGGGACGGGGACGGTTTAGGGACCAGGTGAGGGTCCGACAACGCTTTAGGGGTAGCGTGCGTGTAAGGGCGCTGGTTAGTGTGAGCGTACGGGTTAGGATTAGGGGACGGGTGAGGGTCAGGCTTCGGGGAAGGGTAAGGGTTAGGGTTCGGGCTAGGGTTAGAGTTAGGGTTAGGGGACGGTTTAGGGTCGAGGTGAGGGTCCGACAACGCTTTAGGGGGAGCGTGCATGTGAGGGCGCGGGTTAGTGTGAGCCTACGGGTTAGGATTAGGGGACGGGTGAGGGTCAGGCTTCTGGGAAGGGTTAGGGTTAGGGTTCGGGCTAGGGTTAGGGTTAGGGGACGGGGACGGTTTAGGGTCCAGGTGAGGGTCCGACAATGCTTTAGGGGGAGCGTGCGTGTGAGGGCGCGGGTTAGTGTTAGCGTACGGGTTAGGATTAGGGGACGGGTGAGGGTCAGGCTTCGGGGAAGGGTTAGGGTTAGGGTTCGGGCTAGGGTTAGGGTTAGGGGACGGGGACGGTTTAGGGTCCAGGTGAGGGTCCGACAACGCTTTAGGGGGATCGTGCGTGTGAGGGCGCCGGTTAGTGTGAGCCTACGGGTTAGAATTAGGAGACGGGTGAGGGTCAGGCTTCGGGGAAGGGTTAGGGTTAGGGTTCGGGCTAGGTTTAGGGTTAGGGGACGGGGACGGTTTAGAGTCCAGGTGAGGGTCCGACAACGCTTTAGGGGGAGCGTGCGTGTGAGGGCGCGGGTTAGTGTTACCGTACGGGTTAGGATTAGGGGACGGGTGACCGTCAGGCTTCGGGGAAGTGTTAGGGTTAGGGTTCGGGCTAGGGTTAGTGTTAGGGGACGGGGACGGTTTAGGGTCCAGGTGAGGGTCCGACAACGCTTTAGGGGGAGCGTGCGTGTGAGGGCGCGGGTTAGTGTTAGCGTACGGATTAGGATTAGGGGACGGGTGAGGGTCATGCTTCGGGGAAGGGTTAGGGTTAGGGTTCGGGCTAGGGTTAGGGTTAGGGGACGGGGACGGTTTAGGGTCCAGGTGAGGGTCCGACAGCGCTTTAGGGGGATCGTGCGTGTGAGGGCGCGGGTTAGTGTGAGCCTACGGGTTAGGATTAGGTGACGGGTGAGGGTCAGGCTTCGGGGAAGGGTTAGGGTTAGGGTTCGGGCTAGGGTTAGGTTTAGGGGACGGGGACGGTTTAGGGTCCAGGTGAGGGTCCGACAACGCTTTAGGGGGAGCGTGCGTGTGAGGGCGCGGGTTAGTGTTAGCGTACGGGTTAGGATTAGGGGACGGGTGAGTGTCAGGCTTCGGGGAAGGGTTAGGGTTAGGGTTCGGGCTAGGGCTAGGGTTAGGGGACGGGGACGGTTTAGGGTCGAGGTGAGGGTCCGACAACGCTTTAGGGGGAGCGTGCGTGTGAGGGCGCGGGTTAGTGTGAGCCTACGGGTTAGGATTAGGGGACGGGTGAGGGTCAGGCTTCGGGGAAGGGTTAGGATTAGGGTTCGGGCTAGGGTTAGGGTTAGGGGACGGGGACGGTTTAGGGTCCAGGTGAGGGTCCGACAACGCTTTAGGGGGAGCGTGCGTGTGAGGGCGCGGGTTAGTGTTAGCGTACGGGTTAGGATTAGGGTACGGGTGAGGGTCATGCTTCGGGGAAGTGTTAGGGTTAGGGTTCGGGCTAGGGTTAGGGTTAGGGTACGGGGACGGTTTAGGGTCCAGACGAGGGTCCGACAACGCTTTAGGGGTAGCGTGCATGTAAGGGCGCGGGTTAGTGTGAGCCTACGGGTTAGGATTAGGGGACGGGTGAGGGTCAGGCTTCGGGGAAGGGTTAGGGTTAGGGTTCGGGCTAGGGTTAGGGTTAGGGTACGGTGACGGTTTAGGGTCCAGGTGAGGGTCCGACAATGCTTTAGGGGGAGCGTGCGTGTGAGGGCGTGGGTTAGTGTGAGCCTACGGGTTAGGATTAGGGGACGGGTGAGGGTCAGGCTTCGGGGAAGTGTTAGGGTTAGGGTTCGGGCTAAGGTTAGGTTTAGGGGACGGGGACGGTTTAGGGTCCAGGTGAGGGTCCGACAACGCTTTCGGGGGAGCATGCGTGTGAGGGCCCGGGTTAGTGTTAGCGTGCGGGTTACGATTAGGGGACGGGTGAGGGTCAGGCTTCGGGGAAGGGTTAGGATTAGGGTTCGGGCTAGGGTTAGTTTTAGGGGACGGGGACGGTTTACGGTCCAGGTGAGGGTCTGACAACGCTTTAGGGGGAGCGTGCGTGTGAGGGCGCGAGTTACTGTGAGCGTACGTGTTAGGATTAGGGGACGGGTGAGGGTCAGGCTTCGGGGAAGTGTTATGGTTAGGGTTCGGGCTAGGGTTAGGGTTAGGGGACGGGGACGGTTTACGGTCCTGGTGAGGGTCCAACAACGCTTTAGGGGGAGCGTGCATGTGAGGGCGCGGATTAGTGTTAGCGTACGGGTTAGGATTAGGGGACGGGTGAGGGTCAGGCTTCGGGGAAGGGTTAGGGTTAGGGTTCGGGCTAGGGTTAGGGTTAGGGGACGGGGATGGTTTAGGGTCGAGGTGAGGGTCCGACAACGCTTTAGGGGGAGCGTGCGTGTGAGGGCGCTGGTTAGTGTGAGCCTACGGGTTAGGATTAGGGGACGGGTGAGGGTCAGGCTTCGGGGAAGTGTTAGGGTTAGGGTTCGGGCTAGGTTTAGGGTTAGGGGACGGGGACGGTTTAGGGTCCAGGTGAGTGTCCGACAACACTTTAGGGGGAGCGTGCGTGTGAGGGCGCGGGTTAGTGTTAGCGTACGGGTTAGGAATAGGGGACGGGTGAGTGTAGGGTTCGGGGAAGGGTTAGGGTTAGGGTTCGGGCTAGGGTTAGGGTTAGGGGACGGGGACGGTTTAGGGTCCAGGTGAGGGTCCGACAACGCTTTAGGGGGAGCGTGTGTGTGAGGGCGCGGGTTAGTGTTAGCGTACGGCTTAGGATTAGGGGACGGGTGAGGGTCATGCTTCGGGGAAGGGTTAGGGTTAGGGTTCGGGCTAGGGTTAGGGTTAGGGGACGGGGACGGTTTAGGGTCCAGGTGAGGGTCCGACAACGCTTTAGGGGGAGCGTGCGTGTGAGGGCACGGGTTAGTGTTACTGTACGGATTAGGATTAGGGGACGGGTGAGCGTCAGGCTTCGGGGAAGGGTTAGGGTTAGGGTTCGGGCTAGGGTTAGGGTTAGGGGACGGGGACGGTTTAGGGTCCAGGTGAGGGTCCGACAACGCTTTAGGGGGAGCGTGCGTGTGAGGGCGCAGGTTAGTGTTAGCGTACGGGTTAGGATTAGGGGACGGGTGAGGGTCATGCTTCGGGGAAGGGTTAGGGTTAGGTTTCGGGCTAGGGTTAGGGTTAGGGTACGGGGACGGTTTAGGGTCCAGGTGAGGGTCCGACAGCGCTTTAGGGGGAGCGTGCGTGTGAGGGCGCGGGTTAGTGTTACCGTACGGGTTAGGATTAGGGGACGGGTGAGCGTCAGGCTTCGGGGAAGGGTTTGGGTTAGGGTTCGGGCTAGGGTTAGGGTTAGGGGACGGGGACGGCTTAGGGTCCAGGTGAGGGTCCGACAACGCTTTAGGGGGAGCGTGCGTGTGAGGGCACGGGTTAGTGTGAGCCTGCGAGTTAGGATTAGGGGACGGGTGAGGGTCAGGCTTCGTGGAAGGGTTAGGGTTAGGGTTCGGGCTAGGGTTAGGGTTAGGGGACGGGGACGGTTTAGGGTCCAGGTGAGGGTCCGACAACGCTTTAGGGGTAGCGTGCGTGTAAGGGCGCTGGTTAGTGTGAGCCTACGGGTTAGGATTAGGGGACGGGTGAGGGTCAGGCTTCGGGGAAGGGTTAGGGTTAGGGTTCGGGCTAGGGTTAGGGTTAGGGGATGGGGACGGTTTAGGAACCAGCTGAGGGTCCGACAACGCTTTAGGGGGAGCGTGCATGTGATGGCGCGGGTTAGTGTTAGCGTACGGGTTAGGATTAGGGGACGGGTGAGGGTCAGGCTTCGGGGAAGGGTTAGGGTTAGGGTTCGGGCTAGGGTTAGGGTTAGGGGACGGGGACGGTTTAGGGTCCAGGTGAGGGTCCGACAACGCTTTAGGGGGAGCGTGCGTGTGAGGGCGCGGGTTAGTGTGAGCCTACGGGTTAGGATTAGGGGACGGTTGAGGGTCATGTTTCGGGGAAGGGTTAGGGTTAGAGTTCGGGCTAGGGTTAGGGTTAGGGGACGGGGACGGTTTAGGGTCCAGGTGAGGGTCCGACAACGCTTTAGGGGGAGCGTGCGTGTGAGGGCGCGGGTTAGTGTTAGTGTACGGGTTAGGATTAGGGGACGGGTGAGGGTCAGGCTTCGGGGAAGTGTTAGGGTTAGGGTTCGGGCTAAGGTTAGGTTTAGGGGACGGGGACGGTTTAGGGTCCAGGTGAGGGTCCGACAACGCTTTAGGGGGAGCATGCGTGTGAGGGCCCGGGTTAGTGTTAGCGTGCGGGTTAGGATTAGGGGACGGGTGAGGGTCAGGCTTCGGGGAAGTGTTAGGGTTAGGGTTCGGGCTAGGGTTAGTGTTAGGGGACGGGGACGGTTTAGGGTCCAGGTGAGGGTCTGACAACGCTTTAGGGGAAGCGTGCGTGTGAGGGCGCGAGTTACTGTGAGCGTACGTGTTAGGATTAAGGGACGGGTGAGGGTCAGGTTTCGGGGAAGTGTTATGGTTAGGGTTCGGGCTAGGGTTAGGGTTAGGGGATGGGGACGGTTTAGGGTCCTGGTGAGGGTCCGACAACGCTTTAGGGGGAGCGTGCGTGTAAGGGCGCGGGTTAGTGTGAGCCTACGGGTTAGGATTAGGGGACGGGTGAGGGTCAGGCTTCGGGGTAGGGTTAGGGTTAGGGTTCGGGCTAGGGTTAGGGTTAGGGGACGGGGACGGTTTAGGATCCAGCTGAGGTTCCGACAACGCTTTAGGGGGAGCGTGCATGTGAGGGCGCGGATTAGTGTTAGCGTACGGGTTAGGATTAGGGGACGGGTGAGTGTCAGGCTTCGGGGAAGGGTTAGGGTTAGGGTTCGGGCTAGGGTTAAGGTTAGGGGACGGGGACGGTTTAGGGTCGAGGTGAGGGTCCGACAACGCTTTAGGGGGAGCGTGCGTGTGAGGGCGCTGGTTAGTGTGAGCCTACCGGTTAGGATTAGGGGACGTGTGAGGGTCAGGCTTCGGGGAAGGGTTAGGGTTAGGGTTCGGGCTAGGGTTAGGGTTAGGGGACGGGGACGGTTTAGGGTCGAGGTGAGGGTCCGACAACGCTTTAGGGGGAGCGTGCGTGTGAGGGCGCGGTTTAGTGTGAGCCTACGGGTTAGGATTAGGTGACGAGTGAGGGTCAGGCTTCGGGGAAGTGTTATGGTTAGGGTTCGGGCTAGGGTTAGGGTTAGGGGACGGGGACGGTTTACGGTCCTGGTGAGGGTCCAACAACGCTTTAGGGGGAGCGTGCATGTGAGGGCGCGGATTAGTGTTAGCGTACGGGTTAGGATTAGGGGACGGGTGAGGGTCAGGCTTCGGGGAAGGGTTAGGGTTAGGGTTCGGGCTAGGGTTAGGGTTAGGGGACGGGGACGGTTTAGGGTCGAGGTGAGGGTCCGACAACGCTTTAGGGGGAGCGTGCGTGTGAGGGCGCTGGTTAGTGTGAGCCTACGGGTTAGGATTAGGGGACGGGTGAGGGTCAGGCTTCGGGGAAGTGTTAGGGTTAGGGTTCGGGCTAGGTTTAGGGTTAGGGGACGGGGACGGTTTAGGGTCCAGGTGAGTGTCCGACAACACTTTAGGGGGAGCGTGCGTGTGAGGGCGCGGGTTAGTGTTAGCGTACGGGTTAGGAATAGGGGACGGGTGAGTGTCAGGCTTCGGGGAAGGGTTAGGGTTAGGGTTCGGGCTAGGGTTAGGGTTAGGGGACGGGGACGGTTTAGGGTCCAGGTGAGGGTCCGACAACGCTTTAGGGGGAGCGTGTGTGTGAGGGCGCGGGTTAGTGTTAGCGTACGGCTTAGGATTAGGGGACGGGTGAGGTTCATGCTTCGGGGAAGGGTTAGGGTTAGGGTTCGGGCTAGGGTTAGGGTTAGGGGACGGGGACGGTTTAGGGTCCAGGTGAGGGTCCGACAACGCTTTAGGGGGAGCGTGCGTGTGAGGGCACGGGTTAGTGTTACTGTACGGATTAGGATTAGGGGACGGGTGAGCGTCAGGCTTCGGGGAAGGGTTAGGGTTAGGGTTCGGGCTAGGGTTAGGGTTAGGGGACGGGGACGGTTTAGGGTCCAGGTGAGGGTCCGACAACGCTTTAGGGGGAGCGTGCGTGTGAGGGCGCGGGTTAGTGTTAGCGTACGGGTTAGGATTAGGGGACGGGTGAGGGTCATGCTTCGGGGAAGGGTTAGGGTTAGGTTTCGGGCTAGGGTTAGGGTTAGGGTACGGGGACGGTTTAGGGTCCAGGTGAGGGTCCGACAACGCTTTAGGGGGAGCGTGCGTGTGAGGGCGCGGGTTAGTGTTACCGTACGGGTTAGGATTAGGGGACGGGTGAGCGTCAGGCTTCGGGGAAGGGTTTGGGTTAGGGTTCGGGCTAGGGTTAGGGTTAGGGGACGGGGACGGCTTAGGGTCCAGGTGAGGGTCCGACAACGCTTTAGGGGGAGCGTGCGTGTGAGGGCACGGGTTAGTGTGAGCCTGCGAGTTAGGATTAGGGGACGGGTGAGGGTCAGGCTTCGTGGAAGGGTTAGGGTTAGGGTTCGGGCTAGGGTTAGGGTTAGGGGACGGGGACGGTTTAGGGTCCAGGTGAGGGTCCGACAACGCTTTAGGGGTAGCGTGCGTGTAAGGGCGCTGGTTAGTGTGAGCCTACGGGTTAGGATTAGGGGACGGGTGAGGGTCAGGCTTCGGGGAAGGGTTAGGGTTAGGGTTCGGGCTAGGGTTAGGGTTAGGGGACGGGGACGGTTTAGGAACCAGCTGAGGGTCCGACAACGCTTTAGGGGGAGCGTGCATGTGAGGGCGCGGGTTAGTGTTAGCGTACGGGTTAGGATTAGGGGACGGGTGAGGGTCAGGCTTCGGGGAAGGGTTAGGGTTAGGGTTCGGGCTAGGGTTAGGGTTAGGGGACGGGGACGGTTTAGGGTCCAGGTGAGGGTCCGACAACGCTTTAGGGGGAGCGTGCGTGTGAGGGCGCGGGTTAGTGTGAGCCTACGGGTTAGGATTAGGGGACGGTTGAGGGTCATGTTTCGGGGAAGGGTTAGGGTTAGGGTTCGGGCTAGGGTTAGGGTTAGGGGACGGGGACGGTTTAGGGACCAGGTGAGGGTCCGACAACGCTTTAGGGGTAGCGTGCGTGTAAGGGCGCTGGTTAGTGTGAGCGTACGGGTTAGGATTAGGGGACGGGTGAGGGTCAGGCTTCGGGGAAGGGTTAGGGTTAGGGTTCGGGCTAGGGTTAGGGTTAGGGTTAGGGGACGGTTTAGGGTCGAGGTGAGGGTCCGACAACGCTTTAGGGGGAGCGTGCGTGTGAGGGCGCGGGTTAGTGTGAGCCTACGGGTTAGGATTAGGGGACGGGTGAGGGTCAGGCTTCGGGGAAGGGTTAGGGTTAGGGTTCGGGCTAGGGTTAGGGTTAGGGGACGGGGACGGTTTAGGGTCCAGGTGAGGGTCCGACAATGCTTTAGGGGGAGCGTGCGTGTGAGGGCGCGGGTTAGTGTTAGCGTACGGGTTAGGATTAGGGGACGGGTGAGGGTCAGGTTTCGGGGAAGGGTTAGGGTTAGGGTTCGGGCTAGGGTTAGGGTTAGGGGACGGGGACGGTTTAGGGTCCAGGTGAGGGTCCGACAACGCTTTAGGGGGATCGTGCGTGTGAGGGCGCGGGTTAGTGTGAGCCTACGGGTTAGGATTAGGAGACGGGTGAGGGTCAGGCTTCGGGGAAGGGTTAGGGTTAGGGTTCGGGCTAGGTTTAGGGTTAGGGGACGGGGACGGTTTAGAGTCCAGGTGAGGGTCCGACAACGCTTTAGGGGGAGCGTGCGTGTGAGGGCGCGGGTTAGTGTTACCGTACGGGTTAGGATTAGGGGACGGGTGACCGTCAGGCTTCGGGGAAGTGTTAGGGTTAGGGTTCGGGCTAGGGTTAGTGTTAGGGGACGGGGACGGTTTAGGGTCCAGGTGAGGGTCCGACAACGCTTTAGGGGGAGCGTGCGTGTGAGGGCGCGGGTTAGTGTTAGCGTACGGATTAGGATTAGGGGACGGGTGAGGGTCATGCTTCGGGGAAGGGTTAGGGTTAGGGTTCGGGCTAGGGTTAGGGTTAGGGGACGGGGACGGTTTAGGGTCCAGGTGAGGGTCCGACAGCGCTTTAGGGGGATCGTGCGTGTGAGGGCGCGGGTTAGTGTGAGCCTACGGGTTAGGATTAGGTGACGGGTGAGGGTCAGGCTTCGGGGAAGGGTTAGGGTTAGGGTTCGGGCTAGGGTTAGGGTTAGGGGACGGGGACGGTTTAGGGTCCAGGTGAGGGTCCGACAACGCTTTAGGGGGAGCGTGCGTGTGAGGGCGCGGGTTAGTGTTAGCGTACGGGTTAGGATTAGGGGACGGGTGAGTGTCAGGCTTCGGGGAAGGGTTAGGGTTAGGGTTCGGGCTAGGGCTAGGGTTAGGGGACGGGGACGGTTTAGGGTCGAGGTGAGGGTCCGACAACGCTTTAGGGGGAGCGTGCGTGTGAGGGCGCGGGTTAGTGTGAGCCTACGGGTTAGGATTAGGGGACGGGTGAGGGTCAGGCTTCGGGGAAGGGTTAGGATTAGGGTTCGGGCTAGGGTTAGGGTTAGGGCACGGGGACGGTTTAGGGTCCAGGTGAGGGTCCGACAACGCTTTAGGGGGAGCGTGCGTGTGAGGGCGCGGGTTAGTGTTAGCGTACGGGTTAGGATTAGGGTACGGGTGAGGGTCATGCTTCGGGGAAGTGTTAGGGTTAGGGTTCGGGCTAGGGTTAGGGTTAGGGTACGGGGACGGTTTAGGGTCCAGACGAGGGTCCGACAACGCTTTAGGGGTAGCGTGCATGTAAGGGCGCGGGTTAGTGTGAGCCTACGGGTTAGGATTAGGGGACGGGTGAGGGTCAGGCTTCGGGGAAGGGTTAGGGTTAGGGTTCGGGCTAGGGTTAGGGTTAGGGTACGGTGACGGTTTAGGGTCCAAGTGAGGGTCCGACAACGCTTTAGGGGGAGCGTGCGTGTGAGGGCGTGGGTTAGTGTGAGCCTACGGGTTAGGATTAGGGGACGGGTGAGGGTCAGGCTTCGGGGAAGTGTTAGGGTTAGGGTTCGGGCTAAGGTTAGGTTTAGGGGACGGGGACGGTTTAGGGTCCAGGTGAGGGTCCGACAACGCTTTAGGGGGAGCATGCGTGTGAGGGCCCGGGTTAGTGTTAGCGTGCGGGTTACGATTAGGGGACGGGTGAGGGTCAGGCTTCGGGGAAGGGTTAGGATTAGGGTTCGGGCTAGGGTTAGTTTTAGGGGACGGGGACGGTTTACGGTCCAGGTGAGGGTCTGACAACGCTTTAGCGGGAGCGTGCGTGTGAGGGCGCGAGTTACTGTGAGCGTACGTGTTAGGATTAGGGGACGGGTGAGGGTCAGGCTTCGGGGAAGTGTTATGGTTAGGGTTCGGGCTAGGGTTAGGGTTAGGGGACGGGGACGGTTTACGGTCCTGGTGAGGGTCCAACAACGCTTTAGGGGGAGCGTGCATGTGAGGGCGCGGATTAGTGTTAGCGTACGGGTTAGGATTAGGGGACGGGTGAGGGTCAGGCTTCGGGGAAGGGTTAGGGTTAGGGTTCGGGCTAGGGTTAGGGTTAGGGGACGGGGACGGTTTAGGGTCGAGGTGAGGGTCCGACAACGCTTTAGGGGGAGCGTGCGTGTGAGGGCGCTGGTTAGTGTGAGCCTACGGGTTAGGATTAGGGGACGGGTGAGGGTCAGGCTTCGGGGAAGTGTTAGGGTTAGGGTTCGGGCTAGGTTTAGGGTTAGGGGACGGGGACGGTTTAGGGTCCAGGTGAGTGTCCGACAACACTTTAGGGGGAGCGTGCGTGTGAGGGCGCGGGTTAGTGTTAGCGTACGGGTTAGGAATAGGGGACGGGTGAGTGTAGGGTTCGGGGAAGGGTTAGGGTTAGGGTTCGGGCTAGGGTTAGGGTTAGGGGACGGGGACGGTTTAGGGTCCAGGTGAGGGTCCGACAACGCTTTAGGGGGAGCGTGTGTGTGAGGGCGCGGGTTAGTGTTAGCGTACGGCTTAGGATTAGGGGACGGGTGAGGGTCATGCTTCGGGGAAGGGTTAGGGTTAGGGTTCGGGCTAGGGTTAGGGTTAGGGGACGGGGACGGTTTAGGGTCCAGGTGAGGGTCCGACAACGCTTTAGGGGGAGCGTGCGTGTGAGGGCACGGGTTAGTGTTACTGTACGGATTAGGATTAGGGGACGGGTGAGCGTCAGGCTTCGGGGAAGGGTTAGGGTTAGGGTTCGGGCTAGGGTTAGGGTTAGGGGACGGGGACGGTTTAGGGTCCAGGTGAGGGTCCGACAACGCTTTAGGGGGAGCGTGCGTGTGAGGGCGCGGGTTAGTGTTAGCGTACGGGTTAGGATTAGGGGACGGGTGAGGGTCATGCTTCGGGGAAGGGTTAGGGTTAGGTTTCGGGCTAGGGTTAGGGTTAGGGTACGGGGACGGTTTAGGGTCCAGGTGAGGGTCCGACAACGCTTTAGGGGGAGCGTGCGTGTGAGGGCGCGGGTTAGTGTTACCGTACGGGTTAGGATTAGGGGACGGGTGAGCGTCAGGCTTCGGGGAAGGGTTTGGGTTAGGGTTCGGGCTAGGGTTAGGGTTAGGGGACGGGGACGGCTTAGGGTCCAGGTGAGGGTCCGACAACGCTTTAGGGGGAGCGTGCGTGTGAGGGAACGGGTTAGTGTGAGCCTGCGAGTTAGGATTAGGGGACGGGTGAGGGTCAGGCTTCGTGGAAGGGTTAGGGTTAGGGTTCGGGCTAGGGTTAGGGTTAGGGGACGGGGACGGTTTAGGGTCCAGGTGAGGGTCCGACAACGCTTTAGGGGTAGCGTGCGTGTAAGGGCGCTGGTTAGTGTGAGCCTACGGGTTAGGATTAGGGGACGGGTGAGGGTCAGGCTTCGGGGAAGGGTTAGGGTTAGGGTTCGGGCTAGGGTTAGGCTTAGGGGACGGGGACGGTTTAGGAACCAGCTGAGGGTCCGACAACGCTTTAGGGGGAGCGTGCATGTGAGGGCACGGGTTAGTGTTAGCGTACGGGTTAGGATTAGGGGACGGGTGAGGGTCAGGCTTCGGGGAAGGGTTAGGGTTAGGGTTCGGGCTAAGGTTAGGTTTAGGGGACGGGGACGGTTTAGGGTGCAGGTGAGGGTCCGACAACGCTTTAGGGGGAGCATGCGTGTGAGGGCCCGGGTTAGTGTTAGCGTGCGGGTTAGGATTAGGGGACGGGTGAGGGTCAGGCTTCGGGGAATGGTTAGGATTAGGGTTCGGGCTAGGGTTAGTGTTAGGGGACGGGGACGGTTTACGGTCCAGGTGAGGGTCTGACAACGCTTTAGGGGAAGCGTGCGTGTGAGGGCGCGAGTTACTGTGAGCGTACGTGTTAGGATTAAGGGACGGGTGAGGGTCAGGTTTCGGGGAAGTGTTATGGTTAGGGTTCGGGCTAGGGTTAGGGTTAGGGGATGGGGACGGTTTAGGGTCCTGGTGAGGGTCCGACAACGCTTTAGGGGGAGCGTGCGTGTAAGGGCGCGGGTTAGTGTGAGCCTACGGGTTAGGATTAGGGGACGGGTGAGGGTCAGGCTTCGGGGTAGGGTTAGGGTTAGGGTTCGGGCTAGGGTTAGGGTTAGGGGACGGGGACGGTTTAGGATCCAGCTGAGGTTCCGACAACGCTTTAGGGGGAGCGTGCATGTGAGGGCGCGGATTAGTGTTAGCGTACGGGTTAGGATTAGGGGATGGGTGAGTGTCAGGCTTCGGGGAAGGGTTAGGGTTAGGGTTCGGGCTAGGGTTAAGGTTAGGGGACGGGGACGGTTTAGGGTCGAGGTGAGGGTCCGACAACGCTTTAGGGGGAGCGTGCGTGTGAGGGCGCTGGTTAGTGTGAGCCTACCGGTTAGGATTAGGGGACGTGTGAGGGTCAGGCTTCGGGGAAGGGTTAGGGTTAGGGTTCGGGCTAGGGTTAGGGTTAGGGGACGGGGACGGTTTAGGGTCCAGGTGAGGGTCCGACAACGCTTTAGGGGGAGCGTGCGTGTGAGGGCGCGGGTTAGTGTTAGCGTACGGGTTAGGATTAGGGGACGGGTGATGGTCAGGCTTCGGGGAAGGGTTAGGGTTAGGGTTCGGGCTAGGGTTAGGGTTATGGGACAGGGACGGTTTAGGGTCGAGGTGAGGGTCCGACAACGCTTTAGGGGGAGCGTGCGTGTGAGGGCGCGGTTTAGTGTGAGCCTACGGGTTAGGATTAGGTGACGAGTGAGTGTCAGGCTTCGGGGAAGTGTTATGGTTAGGGTTCGGGCTAGGGTTAGGGTTAGGGGACGGGGACGGTTTACGGTCCTGGTGAGGGTCCAACAACGCTTTAGGGGGAGCGTGCATGTGAGGGCGCGGATTAGTGTTAGCGTACGGGTTAGGATTAGGGGACGGGTGAGGGTCAGGCTTCGGGGAAGGGTTAGGGTTAGGGTTCGGGCTAGGGTTAGGGTTAGGGGACGGGGACGGTTTAGGGTCGAGGTGAGGGTCCGACAACGCTTTAGGGGGAGCGTGCGTGTGAGGGCGCTGGTTAGTGTGAGCCTACGGGTTAGGATTAGGGGACGGGTGAGGGTCAGGCTTCGGGGAAGTGTTAGGGTTAGGGTTCGGGCTAGGTTTAGGGTTAGGGGACGGGGACGGTTTAGGGTCCAGGTGAGTGTCCGACAACACTTTAGGGGGAGCGTGCGTGTGAGGGCGCGGGTTAGTGTTAGCGTACGGGTTAGGAATAGGGGACGGGTGAGTGTCAGGCTTCGGGGAAGGGTTAGGGTTAGGGTTCGGGCTAGGGTTAGGGTTAGGGGACGGGGACGGTTTAGGGTCCAGGTGAGGGTCCGACAACGCTTTAGGGGGAGCGTGTGTGTGAGGGCGCGGGTTAGTGTTAGCGTACGGCTTAGGATTAGGGGACGGGTGAGGGTCATGCTTCGGGGAAGGGTTAGGGTTAGGGTTCGGGCTAGGGTTAGGGTTAGGGGACGGGGACGGTTTAGGGTCCAGGTGAGGGTCCGACAACGCTTTAGGGGGAGCGTGCGTGTGAGGGCACGGGTTAGTGTTACTGTACGGATTAGGATTAGGGGACGGGTGAGCGTCAGGCTTCGGGGAAGGGTTAGGGTTAGGGTTCGGGCTAGGGTTAGGGTTAGGGGACGGGGACGGTTTAGGGTCCAGGTGAGGGTCCGACAACGCTTTAGGGGGAGCGTGCGTGTGAGGGCGCGGGTTAGTGTTAGCGTACGGGTTAGGATTAGGGGACGGGTGAGGGTCATGCTTCGGGGAAGGGTTAGGGTTAGGTTTCGGGCTAGGGTTAGGGTTAGGGTACGGGGACGGTTTAGGGTCCAGGTGAGGGTCCGACAACGCTTTAGGGGGAGCGTGCGTGTGAGGGCGCGGGTTAGTGTTACCGTACGGGTTAGGATTAGGGGACGGGTGAGCGTCAGGCTTCGGGGAAGGGTTTGGGTTAGGGTTCGGGCTAGGGTTAGGGTTAGGGGACGGGGACGGCTTAGGGTCCAGGTGAGGGTCCGACAACGCTTTAGGGGGAGCGTGCGTGTGAGGGCACGGGTTAGTGTGAGCCTGCGAGTTAGGATTAGGGGACGGGTGAGGGTCAGGCTTCGTGGAAGGGTTAGGGTTAGGGTTCGGGCTAGGGTTAGGGTTAGGGGATGGGGACGGTTTAGGGTCCAGGTAGGGTCCGACAACGCTTTAGGGGTAGCGTGCGTGTAAGGGCGCTGGTTAGTGTGAGCCTACGGGTTAGGATTAGGGGACGGGTGAGGGTCAGGCTTCGGGGAAGGGTTAGGGTTAGGGTTCGGGCTAGGGTTAGGGTTAGGGGACGGGGACGGTTTAGGAACCAGCTGAGGGTCCGACAACGCTTTAGGGGGAGCGTGCATGTGAGGGCGCGGGTTAGTGTTAGCGTACGGGTTAGGATTAGGGGACGGGTGAGGGTCAGGCTTCGGGGAAGGGTTAGGGTTAGGGTTCGGGCTAGGGTTAGGGTTAGGGGACGGGGACGGTTTAGGGTCCAGGTGAGGGTCCGACAACGCTTTAGGGGGAGCGTGCGTGTGAGGGCGCGGGTTAGTGTGAGCCTACGGGTTAGGATTAGGGGACGGTTGAGGGTCATGTTTCGGGGAAGGGTTAGGGTTAGGGTTCGGGCTAGGGTTAGGGTTAGGGGACGGGGACGGTTTAGGGTCGAGGTGAGGGTCCGACAACGCTTTAGGGGGAGTGTGCGTGTGAGGGCGCGGGTTAGTGTTAGCGTACGGGTTAGGATTAGGGGACGGGTGAGGGTCAGGCTTCGGGGAAGTGTTAGGGTTAGGGTTCGGGCTAAGGTTAGGTTTAGGGGACGGGGACGGTTTAGGGTCCAGGTGAGGGTCCGACAACGCTTTAGGGGGAGCATGCGTGTGAGGGCCCGGGTTAGTGTTAGCGTGCGGGTTAGGATTAGGGGACGGGTGAGGGTCAGGCTTCGGGGAATGGTTAGGATTAGGGTTCGGGCTAGGGTTAGTGTTAGGGGACGGGGACGGTTTAGGGTCCAGGTGAGGGTCTGACAACGCTTTAGGGGAAGCGTGCGTGTGAGGGCGCGAGTTACTGTGAGCGTACGTGTTAGGATTAAGGGACGGGTGAGGGTCAGGTTTCGGGGAAGTGTTATGGTTAGGGTTCGGGCTAGGGTTAGGGTTAGGGGATGGGGACGGTTTAGGGTCCTGGTGAGGGTCCGACAACGCTTTAGGGGGAGCGTGCGTGTAAGGGCGCGGGTTAGTGTGAGCCTACGGGTTAGGATTAGGGGATGGGTGAGGGTCAGGCTTCGGGGTAGGGTTAGGGTTAGGGTTCGGGCTAGGGTTAGGGTTAGGGGACGGGGACGGTTTAGGATCCAGCTGAGGTTCCGACAACGCTTTAGGGGGAGCGTGCATGTGAGGGCGCGGATTAGTGTTAGCGTACGGGTTAGGATTAGGGGACGGGTGAGTGTCAGGCTTCGGGGAAGGGTTAGGGTTAGGGTTCGGGCTAGGGTTAAGGTTAGGGGACGGGGACGGTTTAGGGTCGAGGTGAGGGTCCGACAACGCTTTAGGGGGAGCGTGCGTGTGAGGGCGCTGGTTAGTGTGAGCCTACCGGTTAGGATTAGGGGACGTGTGAGGGTCAGGCTTCGGGGAAGGGTTAGGGTTAGGGTTCGGGCTAGGGTTAGGGTTAGGGGACGGGGACGGTTTAGGGTCCAGGTGAGGGTCCGACAACGCTTTAGGGGGAGCGTGCGTGTGAGGGCGCGGGTTAGTGTTAGCGTACGGGTTAGGATTAGGGGACGGGTGATGATCAGGCTTCGGGGAAGGGTTAGGGTTAGGGTTCGGGCTAGGGTTAGGGTTAGGGGACAGGGACGGTTTAGGGTCCAGGTGAGGGTCCGACAACGCTTTAGGGGGAGCGTGCGTGTGAGGGCGCGGTTTAGTGTGAGCCTACGGGTTAGGATTAGGTGACGAGTGAGGGTCAGGCTTCGGGGAAGGGTTAGGGTTAGGGTTCGGGCTAGGGTTAGGGTTAGGGGACGGGGACGGTTTACGGTCCTGGTGAGGGTCCGACAACGCTTTATGGGGAGGGTGCGTGTAAGGGCGCGGGTCAGTGTGAGCCTACGGGTTAGGATTACGGGACGGGTGAGGGTCAGGCTTCGGGGAAGTGTTAGGGTTAGGGGACGGGGACGGTTTAGGATCCAGCTGAGGGTCCAACAACGCTTTAGGGGGAGCGTGCATGTGAGGGCGCGGATTAGTGTTAGCGTACGGGTTAGGATTAGGGGACGGGTGAGGGTCAGGCTTCGGGGAAGGGTTAGGGTTAGGGTTCGGGCTAGGGTTAGGGTTAGGGGACGGGGACGGTTTAGGGTCGAGGTGAGGGTCCGACAACGCTTTAGGGGGAGCGTGCATGTGAGGGCGCTGGTTAGTGTGAGCCTACGGGTTAGGATTAGGGGACGGGTGAGGGTCAGGCTTCGGGGAAGTGTTAGGGTTAGGGTTCGGGCTAGGGTTAGGGTTAGGGGACGGGGACGGTTTAGGGTCCAGGTGAGTGTCCGACAACACTTTAGGGGGAGCGTGCGTGTGAGGGCGCGGGTTAGTGTTAGCGTACGGGTTAGGAATAGGGGACGGGTGAGTGTCAGGCTTCGAGGAAGGGTTAGGGTTAGGGTTCGGGCTAGGGTTAGGGTTAGGGGACGGGGACGGTTTAGGGTCCAGGTGAGGGTCCGACAACGCTTTAGGGGGAGTGTGTGTGTGAGGGCGCGGGTTAGTGTTAGCGTACGGGTTAGGATTAGGGGACGGGTGAGGGTCATGCTTCGGGGAAGGGTTAGGGTTAGGGTTCGGGCTAGGGTTAGGGTTAGGGTACGGTGACGGTTTAGGGTCCAGGTGAGGGTCCGACAACGCTTTAGGGGGAGCGTGCGTGTGAGGGCGCGGGTTAGTGTTACTGTACGGATTAGGATTAGGGGACGGGTGAGCGTCAGGCTTCGGGGAAGGGTTAGGGTTAGGGTTCGGGCTAGGGTTAGGGTTAGGGGACGGGGACGGCTTAGGGTCCAGGTGAGGGTCCGACAACGCTTTAGGGGGAGTGTGTGTGTGAGGGCGCGGGTTAGTGTTAGCGTACGGGTTAGGATTAGGGGACGGGTGAGGGTCATGCTTCGGGGAAGGGTTAGGGTTAGGGTTCGGGCTAGGGTTAGGGTTAGGGGACGGGGACGGTTTAGGGTCCAGGTGAGGGTCCGACAACGCTTTAGGGGGAGCGTGCGTGTGAGGGCGCGGGTTAGTGTTACTGTACGGATTAGGATTAGGGGACGGGTGAGCGTCAGGCTTCGGGGAAGGGTTAGGGTTAGGGTTCGGGCTAGGGTTAGGGTTAGGGGACGGGGACGGCTTAGGGTCCAGGTGAGGGTCCGACAACGCTTTAGGGGGAGCGTGCGTGTGAGGGCGCGGGTTAGTGTGAGCCTGCGGGTTAGGATTAGGGGACGGGTGAGGGTCAGGCTTCGGGGAAGGGTTAGGGCTAGGGTTCGGGCTAGGATTAGGGTTAGGGGACGGGGACGGTTTAGGGTCCAGGTGAGGGTCTGACAACACTTTAGGGGGAGCGTGCGTGTGAGGGCGCGAGTTAGTGTGAGCGTACGGGTTAGGATTAGGGGACGGGTGAGGGTCAGGCTTCGGGGAAGGGTTAGGGTTAGGGTTCGGGCTAGGGTTAGGATTAGGGGACGGGGACGGTTTAGGGTCCAGGTGAGGGTCCGACAACGCTTTAGGGGGAGCGTGCGTGTAAGGGCGCTGGTTAGTGTGAGCCTACGGGTTAGGATTAGGGGACGGGTGAGGGTCAGGCTTCGGGGAAGGGTTAGGGTTAGGGTTCGGGCTAGGGTTAGGTTTAGGGGACGGGGACGGTTTAGGAACCAGCTGAGGGTCCGACAACGCTTTAGGGGGAGCGTGCATGTGAGGGCGCGGGTTAGTGTTAGCGTACGGGTTAGGATTAGGGGACGGGTGAGGGTCAGGCTTCGGGGAAGGGTTAGGGTTAGGGTTCGGGCTAGGGTTAGGGTTAGGGGATGGGGACGGTTTAGGGTCCAGGTGAGGGTCCGACAACGCTTTAGGCTGAGCGTGCGTGTGAGGGCGCGGGTTAGTGTGAGCCTACGGGTTAGGATTAGGGGACGGTTGAGGGTCATGCTTCGGGGAAGGGTTAGGGTTAGGGTTCGGGCTAGGGTTAGGGTTAGGGGACGGGGACGGTTTAGGGTCGAGGTGAGGGTCCGACAACGCTTTAGGGGGAGCGTGCGTGTGAGGGCGCGGGTTAGTGTTAGCGTACGGGTTAGGATTAGGGGACGGGTGAGGGTCAGGCTTCGGGGAAGTGTTAGGGTTAGGGTTCGGGCTAAGGTTAGGTTTAGGGGACGGGGACGGTTTAGGGTCCAGGTGAGGGTCCGACAACGCTTTAGGGGGAGCATGCGTGTGAGGGCCCGGGTTAGTGTTAGCGTGCGGGTTAGGATTAGGGGACGGGTGAGGGTCAGGCTTCGGGGAATGGTTAGGATTAGGGTTCGGGCTAGGGTCAGTGATAGGGGACAGGGACGGTTTAGGGTCCAGGTGAGTGTCTGACAACGCTTTAGGGGGAGCGTGCGTGTGAGGGCGCGAGTTACTGTGAGCGTACGTGTTAGGATTAGGGGACGGGTGAGGGTCAGGTTTCGGGGAAGTGTTATGGTTAGGGTTCGGGCTAGGGTTAGGGTTAGGGGATGGGGACGGTTTAGGGTCCTGGTGAGGGTCCGACAACGCTTTAGGGGGAGCGTGCGTGTAAGGGCGCGGGTTAGTGTGAGCCTACGGGGTAGGATTAGGGGACGGGTGAGGGTCAGGCTTCGTGGAAGGGTTAGGGTTAGGGTTCGGGCTAGGGTTAGGGTTAGGGGACGGGGACGGTTTAGGGTCCAGGTGAGGTTCCGACAACGCTTTAGGGGGAGCGTGCGTGTGAGGGCGCGGGTTAGTGTTACCGTACGGGTTAGGATTACGGGAGGGGTGAGCGTCAGGCTTCGGGGAAGGGTTAGGGGTAGGGTTCGGGCTAGGGTTAGGGTTAGGGGACGGGGACGGTTTAGGGTCCAGGTGAGGGTCCGACAAAGCTTTAGGGGGAGCGTGCGTGTGAGGGCGTGGGTTAGTGTTAGCGTATGGGTTAGGATTAGGGAACGGGTGAGGGTCAGGCTTCGGGGAAGGGTTAGGGTTAGGGTTCGGGCTAGGGTTAGGGTTAGGGGACGGGGACGGTTTAGGGTCCAGGTGAGGGTCCGACAACGCTTTAGGGGGAGCGTGCGTGTGAGGGCGCGGGTTAGTGTGAGCCTACGGGTTAGGATTAGGGGACGGGTGAGGTTCAGGCTTCGGGGAAGTGTTAGGGTTAGGGTTCGGGCTAGGGTTAGGGTTAGGGGACGGGGACGGTTTAGGATCCAGCTGAGGGTCCGACAACGCTTTAGGGGGAGCGTGCATGTGAGGGCGCGGGTTAGTGTTAGCGTACGGGTTAGGATTAGGGGACGGGTGAGGGTCAGGCTTCGGGGAAGGGTTAGGGTTAGGGTTCGGGCTAGGGTTAGGGTTAGGGGACGGGGACGGTTTACGGTCGAGGTGAGGGTCCGACAACGCTTTAGGGGGAGCGTGCGTGTGAGGGCGCGGGTTAGTGTGAGCCTACGGGTTAGGATTAGGGAACGGGTGAGGGTCAGGCTTCGGGGAAGGGTTAGGGTTAGGGTTCGGGCTAGGGTTAGGGTTAGGGGACGGAGACGGTTTAGGGTCCAGGTGAGGGTCCGACAACACTTTAGGGGGAGCGTGCGTGTGAGGGCGCGGGTTAGTGTTAGCGTACGGGTTAGGATTAGGGGACGGGTGAGGGTCAGGCTTCGGGGAAGGGTTAGGGTTAGGGTTCGGGCTAGGGTTAGGGTTAGGGGACGGGGACGGTTTAGGGTCCAGGTGAGGGTCCGACAACGCTTTAGGGGGAGCGTGCGTGTGAGGGCGCGGGTTAGTGTTAGCGTACGGCTTAGGATTAGGGGACGGGTGAGGGTCATGCTTCGGGGAAGGGTTAGGGTTAGGGTTCGGGCTAGGGTTAGGGTTAGGGGACGGGGACGGTTTAGGGTCCAGGTGAGGGTCCGACAACGCTTTAGGGGGATCGTGCGTGTGAGGGCGCGGGTTAGTGTGAGCCTACGGGTTAGGATTAGGGGACGGGTGAGGGTCAGGCTTCGGGGAAGGGTTAGGGTTAGGGTTCGGGCTAGGGTTAGGGTTAGGGGACGGGGACGGTTTAGGGTCCAGGTGATGTTCCGACAACGTTTTAGGGGGAGCGTGCGTGTGAGGGCGCGGGTTAGTGTTACCGTACGGGTTAGGATTAGGGGACAGGTGAGCGTCAGGCTTCGGGGAAGGGTTAGGGTTAGGGTTCGGG
The DNA here is from genome assembly GCF_949774975.1 of Lagenorhynchus albirostris. Lineage (NCBI taxonomy): Eukaryota > Metazoa > Chordata > Mammalia > Artiodactyla > Delphinidae > Lagenorhynchus > Lagenorhynchus albirostris. The sequence goes on along the minus strand of NW_026783605.1, from coordinate 187,997 downwards.
CTAGGGTTAGGGTTAGGGGACGGGGACGGTTTAGGGTCCAGGTGAGGGTCCAACAACGCTTTAGGGGGAGCGTGCGTGTGAGGGCGTGGGTTAGTGTTAGCGTACGGGTTAAGATTAGGGGACGGGTGAGGGTCAGGCTTCGGGGAAGGGTTAGGGTTAGGGTTCGGGCTAGGGTTAGGGTTAGGGGACGGGGACGGTTTAGGGTCCAGGTGAGGGTCCGACAACGCTTTAGGGGGAGCGTGCGTGTGAGGGCGCGGGTTAGTGTGAGCCTACGGGTTAGGATTAGGGGACGGGTGAGGGTCAGGCTTTGTTGAAGGTTTAGGGTTAGGGTTCGGGCTAGGGGTAGGGTTAGGGTACGGGGACGGTTTAGGGTCCAGGTGAGGGTCCGACAACGCTTTAGAGGGAGCGTGCGTGTGAGGGCGCGGGTTAGTGTGAGCCTACGGGTTAGGATTAGGGGACGGGTGAGGGTCAGGCTTCGGGGAAGTGTTAGGGTTAGGGTTCGGGCTAAGGTTAGGTTTAGGGGACGGGGACGGTTTAGGGTCCAGGTGAGGGTCCGACAACGCTTTAGGGGGAGCATGCGTGTGAGGGCCCGGGTTAGTGTTAGCGTGCGGGTTAGGATTAGGGGACGGGTGAGGGTCAGCCTTCGGGGAAGTGTTAGGGTTAGGGTTCGGGCTAGGGTTAGGGTTAGGGGACGGGGACGGCTTAGGGTCCAATTGAGGGTCCGACAACGCTTTAGGGGGAGCGTGCGTGTGAGGGCGCGGGTTAGTGTTAGCGTATGGGTAAGGATTAGCGGACGGGTGAGGGTCAGGCTTCGGGGAAGGGTTAGGGTTAGGGTTCGGGCTAGGGTTAGGGTTAGGGGACGGGGACGGTTTAGGGTCCAGGTGAGGTTCCGACAATGCTTTAGGGGGAGCGTGCATGTAAGGGCGCGGGTTAGTGTAGAGCCTACGGGTTAGGATTAGGGGACGGGTGAGGGTCAGGCTTCGGGGAAGGGTTAGGGTTAGGGTTCGGGCTAGGGTTAGGGTTAGGGGACGGGGACGGTTTAGGGTCCAGGTGAGGGTCCGACAACGCTTTAGGGGGAGCGTGCGTGTGAGGGCGCGGGTTAGTGTGAGCCTACGGGTTAGGATTAGGGGACGGCTGAGGGTCAGGCTTCGGGGAAGGGTTAGGGTTAGGGTTCGGGCTAGGGTTAGGGTTAGGGGACGGGGACGGTTTAGGGTCCAGGTGAGGGTCTGACAACGCTTTAGGGGGAGCGTGCGTGTGAGGGCGCGAGTTAGTGTGAGCGTACGGATTAGGATTAGGAGACGTTTGAGGGTCAGGCTTCGAGGAAGTGTTATGGTTAGGGTTCGGGCTAGGGTTAGGGTTAGGGGACGGGGACGGTTTAGGGTCCTGTTGAGGGTCCGACAACGCTTTAGGGGGAGCGTGCGTGTAAGGGCGCGGGTTAGTGTGAGCCTACGGGTTAGGATTAGGGGACGGGTGAGGGTCAGGCTTCGGGGAAGGGTTAGGGTTAGGGTTCGGGCTAGGGTTAGGGTTAGGGGACGGGGACGGTTTAGGATCCAGCTGAGGGTCCGACAACGCTTTAGGGGGAGCGTGCATGTGAGGGCGCGGGTTAGTGTTAGCGTACGGGTTAGGATTAGGGAACGGATGAGGGTCAGGCTTCGGGGAAGGGTTAGGGTTAGGGTTCGGGCTTGGGTTAGGGTTAGGGGACGGGGACGGTTTACGGTCGAGGTGAGGGTCCGACAACGCTTTAGGGGGAGCGTGCGTGTGAGGGCGCGGGTTAGTGTGAGCCTACGGGTTAGGATTAGGGAACGGGTGAGGGTCAGGCTTCGGGGAAGGGTTAGGGTTAGGGTTCGGGCTAGGGTTAGGTTTAGGGGACGGAGACGGTTTAGAGTCCAGGTGAGGGTCCGACAACACTTTAGGGGGAGCGTGCGTGTGAGGGCGCGGGTTTGTGTTAGCGTACGGGTTAGGATTAGGGGACGGGTGAGGGTCAGGCTTCGGGGAAGGGTTAGGGTTAGGGTTCGGGCTAGGGTTAGGGTTAGGGGACGGGGACGGTTTAGGGTCCAGGTGAGGGTCCGACAACGCTTTAGGGGGAGCGTGCGTGTGAGGGCGCGGATTAGTGTGAGCCTACGGATTAGGATTAGGGGACGGGTGAGGGTCAGGCTTTGTTGAAGGGTTAGGGTTAGGGTTCGGGCTAGGGGTAGGGTTAGGGTACGGGGACGGTTTAGGGTCCAGGTGAGGGTCCGACAACGCTTTAGGGGGAGCGTGCGTGTGAGGGGGCGGGTTAGTGTGAGCCTACGGGTTAGGATTAGGGAACGGGTGAGGGTCAGGCTTCGGGGAAGGGTTAGGGTTAGGGTTCGGGCTAGGGTTAGGGTTAGGGGACGGAGACGGTTTAGGGTCCAGGTGAGGGTCCGACAACACTTTAGGGGGAACGTGCGTGTGAGGGCGCGGGTTAGTGTTAGCGTACGGGTTAGGATTAGGGGACGGGTGAGGGTCAGGCTTCGGGGAAGGGTTAGGGTTAGGGTTCGGGCTAGGGTTAGGGTTAGGGGACGGGGACGGTTTAGGGTCCAGGTGAGGGTCTGAGAACGCTTTAGGGGGAGCGTGCGTGTGAGGGCGCGGGTTAGTGTTAGCGTACGGCTTAGGATTAGGGGACGGGTGAGGGTCATGCTTCGGGGAAAGGTTAGGGTTAGGGTTCGGGCTAGGGTTAGGGTTAGGGGACGGGGACGGTTTAGGGTCCAGGTGAGTGTCCGACAACGCTTTAGGGGGATCGTGCGTGTGAGGGCGCGGGTTAGTGTGAGCCTACGGGTTAGGATTAGGGGACGGGTGAGGGTCAGGCTTCGGGGAAGGGTTAGGGTTAGGGTTCGGGCTAGGGTTAGGGTTAGGGGACGGGGACGGTTTAGGGTCCAGGTGAGGTTCCGACAACGCTTTAGGGGGAGCGTGCGTGTGAGGGCGCGGGTTAGTGTTACCGTACGGGTTAGGATTAGGGGACAGGTGAGCGTCAGGCTTCGGGGAAGGGTTAGGGTTAGGGTTCGGGCTAGGGTTAGGGTTAGGGGACGGGGACGGTTTAGGGTCCAGGTGAGGGTCCGACAACGCTTTAGGGGGAGCGTGCGTGTGAGGGCGCGGGTTAGTGTGAGCCTACGGGTTAGGATTAGGGGACGGCTGAGGGTCAGGCTTCGGGGAAGTGTTAGGGTTAGGGTTCGGGCTAGGGTTAGGGTTAGGGGACGGGGACGGTTTAGGGTCCAGGTGAGGGTCTGACAACGCTTTAGGGGGAGCGTGCGTGTGAGGGCGCGAGTTAGTGTGAGCGTACGGATTAGGATTAGGAGACGTTTGAGGGTCAGGCTTCGGGGAAGTGTTATGGTTAGGTTTCGGGCTAGGGTTAGGGTTAGGGGACGGGGACGGTTTAGGGTCCTGTTGAGGGTCCGACAACGCTTTAGGGGGAGCGTGCGTGTAAGGGCGCGGGTTAGTGTGAGCCTACGGGTTAGGATTAGGGGACGGGTGAGGGTCAGGCTTCGGGGAAGGGTTAGGGTTAGGGTTCGGGCTAGGGTTAGGGTTAGGGGACGGGGACGGTTTAGGATCCAGCTGAGGGTCCGACAACGCTTTAGGGGGAGCGTGCATGTGAGGGCGCGGGTTAGTGTTAGCGTACGGGTTAGGATTAGGGAACGGATGAGGGTCAGGCTTCGGGGAAGGGATAGGGTTAGGGTTCGGGCTAGGGTTAGGGTTAGGGGACGGGGACGGTTTACGGTCGAGGTGAGGGTCCGACAACGCTTTAGGGGGAGCGTGCGTGTGAGGGCGCGGGTTAGTGTGAGCCTACGGGTTAGGATTAGGGAACGGGTGAGGGTCAGGCTTCGGGGAAGGGTTAGGGTTAGGGTTCGGGCTAGGGTTAGGGTTAGGGGACGGAGACGGTTTAGAGTCCAGGTGAGGGTCCGACAACACTTTAGGGGGAGCGTGCGTGTGAGGGCGCGGGTTTGTGTTAGCGTACGGGTTAGGATTAGGGGACGGGTGAGGGTCAGGCTTCGGGGAAGGGTTAGGGTTAGGGTTCGGGCTAGGGTTAGGGTTAGGGGACGGGGACGGTTTAGGGTCCAGGTGAGGGTCCGACAACGCTTTAGGGGGAGCGTGCGTGTGAGGGCGCGGGTTAGTGTGAGCCTACGGGTTAGGATTAGGGGACGGGTGAGGGTCAGGCTTTGTTGAAGGGTTAGGGTTAGGGTTCGGGCTAGGGGTAGGGTTAGGGTACGGGGACGGTTTAGGGTCCAGGTGAGGGTCCGACAACGCTTTAGGGGGAGCGTGCGTGTGAGGGGGCGGGTTAGTGTGAGCCTACGGGTTAGGATTAGAGAACGGGTGAGGGTCAGGCTTCGGGGAAGGGTTAGGGTTAGGGTTCGGGCTAGGGTTAGGGTTAGGGGACGGAGACGGTTTAGGGTCCAGGTGAGGGTCCGACAACACTTTAGGGGGAGCGTGCGTGTGAGGGCGCGGGTTAGTGTTAGCGTACGGGTTAGGATTAGGGGACGGGTGAGGGTCAGGCTTCGGGGAAGGGTTAGGGTTAGGGTTCGGGCTAGGGTTAGGGTTAGGGGACGGGGACGGTTTAGGGTCCAGGTGAGGGTCCGAGAACGCTTTAGGGGGAGCGTGCGTGTGAGGGCGCGGATTAGTGTTAGCGTACGGCTTAGGATTAGGGGACGGGTGAGGGTCATGCTTCGGGGAAGGGTTAGGGTTAGGGTTCGGGCTAGGGTTAGGGTTAGGGGACGGGGACGGTTTAGGGTCCAGGTGAGGGTCCGACAACGCTTTAGGGGGATCGTGCGTGTGAGGGCGCGGGTTAGTGTGAGCCTACGGGTTAGGATTAGGGGACGGGTGAGGGTCAGGCTTCGGGGAAGGGTTAGGGTTAGGGTTCGGGCTAGGGTTAGGGTTAGGGGACGGGGACGGTTTAGGGTCCAGGTGAGGTTCCGACAACGCTTTAGGGGGAGCGTGCGTGTGAGGGCGCGGGTTAGTGTTACCGTACGGGTTAGGATTAGGGGACAGGTGAGCGTCAGGCTTCGGGGAAGGGTTAGGGTTAGGGTTCGGGCTAGGGTTAGGGTTAGGGGACGGGGACGGTTTAGGGTCCAGGTGAGGGTCCGACAACGCTTTAGGGGGAGCGTGCGTGTGAGGGCGCGGGTTAGTGTGAGCCTACGGGTTAGGATTAGGGGACGGCTGAGGGTCAGGCTTCGGGGAAGGGTTAGGGTTAGGGTTCGGGCTAGGGTTAGGGTTAGGGGACGGGGACGGTTTAGGGTCCAGGTGAGGGTCTGACAACGCTTTAGGGGGAGCGTGCATGTGAGGGCGCGGGTTAGTGTTAGCGTACGGATTAGGATTAGGAGACGTTTGAGGTTCAGGCTTCGGGGAAGGGTTAGGGTTAGGGTTCGGGCTAGGGTTAGGGTTAGGGGACGGGGACGGTTTACGGTCGAGGTGAGGGTCCGACAACGCTTTAGGGGGAGCGTGCGTGTAAGGGCGCTGGTTAGTGTGAGCCTACGGGTTAGGATTAGGGGACGGGTGAGGGTCAGGCTTCGGGGAAGGGTTAGGGTTAGGGTTCGGGCTAGGGTTAGGGTTAGGGGACGGGGACGGTTTAGGAACCAGCTGAGGGTCCGACAACGCTTTAGGGGGAGCGTGCATGTGAGGGCGCGGGTTAGTGTTAGCGTACGGGTTAGGATTAGGGGACGGGTGAGGGTCAGGCTTCGGGGAAGGGTTAGGGTTAGGGTTCGGGCTAGGGTTAGGGTTAGGGGATGGGGACGGTTTAGGGTCCAGGTGAGGGTCCGACAACGCTTTAGGGGGAGCGTGCGTGTAAGGGCGCGGGTTAGTGTGAGCCTACGGGTTAGGATTAGGGGACGGTTGAGGGTCATGCTTCGGGGAAGGGTTAGGGTTAGGGTTCGGGCTAGGGTTAGGGTTAGGGGACGGGGACGGTTTAGGGTCGAGGTGAGGGTCCGACAACGCTTTAGGGGGAGCGTGCGTGTGAGGGCGCGGGTTAGTGTTAGCGTACGGGTTAGGATTAGGGGACGGGTGAGGGTCAGGCTTCGGGGAAGTGTTAGGGTTAGGGTTCGGGCTAAGGTTAGGTTTAGGGGACGGGGACGGTTTAGGGTCCAGGTGAGGGTCCGACAACGCTTTAGGGGGAGCATGCGTGTGAGGGCCCGGGTTAGTGTTAGCGTGCGGGTTAGGATTAGGGGACGGGTGAGGGTCAGGCTTCGGGGAATGGTTAGGATTAGGGTTCGGGCTAGGGTTAGGGTTAGGGGACGGGGACGGTTTAGGGTCCAGGTGAGGGTCCGACAAAGCTTTAGGGGGAGCGTGCGTGTGAGGGCGTGGGTTAGTGTTAGCGTATGGGTTAGGATTAGGGAACGGGTGAGGGTCAGGCTTCGGGGAAGGGTTAGGGTTAGGGTTCGGGCTAGGGTTAGGGTTAGGGGACGGGGACGGTTTAGGGTCCAGGTGAGGGTCCGACAACGCTTTAGGGGGAGCGTGCGTGTGAGGGCGCGGGTTAGTGTGAGCCTACGGGTTAGGATTAGGGGACGGGTGAGGTTCAGGCTTCGGGGAAGTGTTAGGGTTAGGGTTCGGGCTAGGGTTAGGGTTAGGGGACGGGTACGGTTTAGGATCCAGCTGAGGGTCCGACAACGCTTTAGGGGGAGCGTGCATGTGAGGGCGCGGGTTAGTGTTAGCGTACGGGTTAGGATTAGGGGACGGGTGAGGGTCAGGCTTCGGGGAAGGGTTAGGGTTAGGGTTCGGGCTAGGGTTAGGGTTAGGGGACGGGGACGGTTTACGGTCGAGGTGAGGGTCCGACAACGCTTTAGGGGGAGCGTGCGTGTGAGGGCGCGGGTTAGTGTGAGCCTACGGGTTAGGATTAGGGAACGGGTGAGGGTCAGGCTTCGGGGAAGGGTTAGGGTTAGGGTTCGGGCTAGGGTTAGGGTTAGGGGACGGAGACGGTTTAGGGTCCAGGTGAGGGTCCGACAACACTTTAGGGGGAGCGTGCGTGTGAGGGCGCGGGTTAGTGTTAGCGTACGGGTTAGGATTAGGGGACGGGTGAGGGTCAGGCTTCGGGGAAGGGTTAGGGTTAGGGTTCGGGCTAGGGTTAGGGTTAGGGGACGGGGACGGTTTAGGGTCCAGGTGAGGGTCCGACAACACTTTAGGGGGAGCGTGCGTGTGAGGGCGCGGGTTAGTGTTAGCGTACGGCTTAGGATTAGGGGACGGGTGAGGGTCATGCTTCGGGGAAGGGTTAGGGTTAGGGTTCGGGCTAGGGTTAGGGTTAGGGGACGGGGACGGTTTAGGGTCCAGGTGAGGGTCCGACAACGCTTTAGGGGGATCGTGCGTGTGAGGGCGCGGGTTAGTGTGAGCCTACGGGTTAGGATTAGGGGACGGGTGAGGGTCAGGCTTCGGGGAAGGGTTAGGGTTAGGGTTCGGGCTAGGGTTAGGGTTAGGGGACGGGGACGGTTTAGGGTCCAGGTGAGGTTCCGACAACGTTTTAGGGGGAGCGTGCGTGTGAGGGCGCGGGTTAGTGTTACCGTACGGCTTAGGATTAGGGGACAGGTGAGTGTCATGCTTCGGGGAAGGGTTAGGGTTAGGGTTCGGGCTAGGGTTAGGGTTAGGGGACGGGGACGGTTTAGGGTCCAGGTGAGGGTCCAACAACGCTTTAGGGGGAGCGTGCGTGTGAGGGCGTGGGTTAGTGTTAGCGTACGGGTTAAGATTAGGGGACGGGTGAGGGTCAGGCTTCGGGGAAGGGTTAGGGTTAGGGTTCGGGCTAGGGTTAGGGTTAGGGGACGGGGACGGTTTAGGGTCCAGGTGAGGGTCCGACAACGCTTTAGGGGGAGCGTGCGTGTGAGGGCGCGGGTTAGTGTGAGCCTACGGGTTAGGATTAGGGGACGGGTGAGGGTCAGGCTTTGTTGAAGGGTTAGGGTTAGGGTTCGGGCTAGGGGTAGGGTTAGGGTACGGGGACGGTTTAGGGTCCAGGTGAGGGTCCGACAACGCTTTAGAGGGAGCGTGCGTGTGAGGGCGCGGGTTAGTGTGAGCCTACGGGTTAGGATTAGGGGACGGGTGAGGGTCAGGCTTCGGGGAAGTGTTAGGGTTAGGGTTCGGGCTAAGGTTAGGTTTAGGGGACGGGGACGGTTTAGGGTCCAGGTGAGGGTCCGACAACGCTTTAGGGGGAGCATGCGTGTGAGGGCCCGGGTTAGTGTTAGCGTGCGGGTTAGGATTAGGGGACGGGTGAGGGTCAGCCTTCGGGGAAGTGTTAGGGTTAGGGTTCGGGCTAGGGTTAGGGTTAGGGGACGGGGACGGCTTAGGGTCCAATTGAGGGTCCGACAACGCTTTAGGGGGAGCGTGCGTGTGAGGGCGCGGGTTAGTGTTAGCGTACGGGTAAGGATTAGCGGACGGGTGAGGGTCAGGCTTCGGGGAAGGGTTAGGGTTAGGGTTCGGGCTAGGGTTAGGGTTAGGGGACGGGGACGGTTTAGGGTCCAGGTGAGGTTCCGACAATGCTTTAGGGGGAGCGTGCATGTAAGGGTGCGGGTTAGTGTAGAGCCTACGGGTTAGGATTAGGGGACGGGTGAGGGTCAGGCTTCGGGGAAGGGTTAGGGTTAGGGTTCGGGCTAGGGTTAGGGTTAGGGGACGGGGACGGTTTAGGGTCCAGGTGAGGGTCCGACAACGCTTTAGGGGGAGCGTGCGTGTGAGGGCGCGGGTTAGTGTGAGCCTACGGGTTAGGATTAGGGGACGGCTGAGGGTCAGGCTTCGGGGAAGGGTTAGGGTTAGGGTTCGGGCTAGGGTTAGGGTTAGGGGACGGGGACGGTTTAGGGTCCAGGTGAGGGTCTGACAACGCTTTAGGGGGAGCGTGCGTGTGAGGGCGCGAGTTAGTGTGAGCGTACGGATTAGGATTAGGAGACGTTTGAGGGTCAGGCTTCGGGGAAGTGTTATGGTTAGGGTTCGGGCTAGGGTTAGGGTTAGGGGACGGGGACGGTTTAGGGTCCTGTTGAGGGTCCGACAACGCTTTAGGGGGAGCGTGCGTGTAAGGGCGCGGGTTAGTGTGAGCCTACGGGTTAGGATTAGGGGACGGGTGAGGGTCAGGCTTCGGGGAAGGGTTAGGGTTAGGGTTCGGGCTAGGGTTAGGGTTAGGGGACGGGGACGGTTTAGGATCCAGCTGAGGGTCCGACAACGCTTTAGGGGGAGCGTGCATGTGAGGGCGCGGGTTAGTGTTAGCGTACGGGTTAGGATTAGGGAACGGATGAGGGTCAGGCTTCGGGGAAGGGTTAGGGTTAGGGTTCGGGCTTGGGTTAGGGTTAGGGGACGGGGACGGTTTACGGTCGAGGTGAGGGTCCGACAACGCTTTAGGGGGAGCGTGCGTGTGAGGGCGCGGGTTAGTGTGAGCCTACGGGTTAGGATTAGGGAACGGGTGAGGGTCAGGCTTCGGGGAAGGGTTAGGGTTAGGGTTCGGGCTAGGGTTAGGGTTAGGGGACGGAGACGGTTTAGAGTCCAGGTGAGGGTCCGACAACACTTTAGGGGGAGCGTGCGTGTGAGGGCGCGGGTTTGTGTTAGCGTACGGGTTAGGATTAGGGGACGGGTGAGGGTCAGGCTTCGGGGAAGGGTTAGGGTTAGGGTTCGGGCTAGGGTTAGGGTTAGGGGACGGGGACGGTTTAGGGTCCAGGTGAGGGTCCGACAACGCTTTAGGGGGAGCGTGCGTGTGAGGGCGCGGATTAGTGTGAGCCTACGGATTAGGATTAGGGGACGGGTGAGGGTCAGGCTTTGTTGAAGGGTTAGGGTTAGGGTTCGGGCTAGGGGTAGGGTTAGGGTACGGGGACGGTTTAGGGTCCAGGTGAGGGTCCGACAACGCTTTAGGGGGAGCGTGCGTGTGAGGGGGCGGGTTAGTGTGAGCCTACGGGTTAGGATTAGGGAACGGTTGAGGGTCAGGCTTCGGGGAAGGGTTAGGGTTAGGGTTCGGGCTAGGGTTAGGGTTAGGGGACGGGGACGGTTTAGGGTCCAGGTGAGGGTCTGACAACGCTTTAGGGGGAGCGTGCGTGTGAGGGCGCGAGTTATGTGAGCGTACGGATTAGGATTAGGAGACGTTTGAGGTTCAGGCTTCGGGGAAGTGTTATGGTTAGGGTTCGGGCTAGGGTTAGGGTTAGGGGACGGGGACGGTTTAGGGTCCTGTTGAGGGTCCGACAACGCTTTAGGGGGAGCGTGCGTGTAAGGGCGCGGGTTAGTGTGAGCCTACGGGTTAGGATTAGGGGACGGGTGAGGGTCAGGCTTCGGGGAAGGGTTAGGGTTAGGGTTCGGGCTAGGGTTAGGGTTAGGGGACGGGGACGGTTTAGGATCCAGCTGAGGGTCCGACAACGCTTTAGGGGGAGCGTCCATGTGAGGGCGCAGGTTAGTGTTAGCGTACGGGTTAGGATTAGGGAACGGATGAGGGTCAGGCTTCGGGGAAGGGTTAGGGTTAGGGTTCGGGCTAGGGTTAGGGTTAGGGGACGGGGACGGTTTACGGTCGAGGTGAGGGTCCGACAACGCTTTAGGGGGAGCGTGCGTGTGAGGGCGCGGGTTAGTGTGAGCCTACGGGTTAGGATTAGGGAACGGGTGAGGGTCAGGCTTCGGGGAAGGGTTAGGGTTAGGGTTCGGGCTAGGGTTAGGGTTAGGGGACGGAGACGGTTTAGAGTCCAGGTGAGGGTCCGACAACACTTTAGGGGGAGCGTGCGTGTGAGGGCGCGGGTTTGTGTTAGCGTACGGGTTAGGATTAGGGGACGGGTGAGGGTCAGGCTTCGGGGAAGGGTTAGGGTTAGGGTTCGGGCTAGGGTTAGGGTTAGGGGACGGGGACGGTTTAGGGTCCAGGTGAGGGTCCGACAACGCTTTAGGGGGAGCGTGCGTGTGAGGGCGCGGGTTAGTGTGAGCCTACGGGTTAGGATTAGGGGACGGGTGAGGGTCAGGCTTCGGGGAAGGGTTAGGGTTAGGGTTCGGGCTAGGGTTAGGGTTAGGGGACGGGGACGGTTTAGGGTCCAGGTGAGGGTCCGACAACGCTTTAGGGGGAGCGTGCGTGTGAGGGCGCGGGTTAGTGTTACCGTACGGGTTAGGATTAGGGGACGGGTGAGCGTCAGGCTTCGGGGAAGGGTTAGGGTTAGGGTTCGGGCTAGGGTTAGGGTTAGGGGACGGGGACGGTTTAGGGTCCAGGTGAGGGTCCGACAACGCTTTAGGGGGAGCGTGCGTGTGAGGGCGCGGGTTAGTGTGAGCCTACGGGTTAGGATTAGGGGACGGGTGAGGGTCAGGCTTTGTTGAAGGGTTAGGTTTAGGGTTCGGTCTAGGGGTAGGGTTAGGGTACGGGGACGGTTTAGGGTCCAGGTGAGGGTCCGACAACGCTTTAGGGGGAGCGTGCGTGTGAGGGCGCGGGTTAGTGTGAGCCTACGGGTTAGGATTAGGGAACGGGTGAGGGTCAGGCTTCGGGGAAGGGTTAGGGTTAGGGTTCGGGCTAGGGTTAGGGTTAGGGGACGGAGACGGTTTAGGGTCCAGGTGAGGGTCCGACAACACTTTAGGGGGAGCGTGCGTGTGAGGGCGCGGGTTAGTGTTAGCGTACGGGTTAGGATTAGGGGACGGGTGAGGGTCAGGCTTCGGGGAAGGGTTAGGGTTAGGGTTCGGGCTAGGGTTAGGGTTAGGGGACGGGGACGGTTTAGGATCCAGCTGAGGGTCCGACAACGCTTTAGGGGGAGCGTGCATGTGAGGGCGCGGGTTAGTGTTAGCGTACGGGTTAGGATTAGGGAACGGATGAGGGTCAGGCTTCGGGGAAGGGTTAGGGTTAGGGTTCGGGCTAGGGTTAGGGTTAGGGGACGGGGACGGTTTACGGTCGAGGTGAGGGTCCGACAACGCTTTAGGGGGAGCGTGCGTGTGAGGGCGCGGGTTAGTGTGAGCCTACGGGTTAGGATTAGGGAACGGGTGAGGGTCAGGCTTCGGGGAAGGGTTAGGGTTAGGGTTCGGGCTAGGGTTAGGGTTAGGGGACGGAGACGGTTTAGAGTCCAGGTGAGGGTCCGACAACACTTTAGGGGGAGCGTGCGTGTGAGGGCGCGGGTTAGTGTTAGCGTACGGGTTAGGATTAGGGGACGGGTGAGGGTCAGGCTTCGGGGAAGGGTTAGGGTTAGGGTTCGGGCTAGGGTTAGGGTTAGGGGACGGGGACGGTTTAGGGTCCAGGTGAGGGTCCGACAACGCTTTAGGGGGAGCGTGCGTGTGAGGGCGCGGGTTAGTGTGAGCCTACGGGTTAGGATTAGGGGACGGGTGAGGGTCAGGCTTCGGGGAAGGGTTAGGGTTAGGGTTCGGGCTAGGGTTAGGGTTAGGGGACGGGGATGGTTTAGGGTCCAGGTGAGGTTCCGACAACGCTTTAGGGGGAGCGTGCGTGTGAGGACGCGGGTTAGTGTTAGCGTACGGCTTAGGATTAGGGGACGGGTGAGGGTCATGCTTCGGGGAAGGGTTAGGGTTAGGGTTCGGGCTAGGGTTAGGGTTAGGGGACGGGGACGGTTTAGGGTCCAGGTGAGGGTCCGACAACGCTTTAGGGGGAGCGTGCGTGTGAGGGCGCGGGTTAGTGTTACCGTACGGGTTAGGATTAGGGGACGGGTGAGCGTCAGGCTTTGGGGAAGGGTTAGGGTTAGGGTTCGGGCTAGGGTTAGGGTTAGGGGACGGGGACGGTTTAGGGTCCAGGTGAGGGTCCGACAACGCTTTAGGGGGAGCGTGCGTGTGAGGGCGCGGGTTAGTGTGAGCCTACGGGTTAGGATTAGGGGACGGGTGAGGGTCAGGCTTCGAGGAAGGGTTAGGGTTAGGGTTCGGGCTAGGGTTAGGGTTAGGGGACGGGGACGGTTTAGGGTCCAGGTGAGGTTCCGACAACGCTTTAGGGGGAGCGTGCGTGTGAGGGCGCGGGTTAGTGTACCGTACGGGTTAGGATTAGGGGACAGGTGAGCGTCAGGCTTCGGGGAAGGGTTAGGGTTAGGGTTCGGGCTAGGGTTAGGGTTAGGGGACGGGGACGGTTTAGGGTCCAGGTGAGGGTCCGACAACGCTTTAGGGGGAGCGTGCGTGTGAGGGCGCGGGTTAGTGTGAGCCTACGGGTTAGGATTAGGGGACGGCTGAGGGTCAGGCTTCGGGGAAGTGTTAGGGTTAGGGTTCGGGCTAGGGTTAGGGTTAGGGGACGGGGACGGTTTAGGGTCCAGGTGAGGGTCTGACAACGCTTTAGGGGGAGCGTGCGTGTGAGGGCGCGAGTTAGTGTGAGCGTACGGATTAGGATTAGGAGACGTTTGAGGGTCAGGCTTCGGGGAAGTGTTATGGTTAGGTTTCGGGCTAGGGTTAGGGTTAGGGGACGGGGACGGTTTAGGGTCCTGTTGAGGGTCCGACAACGCTTTAGGGGGAGCGTGCGTGTAAGGGCGCGGGTTAGTGTGAGCCTACGGGTTAGGATTAGGGGACGGGTGAGGGTCAGGCTTCGGGGAAGGGTTAGGGTTAGGGTTCGGGCTAGGGTTAGGGTTAGGGGACGGGGACGGTTTAGGATCCAGCTGAGGGTCCGACAACGCTTTAGGGGGAGCGTGCATGTGAGGGCGCGGGTTAGTGTTAGCGTACGGGTTAGGATTAGGGAACGGATGAGGGTCAGGCTTCGGGGAAGGGTTAGGGTTAGGGTTCGGGCTAGGGTTAGGGTTAGGGGACGGGGACGGTTTACGGTCGAGGTGAGGGTCCGACAACGCTTTAGGGGGAGCGTGCGTGTGAGGGCGCGGGTTAGTGTGAGCCTACGGGTTAGGATTAGGGAACGGGTGAGGGTCAGGCTTCGGGGAAGGGTTAGGGTTAGGGTTCGGGCTAGGGTTAGGGTTAGGGGACGGAGACGGTTTAGAGTCCAGGTGAGGGTCCGACAACACTTTAGGGGGAGCGTGCGTGTGAGGGCGCGGGTTTGTGTTAGCGTACGGGTTAGGATTAGGGGACGGGTGAGGGTCAGGCTTCGGGGAAGGGTTAGGGTTAGGGTTCGGGCTAGGGTTAGGGTTAGGGGACGGGGACGGTTTAGGGTCCAGGTGAGGGTCCGACAACGCTTTAGGGGGAGCGTGCGTGTGAGGGCGCGGGTTAGTGTGAGCCTACGGGTTAGGATTAGGGGACGGGTGAGGGTCAGGCTTTGTTGAAGGGTTAGGGTTAGGGTTCGGGCTAGGGGTAGGGTTAGGGTACGGGGACGGTTTAGGGTCCAGGTGAGGGTCCGACAACGCTTTAGGGGGAGCGTGCGTGTGAGGGGGCGGGTTAGTGTGAGCCTACGGGTTAGGATTAGGGAACGGGTGAGGGTCAGGCTTCGGGGAAGGGTTAGGGTTAGGGTTCGGGCTAGGGTTAGGGTTAGGGGACGGAGACGGTTTAGGGTCCAGGTGAGGGTCCGACAACACTTTAGGGGGAGCGTGCGTGTGAGGGCGCGGGTTAGTGTTAGCGTACGGGTTAGGATTAGGGGACGGGTGAGGGTCAGGCTTCGGGGAAGGGTTAGGGTTAGGGTTCGGGCTAGGGTTAGGGTTAGGGGACGGGGACGGTTTAGGGTCCAGGTGAGGGTCCGAGAACGCTTTAGGGGGAGCGTGCGTGTGAGGGCGCGGGTTAGTGTTAGCGTACGGCTTAGGATTAGGGGACGGGTGAGGGTCATGCTTCGGGGAAGGGTTAGGGTTAGGGTTCGGGCTAGGGTTAGGGTTAGGGGACGGGGACGGTTTAGGGTCCAGGTGAGGGTCCGACAACGCTTTAGGGGGATCGTGCGTGTGAGGGCGCGGGTTAGTGTGAGCCTACGGGTTAGGATTAGGGGACGGGTGAGGGTCAGGCTTCGGGGAAGGGTTAGGGTTAGGGTTCGGGCTAGGGTTAGGGTTAGGGGACGGGGACGGTTTAGGGTCCAGGTGAGGTTCCGACAACGCTTTAGGGGGAGCGTGCGTGTGAGGGCGCGGGTTAGTGTTACCGTACGGGTTAGGATTAGGGGACAGGTGAGCGTCAGGCTTCGGGGAAGGGTTAGGGTTAGGGTTCGGGCTAGGGTTAGGGTTAGGGGACGGGGACGGTTTAGGGTCCAGGTGAGGGTCCGACAACGCTTTAGGGGGAGCGTGCGTGTGAGGGCGCGGGTTAGTGTGAGCCTACGGGTTAGGATTAGGGGACGGCTGAGGGTCAGGCTTCGGGGAAGGGTTAGGGTTAGGGTTCGGGCTAGGGTTAGGGTTAGGGGACGGGGACGGTTTAGGGTCCAGGTGAGGGTCTGACAACGCTTTAGGGGGAGCGTGCGTGTGAGGGCGCGAGTTAGTGTGAGCGTACGGATTAGGATTAGGAGACGTTTGAGGGTCAGGCTTCGGGGAAGTGTTATGGTTAGGGTTCGGGCTAGGGTTAGGGTTAGGGGACGGGGACGGTTTAGGGTCCTGTTGAGGGTCCGACAACGCTTTAGGGGGAGCGTGCGTGTAAGGGCGCGGGTTAGTGTGAGCCTACGGGTTAGGATTAGGGGACGGGTGAGGGTCAGGCTTCGGGGAAGGGTTAGGGTTAGGGTTCGGGCTAGGGTTAGGGTTAGGGGACGGGGACGGTTTAGGATCCAGCTGAGGGTCCGACAACGCTTTAGGGGGAGCGTCCATGTGAGGGCGCGGGTTAGTGTTAGCGTACGGGTTAGGATTAGGGAACGGATGAGGGTCAGGCTTCGGGGAAGGGTTAGGGTTAGGGTTCGGGCTAGGGTTAGGGTTAGGGGACGGGGACGGTTTACGGTCGAGGTGAGGGTCCGACAACGCTTTAGGGGGAGCGTGCGTGTGAGGGCGCGGGTTAGTGTGAGCCTACGGGTTAGGATTAGGGAACGGGTGAGGGTCAGGCTTCGGGGAAGGGTTAGGGTTAGGGTTCGGGCTAGGGTTAGGGTTAGGGGACGGAGACGGTTTAGAGTCCAGGTGAGGGTCCGACAACACTTTAGGGGGAGCGTGCGTGTGAGGGCGCGGGTTTGTGTTAGCGTACGGGTTAGGATTAGGGGACGGGTGAGGGTCAGGCTTCGGGGAAGGGTTAGGGTTAGGGTTCGGGCTAGGGTTAGGGTTAGGGGACGGGGACGGTTTAGGGTCCAGGTGAGGGTCCGACAACGCTTTAGGGGGAGCGTGCGTGTGAGGGCGCGGGTTAGTGTGAGCCTACGGGTTAGGATTAGGGGACGGGTGAGGGTCAGGCTTCGGGGAAGGGTTAGGGTTAGGGTTCGGGCTAGGGTTAGGGTTAGGGGACGGGGACGGTTTAGGGTCCAGGTGAGGGTCCGACAACGCTTTAGGGGGAGCGTGCGTGTGAGGGCGCGGGTTAGTGTTAGCGTACGGCTTAGGATTAGGGGACGGGTGAGGGTCATGCTTCGGGGAAGGGTTAGGGTTAGGGTTCGGGCTAGGGTTAGGGTTAGGGGACGGGGACGGTTTAGGGTCCAGGTGAGGGTCCGACAACGCTTTAGGGGGAGCGTGCGTGTGAGGGCGCGGGTTAGTGTTACCGTACGGGTTAGGATTAGGGGACGGGTGAGCGTCAGGCTTCGGGGAAGGGTTAGGGTTAGGGTTCGGGCTAGGGTTAGGGTTAGGGGACGGGGACGGTTTAGGGTCCAGGTGAGGGTCCGACAACGCTTTAGGGGGAGCGTGCGTGTGAGGGCGCGGGTTAGTGTGAGCCTACGGGGTAGGATTAGGGGACGGGTGAGGGTCAGGCTTTGTTGAAGGGTTAGGTTTAGGGTTCGGTCTAGGGGTAGGGTTAGGGTACGGGGACGGTTTAGGGTCCAGGTGAGGGTCCGACAACGCTTTAGGGGGAGCGTGGGTGTGAGGGCGCGGGTTAGTGTGAGCCTACGGGTTAGGATTAGGGAACGGGTGAGGGTCAGGCTTCGGGGAAGGGTTAGGGTTAGGGTTCGGGCTAGGGTTAGGGTTAGGGGACGGAGACGGTTTAGGGTCCAGGTGAGGGTCCGACAACACTTTAGGGGGAGCGTGCGTGTGAGGGCGCGGGTTAGTGTTAGCGTACGGGTTAGGATTAGGGGACGGGTGAGGGTCAGGCTTCGGGGAAGGGTTAGGGTTAGGGTTCGGGCTAGGGTTAGGGTTAGGGGACGGGGACGGTTTAGGATCCAGCTGAGGGTCCGACAACGCTTTAGGGGGAGCGTGCATGTGAGGGCGCGGGTTAGTGTTAGCGTACGGGTTAGGATTAGGGAACGGATGAGGGTCAGGCTTCGGGGAAGGGTTAGGGTTAGGGTTCGGGCTAGGGTTAGGGTTAGGGGACGGGGACGGTTTACGGTCGAGGTGAGGGTCCGACAACGCTTTAGGGGGAGCGTGCGTGTGAGGGCGCGGGTTAGTGTGAGCCTACGGGTTAGGATTAGGGAACGGGTGAGGGTCAGGCTTCGGGGAAGGGTTAGGGTTAGGGTTCGGGCTAGGGTTAGGGTTAGGGGACGGAGACGGTTTAGAGTCCAGGTGAGGGTCCGACAACACTTTAGGGGGAGCGTGCGTGTGAGGGCGCGGGTTAGTGTTAGCGTACGGGTTAGGATTAGGGGACGGGTGAGGGTCAGGCTTCGGGGAAGGGTTAGGGTTAGGGTTCGGGCTAGGGTTAGGGTTAGGGGACGGGGACGGTTTAGGGTCCAGGTGAGGGTCCGACAACGCTTTAGGGGGAGCGTGCGTGTGAGGGCGCGGGTTAGTGTGAGCCTACGGGTTAGGATTAGGGGACGGGTGAGGGTCAGGCTTCGGGGAAGGGTTAGGGTTAGGGTTCGGGCTAGGGTTAGGGTTAGGGGACGGGGACGGTTTAGGGTCCAGGTGAGGTTCCGACAACGCTTTAGGGGGAGCGTGCGTGTGAGGACGCGGGTTAGTGTTAGCGTACGGCTTAGGATTAGGGGACGGGTGAGGGTCATGCTTCGGGGAAGGGTTAGGGTTAGGGTTCGGGCTAGGGTTAGGGTTAGGGGACGGGGACGGTTTAGGGTCCAGGTGAGGGTCCGACAACGCTTTAGGGGGAGCGTGCGTGTGAGGGCGCGGGTTAGTGTTACCGTACGGGTTAGGATTAGGGGACGGGTGAGCGTCAGGCTTCGGGGAAGGGTTAGGGTTAGGGTTCGGGCTAGGGTTAGGGTTAGGGGACGGGGACGGTTTAGGGTCCAGGTGAGGGTCCGACAACGCTTTAGGGGGAGCGTGCGTGTGAGGGCGCGGGTTAGTGTGAGCCTACGGGTTAGGATTAGGGGACGGGTGAGGGTCAGGCTTCGAGGAAGGGTTAGGGTTAGGGTTCGGGCTAGGGTTAGGGTTAGGGGACGGGGACGGTTTAGGGTCCAGGTGAGGTTCCGACAACGCTTTAGGGGGAGCGTGCGTGTGAGGGCGCGGGTTAGTGTACCGTACGGGTTAGGATTAGGGGACGGGTGAGCGTCAGGCTTCGGGGAAGGGTTAGGGTTAGGGTTCGGGCTAGGGTTAGGGTTAGGGGACGGGGACGGTTTAGGGTCCAGGTGAGGGTCCGACAACGCTTTAGGGGGAGCGTGCGTGTGAGGGCGTGGGTTAGTGTTAGCGTACGGGTTAGGATTAGGGGACGGGTGAGGGTCAGGCTTTGGGGAAGGGTTAGGGTTAGGGTTCGGGCTAGGGTTAGGGTTAGGGGACGGGGACGGTTTAGGGTCCAGGTGAGGGTCCGACAACGCTTTAGGGGGAGCGTGCGTGTGAGGGCGCGGGTTAGTGTGAGCCTACGGGTTAGGATTAGGGGACGGGTGAGGGTCAGGCTTTGTTGAAGGGTTAGGTTTAGGGTTCGGTCTAGGGGTAGGGTTAGGGTACGGGGACGGTTTAGGGTCCAGGTGAGGGTCCGACAACGCTTTAGGGGGAGCGTGCGTGTGAGGGCGCGGGTTAGTGTGAGCCTACGGGTTAGGATTAGGGAACGGGTGAGGGTCAGGCTTCGGGGAAGGGTTAGGGTTAGGGTTCGGGCTAGGGTTAGGGTTAGGGGACGGAGACGGTTTAGGGTCCAGGTGAGGGTCCGACAACACTTTAGGGGGAGCGTGCGTGTGAGGGCGCGGGTTAGTGTTAGCGTACGGGTTAGGATTAGGGGACGGGTGAGGGTCAGGCTTCGGGGAAGGGTTAGGGTTAGGGTTCGGGCTAGGGTTAGGGTTAGGGGACGGGGACGGTTTAGGATCCAGCTGAGGGTCCGACAACGCTTTAGGGGGAGCGTGCATGTGAGGGCGCGGGTTAGTGTTAGCGTACGGGTTAGGATTAGGGAACGGATGAGGGTCAGGCTTCGGGGAAGGGTTAGGGTTAGGGTTCGGGCTAGGGTTAGGGTTAGGGGACGGGGACGGTTTACGGTCGAGGTGAGGGTCCGACAACGCTTTAGGGGGAGCGTGCGTGTGAGGGCGCGGGTTAGTGTGAGCCTACGGGTTAGGATTAGGGAACGGGTGAGGGTCAGGCTTCGGGGAAGGGTTAGGGTTAGGGTTCGGGCTAGGGTTAGGGTTAGGGGACGGAGACGGTTTAGAGTCCAGGTGAGGGTCCGACAACACTTTAGGGGGAGCGTGCGTGTGAGGGCGCGGGTTAGTGTTAGCGTACGGGTTAGGATTAGGGGACGGGTGAGGGTCAGGCTTCGGGGAAGGGTTAGGGTTAGGGTTCGGGCTAGGGTTAGGGTTAGGGGACGGGGACGGTTTAGGGTCCAGGTGAGGGTCCGACAACGCTTTAGGGGGAGCGTGCGTGTGAGGGCGCGGGTTAGTGTGAGCCTACGGGTTAGGATTAGGGGACGGGTGAGGGTCAGGCTTCGGGGAAGGGTTAGGGTTAGGGTTCGGGCTAGGGTTAGGGTTAGGGGACGGGGACGGTTTAGGGTCCAAGTGAGGTTCCGACAACGCTTTAGGGGGAGCGTGCGTGTGAGGACGCGGGTTAGTGTTAGCGTACGGCTTAGGATTAGGGGACGGGTGAGGGTCATGCTTCGGGGAAGGGTTAGGGTTAGGGTTCGGGCTAGGGTTAGGGTTAGGGGACGGGGACGGTTTAGGGTCCAGGTGAGGGTCCGACAACGCTTTAGGGGGAGCGTGCGTGTGAGGGCGCGGGTTAGTGTTACCGTACGGGTTAGGATTAGGGGACGGGTGAGCGTCAGGCTTCGGGGAAGGGTTAGGGTTAGGGTTCGGGCTAGGGTTAGGGTTAGGGGACGGGGACGGTTTAGGGTCCAGGTGAGGGTCCGACAATGCTTTAGGGGGAGCGTGCGTGTGAGGGCGCGGGTTAGTGTGAGCCTACGGGTTAGGATTAGGGGACGGGTGAGGGTCAGGCTTCGAGGAAGGGTTAGGGTTAGGGTTCGGGCTAGGGTTAGGGTTAGGGGACGGGGACGGTTTAGGGTCCAGGTGAGGTTCCGACAACGCTTTAGGGGGAGCGTGCGTGTGAGGGCGCGGGTTAGTGTACCGTACGGGTTAGGATTAGGGGACAGGTGAGCGTCAGGCTTCGGGGAAGGGTTAGGGTTAGGGTTCGGGCTAGGGTTAGGGTTAGGGGACGGGGACGGTTTAGGGTCCAGGTGAGGGTCCGACAACGCTTTAGGGGGAGCGTGCGTGTGAGGGCGCGGGTTAGTGTGAGCCTACGGGTTAGGATTAGGGGACGGGTGAGGGTCAGGCTTCGGGGAAGGGTTAGGGTTAGGGTTCGGGCTAGGGTTAGGGTTAGGGGACGGGGACGGTTTAGGATCCAGCTGAGGGTCCGACAACGCTTTAGGGGGAGCGTGCATGTGAGGGCGCGGGTTAGTGTTAGCGTACGGGTTAGGATTAGGGAACGGATGAGGGTCAGGCTTCGGGGAAGGGTTAGGGTTAGGGTTCGGGCTAGGGTTAGGGTTAGGGGACGGGGACGGTTTACGGTCGAGGTGAGGGTCCGACAACGCTTTAGGGGGAGCGTGCGTGTGAGGGCGCGGGTTAGTGTGAGCCTACGGGTTAGGATTAGGGAACGGGTGAGGGTCAGGCTTCGGGGAAGGGTTAGGGTTAGGGTTCGGGCTAGGGTTAGGGTTAGGGGACGGAGACGGTTTAGAGTCCAGGTGAGGGTCCGACAACACTTTAGGGGGAGCGTGCGTGTGAGGGCGCGGGTTTGTGTTAGCGTACGGGTTAGGATTAGGGGACGGGTGAGGGTCAGGCTTCGGGGAAGGGTTAGGGTTAGGGTTCGGGCTAGGGTTAGGGTTAGGGGACGGGGACGGTTTAGGGTCCAGGTGAGGGTCCGACAACGCTTTAGGGGGAGCGTGCGTGTGAGGGCGCGGGTTAGTGTGAGCCTACGGGTTAGGATTAGGGGACGGGTGAGGGTCAGGCTTTGTTGAAGGGTTAGGGTTAGGGTTCGGTCTAGGGGTAGGGTTAGGGTACGGGGACGGTTTAGGGTCCAGGTGAGGGTCCGACAACGCTTTAGGGGGAGCGTGCGTGTGAGGGGGCGGGTTAGTGTGAGCCTACGGGTTAGGATTAGGGAACGGGTGAGGGTCAGGCTTCGGGGAAGGGTTAGGGTTAGGGTTCGGGCTAGGGTTAGGGTTAGGGGACGGAGACGGTTTAGGGTCCAGGTGAGGGTCCGACAACACTTTAGGGGGAGCGTGCGTGTGAGGGCGCGGGTTAGTGTTAGCGTACGGGTTAGGATTAGGGGACGGGTGAGGGTCAGGCTTCGGGGAAGGGTTAGGGTTAGGGTTCGGGCTAGGGTTAGGGTTAGGGGACGGGGACGGTTTAGGGTCCAGGTGAGGGTCCGAGAACGCTTTAGGGGGAGCGTGCGTGTGAGGGCGCGGGTTAGTGTTAGCGTACGGCTTAGGATTAGGGGACGGGTGAGGGTCATGCTTCGGGGAAGGGTTAGGGTTAGGGTTCGGGCTAGGGTTAGGGTTAGGGGACGGGGACGGTTTAGGGTCCAGGTGAGGGTCCGACAACGCTTTAGGGGGATCGTGCGTGTGAGGGCGCGGGTTAGTGTGAGCCTACGGGTTAGGATTAGGGGACGGGTGAGGGTCAGGCTTCGGGGAAGGGTTAGGGTTAGGGTTCGGGCTAGGGTTAGGGTTAGGGGACGGGGACGGTTTAGGGTCCAGGTGAGGTTCCGACAACGCTTTAGGGGGAGCGTGCGTGTGAGGGCGCGGGTTAGTGTTACCGTACGGGTTAGGATTAGGGGACAGGTGAGCGTCAGGCTTCGGGGAAGGGTTAGGGTTAGGGTTCGGGCTAGGGTTAGGGTTAGGGGACGGGGACGGTTTAGGGTCCAGGTGAGGGTCCGACAACGCTTTAGGGGGAGCGTGCGTGTGAGGGCGCGGGTTAGTGTGAGCCTACGGGTTAGGATTAGGGGACGGCTGAGGGTCAGGCTTCGGGGAAGGGTTAGGGTTAGGGTTCGGGCTAGGGTTAGGGTTAGGGGACGGGGACGGTTTAGGGTCCAGGTGAGGGTCTGACAACGCTTTAGGGGGAGCGTGCGTGTGAGGGCGCGAGTTAGTGTGAGCGTACGGATTAGGATTAGGAGACGGGTGAGGGTCA
Source organism: Lagenorhynchus albirostris (assembly GCF_949774975.1). NCBI lineage: Eukaryota > Metazoa > Chordata > Mammalia > Artiodactyla > Delphinidae > Lagenorhynchus > Lagenorhynchus albirostris. The sequence continues at coordinate 165,688 of NW_026783605.1, read as the reverse complement.
GGCTTCGGGGAAGTGTTATGGTTAGGGTTCGGGCTAGGGTTAGGGTTAGGGGACGGTTTAGGGTCCTGTTGAGGGTCCGACAACGCTTTAGGGGGAGCGTGCGTGTAAGGGCGCGGGTTAGTGTGAGCCTACGGGTTAGGATTAGGGGACGGGTGAGGGTCAGGCTTCGGGGAAGTGTTAGGGTTAGGGTTCGGGCTAGGGTTAGGGTTAGGGGACGGGGACGGTTTAGGATCCAGCTGAGGGTCCGACAACGCTTTAGGGGGAGCGTCCATGTGAGGGCGCGGGTTAGTGTTAGCGTACGGGTTAGGATTAGGGAACGGATGAGGGTCAGGCTTCGGGGAAGGGTTAGGGTTAGGGTTCGGGCTAGGGTTAGGGTTAGGGGACGGGGACGGTTTAGGGTCCAGGTGAGGGTCCGACAACGCTTTAGGGGGAGCGTGCGTGTGAGGGCGCGGGTTAGTGTGAGCCTACGGGTTAGGATTAGGGGACGGGTGAGGGTCAGGCTTCGGGGAAGGGTTAGGGTTAGGGTTCGGGCTAGGGTTAGGGTTAGGGGACGGGGACGGTTTAGGGTCCAGGTGAGGGTCCGACAACGCTTTAGGGGGAGCGTGCGTGTGAGGGCGCGAGTTAGTGTTAGCGTACGGCTTAGGATTAGGGGACGGGTGAGGGTCATGCTTCGGGGAAGGGTTAGGGTTAGGGTTCGGGCTAGGGTTAGGGTTAGGGGACGGGGACGGTTTAGGGTCCAGGTGAGGGTCCGACAACGCTTTAGGGGGAGCGTGCGTGTGAGGGCGCGGGTTAGTGTTACCGTACGGGTTAGGATTAGGGGACGGGTGAGCGTCAGGCTTCGGGGAAGGGTTAGGGTTAGGGTTCGGGATAGGGTTAGGGTTAGGGGACGGGGACGGTTTAGGGTCCAGGTGAGGGTCCGACAACGCTTTAGGGGGAGCGGGCGTGTGAGGGCGCGGGTTAGTGTGAGCCTACGGGTTAGGATTAGGGGACGGGTGAGGGTCAGGCTTTGTTGAAGGGTTAGGTTTAGGGTTCGGTCTAGGGGTAGGGTTAGGGTACGGGGACGGTTTAGGGTCCAGGTGAGGGTCCGACAACGCTTTAGGGGGAGCGTGGGTGTGAGGGCGCGGGTTAGTGTGAGCCTACGGGTTAGGATTAGGGAACGGGTGAGGGTCAGGCTTCGGGGAAGGGTTAGGGTTAGGGTTCCGTCTAGGGTTAGGGTTAGGGGACGGAGACGGTTTAGGGTCCAGGTGAGGGTCCGACAACACTTTAGGGGGAGCGTGCGTGTGAGGGCGCGGGTTAGTGTTAGCGTACGGGTTAGGATTAGGGGACGGGTGAGGGTCAGGCTTCGGGGAAGGGTTAGGGTTAGGGTTCGGGCTAGGGTTAGGGTTAGGGGACGGGGACGGTTTAGGATCCAGCTGAGGGTCCGACAACGCTTTAGGGGGAGCGTGCATGTGAGGGCGCGGGTTAGTGTTAGCGTACGGGTTAGGATTAGGGAACGGATGAGGGTCAGGCTTCGGGGAAGGGTTAGGGTTAGGGTTCGGGCTAGGGTTAGGGTTAGGGGACGGGGACGGTTTACGGTCGAGGTGAGGGTCCGACAACGCTTTAGGGGGAGCGTGCGTGTGAGGGCGCGGGTTAGTGTGAGCCTACGGGTTAGGATTAGGGAACGGGTGAGGGTCAGGCTTCGGGGAAGGGTTAGGGTTAGGGTTCGGGCTAGGGTTAGGGTTAGGGGACGGAGACGGTTTAGAGTCCAGGTGAGGGTCCGACAACACTTTAGGGGGAGCGTGCGTGTGAGGGCGCGGGTTAGTGTTAGCGTACGGGTTAGGATTAGGGGACGGGTGAGGGTCAGGCTTCGGGGAAGGGTTAGGGTTAGGGTTCTGGCTAGGGTTAGGGTTAGGGGACGGGGATGGTTTAGGGTCCAGGTGAGGGTCCGACAACGCTTTAGGGGGAGCGTGGGTGTGAGGGCGCGGGTTAGTGTGAGCCTACGGGTTAGGATTAGGTGACGGGTGAGGGTCAGGCTTCGAGGAAGGGTTAGGGTTAGGGTTCGGGCTAGGGTTAGGGTTAGGGGACGGGGACGGTTTAGGGTCCAGGTGAGGTTCCGACAACGCTTTAGGGGGAGCGTGCGTGTGAGGGCGCGGGTTAGTGTACCGTACGGGTTAGGATTAGGGGACGGGTGAGCGTCAGGCTTCGGGGAAGGGTTAGGGTTAGGGTTCGGGCTAGGGTTAGGGTTAGGGGACGGGGACGGTTTAGGGTCCAGGTGAGGGTCCGACAACGCTTTAGGGGGAGCGTGCGTGTGAGGGCGTGGGTTAGTGTTAGCGTACGGGTTAGGATTAGGGGACGGGTGAGGGTCAGGCTTCGGGGAAGGGTTAGGGTTAGGGTTCGGGCTAGGGTTAGGGTTAGGGGACGGGGACGGTTTAGGGTCCAGGTGAGGGTCCGACAACGCTTTAGGGGGAGCGTGCGTGTGAGGGCGCGGGTTAGTGTTAGCGTACGGCTTAGGATTAGGGGACGGGTGAGGGTCATGTTTCGGGGAAGGGTTAGAGTTAGGGTTCGGGCTAGGGTTAGGGTTAGGGGACGGGGACGGTTTAGGATCCAGGTGAGGGTCCGACAACGCTTTAGGGGGAGCGTGCGTGTGAGGGCGTGGGTTAGTGTGAGCCTACGGGTTAGGACTAGGTGATGGGTGAGGGTCAGGCTTCGGGGAAGTGTTAGGGTTAGGGTTCGGGCTAGGTTTACGGTTAGGGGACGGGGACGGTTTAGGGTCCAGGTGAGGGTCCGACAACGCTTTAGGGGGAGCGTGCATGTGAGGGCGCGGGTTAGTGTTACCGTACGGGTTAGGATTAGGGGACGGGTGAGCGTATGGCTTCGGGGAAGGTTTAGGGTTAGGGTTCGGGCTAGGGTTATGGTTAGGGGACGGGGACGGTTTAGGGTCCAGGTGAGGGTCCGACAACGCTTTAGGGGGAGCGTGCGTGTGAGGGCGTGGGATAGTGTTAGCGTACGGGTTAGGATTATGAGACGGGTGAGGGTCAGGCTTCGGGGAAGGTTTAGGGTTAGGGTTCGGGCTAGGGTTAGGGTTAGGGGACGGGGACGGTTTAGGGTCCAGGTGAGGGTCCGACAACGCTTTAGGGGGAGTGTGCGTGTGACGGCGCGGGTTAGTGTGAGCCTACGGGTTAGGATTAGGGGACGGGTGAGGGTCAGGCTTCGTTGAAGGGTTAGGGTTAGGGTTCGGGCTAGGGTTAGGGAAGGGGACGGGGACGGTTTAGGGTCCAGGTGAGGGTCCGACAACGCTTTAGGGGGAGCGTGCGTGTGAGGGCGCTGGTTAGTGTGAGCCTACGGGTTAGGATTAGGGGACGGGTGAGGGTCAGGCTTCGGGGAAGGGTTAGGGTTAGGGTTCGGGCTAGGGTTAGGGTTAGGGGAAGGGGACGGTTTAGGGTCCAGGTGAGGGTCCGACAACGCTTTAGGGGGAGCGTGCGTGTGAGGGCGCGGGTTAGTGTTAGCGTACGGGTTAGGATTAGGGGACGGGTGATGGTCAGGCTTCGGGGAAGGGTTAGGGTTAGGGTTCGGGCTAGGGTTAGGGTTAGGGGACGGGGATGGTTTAGGGTCCAGGTGAGGGTCCGACAACGCTTTAGGGGGAGCGTGCGTGTGAGGGCGCGGGTTAGTGTTAGCGTACGGCTTAGGATTAGGGGACGGGTGAGGGTCATGCTTCGGGGAAGGGTTAGGGTTAGTGTTCGGGCTAGGGTTAGGGTTAGGGGACGGAGACGGTTTAGGGTCCAGGTGAGGGTCCGACAACACTTTAGGGGGAGCGTGCGTGTGAGGGCGCGGGTTAGTGTTAGCGTACGGGTTAGGATTAGGGGACGGGTGAGGGTCAGGCTTCGGGGAAGGGTTAGGGTTAGGGTTCGGGCTAGGGTTAGGGTTAGGGGACGGGGACGGTTTAGGGTCCAGGTGAGGGTCCGACAATGCTTTAGGGGGAGCGTGCGTGTGAGGGCGCGGGTTTGTGTTAGCGTACGGCTTAGGATTAGGGGACGGGTGAGGGTCATGCTTCGGGGAAGGGTTAGGGTTAGGGTTCGGGCTAGGGTTAGGGTTAGGGGACGGGGACGGTTTAGGATCCAGGTGAGGGTCCGACAACGCTTTAGGGGGAGCGTGCGTGTGAGGGCGTGGGTTAGTGTGAGCCTACGGGTTAGGACTAGGTGACGGGAGAGGGTCAGGCTTCGGGGAAGTGTTAGGGTTAGGGTTCGGGCTAGGGTTACGGTTAGGGGACGGGGACGGTTTAGGGTCCAGGTGAGGGTCCGACGCTTTAGGGGGAGCGTGCGTGTGAGGGCGCCGGTTAGTGTTACCGTACGGGTTAGGATTAGGGGACGGGTGAGCGTCAGGCTTCGGGGAAGGGTTAGGGTTAGGGTTCGGGCTAGGGTTATGGTTAGGGGACGGGGACGGTTTAGGGTCCAGGTGAGGGTCCGACAACGCTTTAGGGGGAGCGTGCGTGTGAGGGCATGGGTTAGTGTTAGCGTACGGGTTAGGATTAGGGGACGGGTGAGGGTCAGGCTTCGGGGAAGGTTTAGGTTTAGGGTTCGGTCTAGGGTTAGGGTTAGGGGACGGGGACGGTGTAGGGTCCAGGTGAGGGTCCGACAACGCTTTAGGGGGAGTGTGCGTGTGACGGCGCGGGTTAGTGTGAGCCTACGGGTTAGGATTAGGGGACGGGTGAGGGTCAGGCTTCGGGGAAGTGTTAGGGTTAGGGTTCGGGCTAAGGTTAGGTTTAGGGGACGGGGACGGTTTAGGGTCCAGGTGAGGGTCCGACAACGCTTTAGGGGGATCGTGCGTGTGAGGGCGCGGGTTAGGGTGAGCCTACGGGTTAGGATTAGGCGACGGGTGAGGGTCAGGCTTCGGGGAAGGGTTAGGGTTAGGGTTCGGGCTAGGGTTAGGGTTATGGGACTGGGACGGTTTAGGGTCCAGGTGAGGTTCCGACAACGCTTTAGGGGGAGCGTGCGTGTGAGGGCGCGGGTTAGTGTTACCGTACGGGTTAGGATTAGGGGACGGGTGAGCGTCAGGCTTCGGGGAAGGGTTAGGGTTAGGGTTTGGGCTAGGGTTAGGATTAGGGGACGGGGACGGTTTAGGGTCCAGGTGAGGGTCCGACAACGCTTTAGGGGGAGCGTGCGTGTGAGGGCGTGGGTTAGTGTTAGCGTACAGGTTAGGATTAGGGGACGGGTGAGGGTCAGGCTTCGGGGAAGGGTTAGGGTTAGGGTTCGGGCTAGGGTTAGGGTTAGGGGACGGGGACGGTTTAGGGTCCAGGTGAGGGTCCGACAACGCTTTAGGAGGAGCGTGCGTGTGAGGGCGCGGGTTAGTGTGAGCCTACGGGTTAGGATTAGGGGACGGGTGAGGGTCAGGCTTCGTTGAAGGGTTAGGGTTAGGGTTCGGGCTAGGGTTAGGGTTAGGGGACGGGGACGGTTTAGGGTCCTGGTGAGGGTCCGACAACGCTTTAGGGGGAGCGTGCGTGTAAGGGCGCGGGTTAGTGTGAGCCTACGGGTTAGGATTATGGGACGGGTAAGGGTCAGGCTTCGGGGAAGGGTTAGGGTTAGGGTTCGGGCTAGGGTTAGGGTTACGGGACGGGGACGGTTTAGGATCCAGCTGAGGGTCCGACAACGCTTTAGGGGGAGCGTGCATGTGAGGGCACGGGTTAGTGTTAGCGTACGGGTTAGGATTAGGGGACGGGTGAGGGTCAGGCTTCGGGGAAGGGTTAGGGTTAGGGTTCGGGCTAGGGTTAGGGTTAGGGGACGGGGACGGTTTAGGGTCCAGGTGAGGGTCCGACACCGCTTTAGGGGGAGCATGCGTGTGAGGGCGCGGGTTAGTGTGAGCCTACGGGTTAGGATTAGGGGACGGGTGAGGGTCAGGCTTCATTGAAGGGTTAGGGTTAGGGTTCGGGCTAGGGTTAGGGTTAGGGGACGGGGACGGTTTAGGGTCCAGGTGAGGGTCCGACAACGCTTTAGGGGGATCGTGCGTGTGAGGGCGCGGGTTAGTGTGAGCCTACGGGTTAGGATTAGGTGACGGGTGATGGTCAGGCTTCGGGGAAGGGTTAGATTAGGGTTCGAGCTATGGTTAAGGTTAAGGGACGGGGACGGTTTAGGGTCCAGGTGAGGGTCCGACAACGCTTTAGGGGGAGCGTGCGTGTGAGGGCGCGGGTTAGTGTTACTGTACGGGGTAGGATTAGGGGACGGGTGAGCGTCAGGCTTCGGGGAAGGGTTAGGGTTAGGGTTCGGGCTAGGGTTAGGGTTAGGGGACGGGGACGGTTTAGGGTCCAGGTGAGGGTCCGACAACGCTTTAGGGGGAGCGTGCGTGTGAGGGCGCGGGTTAGTGTGAGCATACGGGTTAGGATTAGGGGACGGGTGAGGGTCAGGCTTCGGGGAAGGTTTAGGGTTAGGGTTCGGGCTAGGGTTAGGGTTAGGGGACGGGGACGGTTTAGGTTCGAGGTGAGGGTCCGACAACGCTTTAGGGGGAGCGTGCGTGTATGGGCGCGGGTTAGTGTTAGCGTACGGGTTAGGATTAGGGGACGGGTGAGAGTCAGGCTTCAGGGAAGGCTTAGGGTTAGGGTTCGGGCTAGGGTTAGGGTTAGGGGACAGGGACGGTTTAGGGTCCAGGTGAGGGTCCGACAACGCTTTAGGGGGATCGTGTGTGTGAGGGCGCGGGTTAATGTGAGCCTACGGGTTAGGATTAAGGGACGGGTGAGGGTCATGCTTCGGGGAAGGGTTAGGGTTAGGGTTCGGGCTAGGGTTAGGGTTAGGGGACGGGGACGGTTTAGGGTCCAGGTGAGGGTCCGACAACGCTTTAGGGGGAGCGTGCGTGTGAGGGCGCGGGTTAGTGTGAGCCTACGGGTTAGGATTAGGGGACGGGTGAGGGTCAGGCTTCGGGGAAGGGTTAGGGTTAGGGTTCGGGCTAGGGTTAGGGTTAGGGGACGGGGACGGTTTAGGATCGAGGTGAGGGTCCGACAACGCTTTAGGGGGAGCGTGCGTGTGAGGGCGCAGCTTAGTGTTACCGTACGGGTTAGGATTAGGGGACGGGTGAGCGTCAGGCTTCGGGGAAGGGTTAGGGTTAGGGTTCGGGCTAGGGTTAGGGTTAGGGGACGGGGACGGTTTAGGGTCCAGGTGAGGGTCCGACAACGCTTTAGGGGGAGCGTGCGTGTGAGGGCGCGGGTTAGTGTGAGCCTACGCGTTAGGATTAGCTGACGGGTGATGGTCAGGCTTCGGGGAAGGGTTAGGGTTAGGGTTCGGGCTAGGGTTAGGGTTAGGGGACGGGGACGGTTTAGGGTCCAGGTGAGGGTCCGACAACGCTTTAGGGGGAGCGTGCGTGTGAGGGCGCGGGTTAGTGTTACCGTACGGTTTAGGATTAGGGGACGGGTGAGCGTCAGGCTTCGGGGAAGGGTTAGGGTTAGGATTCGGGCTAGGGTTAGGGTTAGGGGACGCGGACGGTTTAGGGTTCAGGTGAGGGTCCGACAACGCTTTAGGGGGAGCGTGCGTGTGAGGGCGCGGGTTAGTGTGAGCGTACGGGTTAGGATTAGGGGACGGGTGAGGGTCAGGCTTCGGGGAAGGGTTAGGGTTAGGGTTCGGGCTAGGGTTAGGGTTAGGGGACGGGGACGGTTTAGGGTCCAGGTGAGGGTCCGACAACGCTTTAGGGGGAGCGTGCGTGTGAGGGCGCGGGTTAGTGTGAGCCTACAGGTTAGGATTAGGGGACGGGTGAGGGTCAGGCTTCGGGGAAGGGTTAGGGTTAGGGTTCGGGCTAGGGTTAGGGTTAGGGGACGGGGACGGTTTAGGGTCCAGGTGAGGGTCCGACAACGCTTTAGGGGGAGCGTGCGTGTGAGGGCCCGGGTTAGTGTTAGCGTGCGGGTTAGGATTAGGGGACGGGTGAGGGTCAGGCTTCGGGGAAGGGTTAGGGTTAGGGTTCGGGCTAGGGTTAGGGTTAGGGGACCGGGACGGCTTAGGGTCCAATTGAGGGTCTGACAACGCTTTAGGGGGAGCGTGCGTGTGAGGGCGTGGGCTAGTGTTAGCGTACGGGTTAGGATTAGGGGACGGGTGAGGGTCAGGCTTCGGGGAAGGGTTAGGGTTAGGGTTCGGGCTAGGGTTAGGGTTAGGGTACGGGGACGGTTTAGGGTCCAGGTGAGGTTCCGACAATGCTTTAGGGGGAGCGTGCGTGTGAGGGCGCGGGTTAGTGTGAGCCTACGGGTTAGGATTAGGGGACGGGTGAGGGTCAGGCTTCGGAGAAGTGTTAGGGTTAGGGTTCGGGCTAGGGTTAGGGTTAGGGGACGGGGACGGTTTAGGGTCGAGGTGAGGGTCCGACAACGCTTTAGGGGGAGCGTGCGTGTGAGGGCGCGGGTTAGTGTGAGCCTACGGGTTAGGATTAGGGGACGGGTGAGGGTCAGGCTTCGGGGAAGGGTTAGGGTTAGGGTTCGGGCTAGGGTTAGGGTTAGGGGACGGGGACGGTTTAGGGTCCAGGTGAGGGTCTGACAATGCCTTAGTGGGAGCGTGCGTGTGACGGCGCGAGTTAGTGTGAGCGTATGGGTTAGGATTAGGGGACGGGTGAGGGTCAGGCTTCGGGGAAGTGTTATGGTTAGGGTTCGGGCTAGGGTTAGGGTTAGGGGATGGGGACGGTTTAGGGTCCTGGTGAGGGTCCGACAATGCTTTAGGGGGAGCGTGCGTGTGAGGGCGCGGGTTAGTGTGAGCCTACGGGTTAGGATTAGGGGACGGGTGAGGGTCAGGCTTCGGGGAAGGGTTAGGGTTAGGGTTCGGGCTAGGGTTAGGGTTAGGGGACGGGGACGGTTTAGGATCGAGGTGAGGGTCCGACAACGCTTTAGGGGGAGCGTGCGTGTGAGGGCGCGGGTTAGTGTGAGCCTACGGGTTAGGATTAGGGGACGGGTGAGGGTGAGGCTTCGGGGAAGGGTTAGGGTTAGGGTTCGGGCTAGGGTTAGGGTTAGGGGACGGGGACGGTTTAGGGTCCAGGTGAGGGTCCGACAACGCTTTAGGGGGAGCGTGCGTGTGAGGGCGCGGGTTAGTGTTACCGTACGGGTTAGGATTAGGGGACGGGTGAGCGTATGGCTTCGGGGAAGGGTTAGGGTTAGGGTTCGGGCTAGGGTTAGGGTTAGGGGACGGGGACGGTTTAGGGTCCAGGTGAGGGTCCGACAACGCTTTAGGGGGAGCGTGCGTGTGAGGGCGCGGGTTAGTGTGAGCCTATGCGTTAGGATTAGGTGAATGGTGAGGGTCAGGCTTCGGGGAAGGGTTAGGGTTAGGGTTCGGGCTAGGGTTAGGGTTAGGGGACGGGGACGGTTTAGGGTCCAGGTGAGGGTCCGACAACGCTTTAGGGGGAGCGTGCGTGTGAGGGCGCGGTTTAGTGTTACCGTACGGGTTAGGATTAGGGGACGGGTGAGCGTCAGGCTTTGGGGAAGGGTTAGGGTTAGGGTTCGGGCTAGGGTTAGGGTTAGGGTACGGGGACGGTTTAGGGTCCAGGTGAGGTTCCGACAATGCTTTAGGGGGAGCGTGCGTGTGAGGGCGCGGGTTAGTGTGAGCCTACGGGTTAGGATTAGGGGACGGGTGAGGGTCAGGCTTCGGGGAAGTGTTAGGGTTAGGGTTCGGGCTAGGGTTAGGGTTAGGGGACGGGGACGGTTTAGGGTCGAGGTGAGGGTCCGACAACGCTTTAGGGGGAGCGTGCGTGTGAGGGCGCGGGTTAGTGTGAGCCTACAGGTTAGGATTAGGGGACGGGTGAGGGTCAGGCTTCGGGGAAGGGTTAGGGTTAGGGTTCGGGCTAGGGTTAGGGTTAGGGGACGGGGACGGTTTAGGGTCCAGGTGAGGGTCTGACAACGCCTTAGTGGGAGCGTGCGTGTGAGTGCGCGAGTTAGTGTGAGCGTATGGGTTAGGATTAGGGGACGGGTGAGGGTCAGGCTTCGGGGAAGTGTTAAGGTTAGGGTTCGGGCTAGGGTTAGGGTTAGGGGACGGGGACGGTTTAGGGTCCTGGTGAGGGTCCGACAACGCTTTAGGGGGAGCTTTCGTGTGAGGGCGCGGGTTAGTGTGAGCCTACGGGTTAGGATTAGGGGACGGGTGAGGGTCAGGCTTCGGGGAAGTTTTAGGGTTAGGGTTCGGGCTAGGGTTAGGGTTAGGGGAAGGGGACGGTTTAGTGTCCAGCTGAGGGTCCGACAACGCATTAGGGGGAGCGTGCGTGTGAATTCGCGGGTTAGTGTTAGCGTACGGGTTAGGATTAGGGACGGGTGAGGGTCAGGCTTCGGAGAAGGGTTAGGGTTAGGGTTCGGGCTAGGGTTAGGGTTAGGGGACGGGGATGGTTTAGGGTCCAGGTGAGGGTCCGACAACGGTTTAGGGGGAGCGTGCGTGTGAGGGCGCGGGTTAGTGTGAGCCTACGGGTTAGGATTAGGGGACGGGTGAGGGTCAGGCTTCGGGGAAGTTTTAGGGTTAGGGTTCGGGCTAGGGTTAGGGTTAGGGGACGGGGACGGTTTAGGATCCAGGTGACGGTCCAACAACACTTTAGGGGGAGCGTGCGTGTGAGGGCGCGGGTTAGTGTGAGCCTACGGGTTAGGATTAGGGGACGGGTGAGGGTCAGGCTTCGGGGAAGGGTTAGGGATAGGGTTTGGGCTAGGGTTACGGTTAGGGGAGGGGGACGGTTTAGGGTCCAGGTGAGGGTCCGACAACGTTTTAGGGGGAGCGTGCGTGTGAGGGCGCGGGTTAGTGTTAGGGTTAGGGTTAGTGTTAGGGTTAGGTTTAGGGTTAGGGTTAGGGTTAGGGGTTAGGGTTAGGGTTAGGGTTAGGTTTAGGGTTAGGGTTAGGGTTAGGGTTAGGGTTAGGGCTAGGGTTAGGGTTAGGGCTAGGGCTAGGGCTTAGGAAATAGGGGGATAGAATATATTCAGGAAAAAACGCATACGCCCTTTTTGGCCAAGTGCATCATTGTGGACGTTCTGCCTCTTTTCCTATGCTTTAAATGCAATTCCAGTCTACCTCCTGAAATCGGTTTCCTGCAATTCTGCCCCGCTTTCAAGTCCTCTTGGCAGCCTTACTTCAGTATATTTTTGGACGATAGCTGTCATTTATAACTCTGCAGGTTTGTGAATTACAGTGCCCCTGAGCTCCTTTCTTCAACTCGCTTTCTCGTGAGCTGGCCGCAACACCGCAGGATGGCTTCAGGCCCTAATCTGGTTCCGGCACGGCACGCTGAGCCTTTGGTTAATTCCTCTTCCTGGTGGGAAATGAGAGTTAAATTTGCCCGTCCAGACACCTCCAGCTAGTCTGTCATTGGTTCTCCCTATTCCTGTTCATCTTCCGCAGAAAGTGCAAACTGGGCCAAACAGGAGGTTAAAGGCACTGACTCTCCAAGTCGGGAGAGTGTTAGTAAAGCGTCTGGAATGTTGCACCCGAGTACCAGGGGACGAAAACTGAGACATATTGGAACACGTCTCCCGATCACACGATTGATCATACTCTGGGTTCCACATGCATGTTTTAGCTGAAGGAAGAATACCTTAAACCTGGAGAGTTGAGACCCGTGGAATGGGTACCATGCAATATGACTTCAAAGGGTCTTCGTTTGCTCACCGAACCTCTCCAATCCTATCACTGCTGCGTTTATGCCCCTGCACACACGCTTGATTCTCTTTCGGAGACATAGCAATCAATAGGTTTTAAGATACTTCCTAGTCAGTTATATTCTTAGGTGTTTAATATGGGGTGTTGAATCCATTTCATTGAGCAAGGAGTAGCTCTTGTCTATTCCATATTTGGCTTAAGGAACTTTATCTGTGCTCATTTCAATCTCTGGTTTTTTGCAGCACCCCAACTCACCTTTCCCCTTAAGCAAGCATAAGTTGATTTTCTAAATTTGAGACCCTGTTCTGTTTTGTAATTCAGTTCCTATGTAGCCAAGTTTACATTCCGTGTATTAGTGATATCTTATGATGTTTCTTTTTCTGTGTGACTTATTTCAGTTAGAATCATCATACCTGAATCCACTCATTATGCTGCTACGGGCCTGATGACATAGATTTTATTGCTGAGTGATTATGCATTGTACGTAAGTACCACAACTTCGTTATCCATTTTTCACTTTCTGCGATATTTAACTTGTACCGTAAACCAGGTTCTTGTAAACAGAGCCGTCCCAACTTTTGGGGTGGCTGTGTCTTTTTGATTTTAATTTCCCTAAGCTATAGGACCATAAGTGGAAGTGCCCTAGGCTCTGTTGCTTTGTTTTTTAGATGTTTCAGGAAACACCATACACTTCTCCCGAGTGGCTGTTGGCAATTGACATCCCGCCCATCAGCATAACAAGGCTCCCAGTTCTCCATGGCCTGTCCTGCCTTTCTGGATTTTACACTTTTTTCAGATGGCCCTTTTGACCGGGGGGAAGTGAGACTTCATTGTAGTGCAGATTTCCTTTGCAAGCTTGCTTGGTTGGCCAAAACGGGCGTATGCGTTTTTTCCTGAATACATTCAGGAGAAAACGCATACGCCCTTTTTGGCCAAGTGCATCATTGTGGACGTTCTGCCTCTTTTCCTATGCTTTCAATGCAATTCCAGTCTACCTCCTGAAATCGGTTTCCTGCAATTCTGCCCCGCTTTCAAGTCCTCTTGGCAGCCTTACTTCAGTATATTTTTGGACGATAGCTGTCATTTATAACTCTGCAGGTTTGTGAATTACAGTGCCCCTGAGCTCCTTTCTTCAACTCGCTTTCTCGTGAGCTGGCCACAACACCGCAGGATTGCTTCAGGCCCTAATCTGGTTCCGGCATGGCACGCTGAGCCTTTGGTTAATTCATCTTCCTGGTGCGAAATGAGAGTTAAATTTGCCCATCCAGACACCTCCAGCTAGTCTCTCATTGGTTCTCCCTATTCCTGTTCATCTTCCGCAGAAATTGCAAACTGGGCCAAACAGGAGGTTAAAGGCACTGACTCTCCAAGTCGGGAGAGTGTTAGTAAAGCATCTGGAATGTTGCACCTGAGTACCAGGGGATGAAAACTGACACATATTGGAACACGTCTCCCGATCACACGGTTGATCATACTCTGGGTTCCACATGCATGTTTTAGCTGAAGGAAGAATACCTTCAACCTGGAGAGTTGAGACCCGTGGAATGGGTACCATGCAATATGACTTCAAAGTGTCTTCATTTGCTCACCGAACTTCTCCAATCCTATCACTGCTGCGTTTATGCCCCTGTACACACGCTTGATTCTCTTTCGGAGACATAGCAATCCATAGGTTTTAAGATACTTCCTAGTCAGGTACATTCTTAAGTGTTTATATGGGGTGTTGAATACCTTTTGTTGAGCAAGGAGTAGCTCTTGTCTATTCCATATTTGGCTTAAGGAACTTTATCTGTGCTCATTTCAATCTCTGGTTTTATGCAGCACCCCAACTCACCTTTCCCCTTAAGCAAGCATAAGTTGGTTTTCTAAATTTGAGACCCTGTTCTGTTTTGGAATTCAGTTCCTGTGTAGCCAAGGTTACATTCCGTGTATTAGTGATATCTTATGATGTTTCTTTTTCTTTGTGACTTATTTCAGTTAGAATCATCATACCTGAATCCACTCATTATGCTGCTACGGGCCTGATGACATAGATTTCATTGCTGAGTAATACTGCATTGTACGTAAGTACCACAACATCTTTATCCATTTTTCACTTTCTGCGATATTGAACTTGTACCGTAAACCAGGTTCTTGTAAACAGAGCCGTCCCAACTTTTGGGGTGGCTGTGTCTTTTTGATTTTAATTTCCCTAAGCTATAGGACCATAAGTGGAAGTGCCCTAGGCTCTGTTGCTTTGTTTTTTAGATGTTTCAGGAAACACCATACACTTCTCCCGAGTGGCTGTTGGCAATTGACATCCCGCCCATCAGCATAACAAGGCTCCCAGTTCTCCATGGCCTGTGCTGCCTTTCTGGATTTTACACTTTTTTCAGATGGCCCTTTTGACCGGGGGGAAGTGAGACTTCATTGTAGTGCAGATTTCCTTTGCAAGCTTGCTTGGTTGGCCAAAAAGTGTGTATGCGTTTTTTCCTGAATATATTCAGGAAAAAAAGCATATGCACTTTTTGGCCAAGTGCATCATTGTGGACGTTCTGCCTCTTTTCCTATGCTTTAAATGCAATTCCAGTCTACCTCCTGAAATCGGTTTCCTGCAATTCTGCCCCGCTTTCAAGTCCTCTTGGCAGCCTTACTTCAGTATATTTTTGGACGATAGCTGTCATTTATAACTCTGCAGGTTTGTGAATTACAGTGCCCCTGAGCTCCTTTCTTCAACTAGCTTTCTCGTGAGCTGGCCGCAACACCGCAGGATGGCTTCAGGCCCTAATCTGGTTCCGGCACGGCACGCTGAGCCTTTGGTTAATTCCTCTTCCTGGTGCGAAATGAGAGTTAAATTTGCCCATCCAGACACCTCCAGCTAGTCTGTCATTGGTTCTCCCTATTCCTGTTCATCTTCCGCAGAAATTGCAACCTGGGCCAAACAGGAGGTTAAAGGCACTGACTCTCCAAGTCGGGAGAGTGTTAGTAAAGCGTCTGGAATGTTGCACCCGAGTACCAGGGGACGAAAACTGACACATATTGGAACACGTCTCCCGATCACACGGTTGATCATACTCTGGGTTCCACATGCATGTTTTAGCTGAAGGAAGAATACCTTAAACCTGGAGAGTTGAGACCCGTGGAATGGGTACCATGCAATATGACTTCAAAGGGTCTTCATTTGCTCACTGAACCTCTCCATTCCTATCACTGCTGCGATTATGCCCCTGTACACACGCTTGATTCTCTTTCGGAGTCATAGCAATCCATAGGTTTTAAGATACTTCCTAGTCAGGTACACTCTTAGGCATTTAATTTGGGGTGTTGAGTCCATTTCGTTGAGCAAGGAGTAGCTCTTGTCTATTCCATATTTGTCTTAAGGAACTTTATCTGTTCTCATTTCAATCTCTGGTTTTATGCAGCACCCCAACTCACCTTTCCCCTTAAGCAAGCATAAGTTGGGTTTCTAAATTTGAGACCCTGTTCTGTTTTGTAATTCAGTTCCTGTGTAGCCAAGTTTACATTCCGTGTATTAGTGATATCTTATGATGTTTCTTTTTCTGTGTGACTTATTTCAGTTAGAATCATCATACCTGAATCCACTCATTATGCTGCTACGGGCCTGATGACATAGATTTCATTGCTGAGTGATATTGCATTGTACGTAAGTACCACAACTTCTTTATCCATTTTTCCCTTTCTGCGATATTGAACTTGTACCGTAAACCATGTTCTTGTAAACAGAGCCGTCCCAACTTTTGGGGTGGCTGTGTCTTTTTGATTTTAATTTCCCTAAGCTATAGGACCATAAGTGGAAGTGCCCTAGGCTCTGTTGCTTTGTTTTTTAGATGTTTCAGGAAACACCATACACTTCTCCCGAGTGGCTGTTGGCAATTGACATCCCGCCCATCAGCATAACAAGGCTCCCAGTTCTCCATGGCCTGTGCTGCCTTTCTGGATTTTACACTTTTTTCAGATGGCCCTTTTGACCGGGGGGAAGTGAGACTTCACTGTAGTGCAGATTTCCTTTGCAAGCTTGCTTGGTTGGCCAAAAAGGGCGTATGCGTTTTTTCCTTAATATATTCAGGAGAAAACGCATACGCCCTTTTTGGCCAAGTGCATCATTGTGGACGTTCTGCCTCTTTTCCTATGCTTTCAATGCAATTCCAGTCTACCTCCTGAAATCGGTTTCCTGCAATTCTGCCCCGCTTTCAAGTCCTCTTGGCAGCCTTACTTCAGTATATTTTTGGACGATAGCTGTCATTTATAACTCTGCAGGTTTGTGAATTACAGTGCCCCTGAGCTCCTTTCTTCAACTCGCTTTCTCGTGAGCTGGCCGCATCACCGCCGGATTGCTTCAGGCCCTAATCTGGTTCCGGCACGGCACGCTGAGCCTTTGGTTAATTCCTCTTCCTGGTGGGAAATGAGAGTTAAATTTGCCCGTCCAGACACCTCCAGCTAGTCTGTCATTGGTTCTCCCTATTCCTGTTCATCTTCCGCAGAAATTGCAAACTGGGCCAAACAGGAGGTTAAAGGCACTGACTCTCTAAGTCGGGAGAGTGTTAGTAAAGCGTCTGGCATGTTGCACCCGAGTACCAGGGGACGAAAACTGACACATATTGGAACACGTCTCCCGATCACACGGTTGATCATACTCTGGGTTCCACATGCATGTTTTAGCTGAAGGAAGAATACCTTAAACCTGGAGAGTTGAGACCCGTGGAATGGGTACCATGCAATATGACTTCAAAGGGTCTTCATTTGCTCACCGAACTTCTCCAATCCTATCACTGCTGCGTTTATACCCCTGTACACACGCTTGATTCTCTTTCGGAGACATAGCAATCCATAGGTTTTAAGATACTTCCTAGTCAGGTACACTCTTAGGCATTTAATTTGGGGTGTTGAGTCCATTTCGTTGAGCAAGGAGTAGCTCTTGTCTATTCCATATTTGGCTTAAGGAACTTTATCTGTGCTCATTTCAATCTCTGGTTTTATGCAGCACCCCAACTCACCTTTCCCCTTAAGCAAGCATAAGTTGGTTTTCTAAATTTGAGACCCTGTTCTGTTTTGGAATTCAGTTCCTGTGTAGCCAAGGTTACATTCCGTGTATTAGTGATATCTTATGATGTTTCTTTTTCTTTGTGACTTATTTCAGTTAGAATCATCATACCTGAATCCACTCATTATGCTGCTACGGGCCTGATGACATAGATTTCATTGCTGAGTAATACTGCATTGTACGTAAGTACCACAACATCTTTATCCATTTTTCACTTTCTGCGATATTGAACTTGTACCGTAAACCAGGTTCTTGTAAACAGAGCCGTCCCAACTTTTGGGGTGGCTGTGTCTTTTTGATTTTAATTTCCCTAAGCTATAGGACCATAAGTGGAAGTGCCCTAGGCTCTGTTGCTTTGTTTTTTAGATGTTTCAGGAAACACCATACACTTCTCCCGAGTGGCTGTTGGCAATTGACATCCCGCCCATCAGCATAACAAGGCTCCCAGTTCTCCATGGCCTGTGCTGCCTTTCTGGATTTTACACTTTTTTCAGATGGCCCTTTTGACCGGGGGGAAGTGAGACTTCATTGTAGTGCAGATTTCCTTTGCAAGCTTGCTTGGTTGGCCAAAAAGTGTGTATGCGTTTTTTCCTGAATATATTCAGGAAAAAAAGCATATGCACTTTTTGGCCAAGTGCATCATTGTGGACGTTCTGCCTCTTTTCCTATGCTTTAAATGCAAATCCAGTCTACCTCCTGAAATCGGTTTCCTGCAATTCTGCCCCGCTTTCAAGTCCTCTTGGCAGCCTTACTTCAGTATATTTTTGGACGATAGCTGTCATTTATAACTCTGCAGGTTTGTGAATTACAGTGCCCCTGAGCTCCTTTCTTCAACTAGCTTTCTCGTGAGCTGGCCGCAACACCGCAGGATGGCTTCAGGCCCTAATCTGGTTCCGGCACGGCACGCTGAGCCTTTGGTTAATTCCTCTTCCTGGTGCGAAATGAGAGTTAAATTTGCCCATCCAGACACCTCCAGCTAGTCTGTCATTGGTTCTCCCTATTCCTGTTCATCTTCCGCAGAAATTGCAACCTGGGCCAAACAGGAGGTTAAAGGCACTGACTCTCCAAGTCGGGAGAGTGTTAGTAAAGCGTCTGGAATGTTGCACCCGAGTACCAGGGGACGAAAACTGACACATATTGGAACACGTCTCCCGATCACACGGTTGATCATACTCTGGGTTCCACATGCATGTTTTAGCTGAAGGAAGAATACCTTAAACCTGGAGAGTTGAGACCCGTGGAATGGGTACCATGCAATATGACTTCAAAGGGTCTTCATTTGCTCACTGAACCTCTCCATTCCTATCACTGCTGCGATTATGCCCCTGTACACACGCTTGATTCTCTTTCGGAGTCATAGCAATCCATAGGTTTTAAGATACTTCCTAGTCAGGTACACTCTTAGGCATTTAATTTGGAGTGTTGAGTCCATTTCGTTGAGCAAGGAGTAGCTCTTGTCTATTCCATATTTGTCTTAAGGAACTTTATCTGTTCTCATTTCAATCTCTGGTTTTATGCAGCACCCCAACTCACCTTTCCCCTTAAGCAAGCATAAGTTGGGTTTCTAAATTTGAGACCCTGTTCTGTTTTGTAATTCAGTTCCTGTGTAGCCAAGTTTACATTCCGTGTATTAGTGATATCTTATGATGTTTCTTTTTCTGTGTGACTTATTTCAGTTAGAATCATCATACCTGAATCCACTCATTATGCTGCTACGGGCCTGATGACATAGATTTCATTGCTGAGTGATATTGCATTGTACGTAAGTACCACAACTTCTTTATCCATTTTTCCCTTTCTGCGATATTGAACTTGTACCGTAAACCATGTTCTTGTAAACAGAGCCGTCCCAACTTTTGGGGTGGCTGTGTCTTTTTGATTTTAATTTCCCTAAGCTATAGGACCATAAGTGGAAGTGCCCTAGGCTCTGTTGCTTTGTTTTTTAGATGTTTCAGGAAACACCATACACTTCTCCCGAGTGGCTGTTGGCAATTGACATCCCGCCCATCAGCATAACAAGGCTCCCAGTTCTCCATGGCCTGTGCTGCCTTTCTGGATTTTACACTTTTTTCAGATGGCCCTTTTGACCGGGGGGAAGTGAGACTTCACTGTAGTGCAGATTTCCTTTGCAAGCTTGCTTGGTTGGCCAAAAAGGGCGTATGCGTTTTTTCCTTAATATATTCAGGAGAAAACGCATACGCCCTTTTTGGCCAAGTGCATCATTGTGGACGTTCTGCCTCTTTTCCTATGCTTTCAATGCAATTCCAGTCTACCTCCTGAAATCGGTTTCCTGCAATTCTGCCCCGCTTTCAAGTCCTCTTGGCAGCCTTACTTCAGTATATTTTTGGACGATAGCTGTCATTTATAACTCTGCAGGTTTGTGAATTACAGTGCCCCTGAGCTCCTTTCTTCAACTCGCTTTCTCGTGAGCTGGCCGCATCACCGCCGGATTGCTTCAGGCCCTAATCTGGTTCCGGCACGGCACGCTGAGCCTTTGGTTAATTCCTCTTCCTGGTGGGAAATGAGAGTTAAATTTGCCCGTCCAGACACCTCCAGCTAGTCTGTCATTGGTTCTCCCTATTCCTGTTCATCTTCCGCAGAAATTGCAAACTGGGCCAAACAGGAGGTTAAAGGCACTGACTCTCCAAGTCGGGAGAGTGTTAGTAAAGCGTCTGGCATGTTGCACCCGAGTACCAGGGGACGAAAACTGACACATATTGGAACACGTCTCCCGATCACACGGTTGATCATACTCTGGGTTCCACATGCATGTTTTAGCTGAAGGAAGAATACCTTAAACCTGGAGAGTTGAGACCCGTGGAATGGGTACCATGCAATATGACTTCAAAGGGTCTTCATTTGCTCACCGAACTTCTCCAATCCTATCACTGCTGCGTTTATACCCCTGTACACACGCTTGATTCTCTTTCGGAGACATAGCAATCCATAGGTTTTAAGATACTTCCTAGTCAGGTACACTCTTAGGCATTTAATTTGGGGTGTTGAGTCCATTTCGTTGAGCAAGGAGTAGCTCTTGTCTATTCCATATTTGGCTTAAGGAACTTTATCTGTGCTCATTTCAATCTCTGGTTTTATGCAGCACCCCAACTCACCTTTCCCCTTAAGCAAGCATAAGTTGGTTTTCTAAATTTGAGACCCTGTTCTGTTTTGGAATTCAGTTCCTGTGTAGCCAAGTTTACATTCCGTGTATTAGTGATACCTTATGATGTTTCTTTTTCTGTGTGACTTATTTCAGTTAGATTCATCGTACTTAGTCCACTCATTATGCTGCTACGGGCCTGATGACATAGATTTCATTGCTGAGTGATATTGCATTGTACGTAAGTACCACAACTTCTTTATCCATTTTTCACTTTCTGTGATATTGAACTTGTACCGTAAATGAGGTTCTTGTAAAAGAGCCATCCCAAACTTTGGGGTGGCTGTGTCTTTTTGATTTTAATTGCCCTAAACTATAGTACCATAAGTGGAAGTGCCCTAGGCTCTGTTGCTTTGTTTTTTAGATGTTTCAGGAAACACCAAACACTTCTCCAGAGTGGCTGTTGGCAATTTACATCCTGCCCATCAGCATAAGATGGCTCCCAGTTCTCCATGGCCTGTCATGCCTTTATGGATTTTACACTTTTTTCAGATGGCCCTTTTGACCAGGGGGAATTGAGACTTCATTGTAGTGCAGATTTCCTTTGCAAGCTTGCTTGGTTGGCCAAAAAGGGCGTATGCGTTTTTTCCTGAATATATCAGGAAAAAACGCATACGCCCTTTTTGGGCAAGTCAGGTTTTTGAATTGCAGTGGCCCTTAGCTCCATTTTTCAGCTCTTAGTTTTGTGATCTTGCCCCATAACCACAGGATTCCTTGAAGCCCTATTCTTCTTCTGGGGCACCTTGCTGTGCCTTTGGTTCATCCTTCTTACTGATGTGAAATTAGAGTGACATGTGCCCATTGAAACCGCTACAGCTAGTTTCTCACTGGTTCCCCCTATTCCCATTCATCCTCCGCACTAACTGAAGACTGTGCGATACCAGAACTTAAAGGCATTGACTCTCCATGTGGGGATGTTGTTAGTAAAGCGGCTGGAATGTCGATCCGGAGCCCCAGGAGAGGAAAAATGTGGTGTGTTTTAGAAACCTTTCCCGATCATATGGTATACCAGTCGCTGGGTTTCCCAAGCATGGTTTAGCTGTAGGAAGATTCCCTTCAACCTGGAGTGTTGGGACCCTTGGAATGAGTAGCATGAAGTATTGCATTAAACTTTCGGCAGTTGCTCACCGAAGCTCACCAATCCTCTCAGCCCCAAGTGTCCAGCCTTATGTCTTATCCAGCTGTGGGTTTATATGTGGTCAATCCAGGTTGCATCACAGCCCCTGAGCGAATTTTGTAAGAATTTTTCTCTCTTTCATTGTTTCTGCGTTTTGTTTTTAAAATTTATTTCTATAATGGGGTTTAGCTCATTTTCACTGCTGTGTTTGTGCCGCTCTGCACACACTTGATTCCCTTATGGAGATATATCAATACATGGGTTTTAAGATTCTTATTACTCAGATATATTTCTCTGCGGTGTATAGGGTGTGTTGAGGCCAGTTCATTGAGCAAGGTGTAGATCTTGTCTAATACCTATTTGGTTTCTTGAACGGTATCTGTGCTAATTTCAAACTCTGGTTTTATGCATCACCCCACCTCTCCTTTCCCCTTAAGCTGACATAAGTGTGTTTTCTAAATGTGAGACACTGTTCTGTTCTGTAATTCATTTCTTGTGCAGCCATATTTACCCTCCCTCTATAAGTGATATCTTATGATATGTTTCTTTTTCTGTTTGACTTATTTCAAGTAGTATTATCGGACCTAAATCCACTCTTTATCCTTCTACTAGCCTTATTACATTGATTTCATGGTGAAGAGATATTCCATTGTACATAAGTACCACATCTTCTTTATCCATTGTTCTCTTTCCTGGGATATTTAAGGTGTACTGAAGTTGAGGTTCTTGTAAACAGAGTAGCCCTAAACTGTGGTGTGCTTGTGTCTTGTTGATTTTTAGACTTCCCTAGATATACTCCCATGATTGGAAGTGTCCTATGCTCTGTAGCTCTGTTTTTAGATGATTTAGGAACCACCATACACTTCTCCAGAGTGGCTCTCGGCAGTTCACACACTGCCCATCAGCGTATAAAGGCTCCCTGTTCTCCATGGCCTGTCCTGCATTTCTGGTTTTTACAATTTTTTAGGATGGCCCTTTTGACCGGTGGGAAATGAGACTTCTTTGTTGTGCACATTTGCATTGCTTGCTTGCTTCGTTGCCCATAAAGTGCGTATGCGTTTTTTCCTGGATATAATCAGGAAAAATCGCATACGCCCTTTTGGGCCAACTGCATCATTGTCGAAATTCTGCCGCTTTTCATGTGCGTTAAAGACGAGTCCAATCTATCTCTTGAAATCTGTTTCTTGCAATTCTGTCTTGCATTCAGATCCTCTTCTTTGCCTTACCTCAACATATTTTTGGACGTTAGTTTTCATTTATAACTCTGCAGGTTTGTGAATTGCAGTGACCCTGAGCTCCATGTTTTAAGTTGCTCTTTTGTGAGCTGGCCTCAAACCCGCAGGATTGCTTCAGGCCCTATTTTGGCTCCGGCGAGGCAGGCTGAGCCTTTTTTTAATTCTTATTCTTAATGGGAAATTAGAGTGATATGTGCCCGTCCAAACCCCTACAACTCTTCTCTCATTGGTTCCCCCTCTTCCCGTTCATCCTCCTCACAATTTGCAAAATGTGTGAAACAGAAGTTTAAATGTGCTGATTCTCCAAGTGGGGAGCTTCTAAGTAACGTGGCTGGAATGGTGAACAGGAGCACCAGGAGAGGATAAATGAGGTGCATTTTAGACACATCTCCCGATCACATGGTGTACAGTCCTCTGGGTTTTCCATGCATGTTTTAGCTGTAGGAAGATCCCTTGAACCTGCAGATTTGGGACCCATTGAATGGGTACCAGGTAGTATTACTTTAAAGGGTGTGCATTTCCTCACCCAACCTCACATTTCTCTTAGCGCAAACAGTTTCCAGCCTTATGTCTCATCCTGCTGTGGGTCTAGATGTGTTCAATCCATGTTGCATCACCGTCCCTGAGGAAAAGTTGTAAGAGGTTTTCTCTGTCTCTCTGTCGTTTATTTTTTTCAATTTATTACTATATTGGTTACAGCTGATTTTCAAAGCTCTGTTTCTTGCTGCTGTACATCCACTTGATTCACGTACAGAGAGACATCAATAAATTCTTTTTCAGATTCTTACCAGTCGTATATATTCTTTTCCGGTGACTTGAGTGTGCTGAGTGCAGTTCTTTTAGCTACCGTGTAGGCCTTGTTGATTATCAGTTTGGTATTTGGAATGGTATCTTTGCTAATTTCAACCTCCTGGATGATGCCTCACCCCTCCCCACCTTTCCCGTTTAGCAGCCTTATGCGTGTTTTCTACATATTTGACTATGTTTTTGTTTTGTAATTTATTTCATGTGTAGCCATTTTGGATTCCACCTTTAAGTGATATCTTATGATATGTGTCTTCTTCTTTTTGAATTCTGTCACTTAGAATGATCATACGTAACTCCTCCGGAGTTGTTACAGCTGGCCATATTTCATTGATTTCCAGGCTGAATAATATTCCACTCTACCTAAGTACCACATCTCTATCCATCTTTTCCCTCCAGAGACATTTAAGTTATATCCTAGTCGAGGATCTTTTAAACAGAGAGGGGGTAAACATTGGGGTGCCTGTGTCCTCTCGATTTTTGTTTTTCCCAAGATATACGCCCATGAGTGCAAGTGCCCTATGCTCTGTAGCTCATTGTTTAGATGCTTTAGTAAACACAATACACTTCTCCAGAATGGCCGTTGGCAATATACATTTCCACTATAAGTCTCACAGGGCTCCCTCTTCTCCTTGCCCTGTCCTGCATTTCTGTTGTTTACGCTTTATGAGGATGGCTCTTCTGACTGATGCGAAGTGATGTCTTTTGTAGTATTGACTTCCAGTGCCCACCTGTTTGGTTGGCTAAAAAGGTGTACGCTCTTTTCTTGAATATATACACAAAAAAACGCATACACCCTTTTTGGCCAACTGCAATGTTGGCAATGTTCAGCTCCTTTTCTTGTGCTTAATGGCGAGTCCTTTCTACCTCCTCAAATCCCTTTCCTGCCATTCTCCCTTGCTTACAAGTCCTTTTCTCTGACTTTCCTCAAGACATTTTTCAGTGATGGATATTTTCAACTCTGCAGTTTTGTGAATTTTACTGTCCCTGAGTTCTATTGTTCAACTTGTGTTTATGGGAACTGGCCACAAAGCAGCGGGATTTCCTCAAGCTCTATACTGTTTCCATGGGCAACCCTAGCCTTTGGTCAATTCGTCTTCCTGATTGGAAATTAGAGTGACATGTGCCTGTCTGAACACGTAGGACTTGTCTCTCATTGTTCCTCATCCTTCCGCTTCATCCTCTGGACAAATTCCAAACTGTACGCAACAGGATGTTGACAGTGCTGACATCTCCAAGTGGGGAGACTGTTAGTAAAGACGCTGGAGGGGTGAACCCGAGCACCAGGAGATGAGGAGATGAGATGCCTTTTCCAAACTCTTCCCGATCAGACGGTATACCATCCTCTGGGTGTGACAGACATGTTTTAGCAGTAGGAAGAGTCCCATTCATGTAAGGAGAACACCAGGGCTTTTTCAAAATCAGTGTCTCCCCGAAACCCAAACTGGGGAATTTTTTAAGCTACGGCTACACATATGTTCATTAAGGGCCTTGGGAAGTAGGCAGAGTCCAAACTTTAGATGATTGAAGTCTTCAGGGTCAGAAGCACTCACCACCAGCTTCCCTTAGGTTACACTTTAACTGTCATTGATAGATGATGTCAATAAAAATATCTATTCTTTTTCAGATTATTTCCCCTTATAGGTTATTGCAAAATGTTGAGTGTAGTTCCCTGTGCTATACAGTAGTTCCTTGTTGATGATCTATTTTATACATAGCAGTGTGTATGTGTTAATCCCAAACTGTTAATTTATCCCTCCTCCCACCTTTCCCCTTTGGTAATAATAAATTATAAGATTTTATACTTCTCAGAAATGGGGGAGCTGAAAGAGAGGTATCATTTTCAATGGAAAAGCATTTAAAACAAGATTGAAGGTTTAACCAAGATTATTAGATGTACATCCTTGGAAAGAAATCACTTCATTTCTCTAATATTGAGCTGACAAATAAGACAAACCTTTTCACTGAACTTGCTTATAATAAAGTGATGGAAATATCCAATGGAAGTGTTAGAAACATCTTATTTTACCCGAGCCTTATACACTGTTCTATGTTAACTACACTTTGGCTCACACATCTGTTCATTGAGGTTACAATAGTCTCAATTTCTGTTACTGATCCTCCAGAGTGGACCCCAACAAGTGTCCCCCTGCCCAGTGTCATTGGGGCCAACAGATCGAGACTGAGTTTGGTTCACAAGCAAAGGAAACTTTATATTTTGATCAGAGAATGGAGAGGTGAGAGCATGTACTACCCCGTGGGCTGTGGGCTGGGCTGCTGTGTAGAGATCCTGTCAGAGTCAGTTGGAGGGAGGGGGCGGAGCTCTCGAGGGCCGGGTTGGCTGTAGCTCAGGCTCTATATCGCGGAGTCTGCACTGGGCCCCAGGAGCTGAGGTGTCGACCCAGCCATTCTGCACTAGGAAATCTGGTCTGAAGTGCCGGGTGTGGAACCTCTGCATGCGGGACCCTAGGAGCACGTGAAATTAGACAAAGCACAAAGGATAAAAAAGGTTAGACTTGACTTTATTGCCCAGATTCTATTTTTATCTCCCAGGGATTTTTAATGGGCTTTGCTGGGGACAAACCCCCCCTCTGCCTTTTGTCCCGTTCCTCATTCTTGGAGTGCTGAGGGTGCAGACCCTTCTTCTGTAACTGCTGAGTGCTGAGTTGGGAGCCCTCATACCCTGGGGCGAGGGTCAGAGCTTCTCCCCAGCAGCCTCCAGGTGACGTTGATTGTCCCCAGGCCCCCTGCCTCCCTGCTCGTCCACCTGAGCACCAGCATTGGAAGTGTTATAGATTCTAATGACCTTCAAGGGTCCAGGAAAGAGATGTGCAGAGACGCTGTGGGGGCCGGTTTCACCCCGCCCCACATTTGTTCGGCCACCTTAGGCCGACCGTTTCTGCCAGCCTAGATGCTCTGACCAGTAGTCTGCGCTTTCTTCAATTAGGCCCCTGAATTAACGTACAAACAGCACCAGGTGTCAGAGCCCTGCCCGCTCAACTCCCAGACAGTCCAGGGTCAGTGGTGATCAAGGACCATGATGGCCACTGAGCCAACAGCCTTTTGAAGTAAACAAGAGTCCAGCCGGTCTTACTGGCCACCATCATCACGGTGTCTGTAGGCTTTTCTATGGTGACAGTGTGATATACGGTTCCCCCGCCAAGATTATTAGCTCCCCTCTGGGTGCAGTAAGTCCGGCAAGCAGTAGTCTACTCTTTTGGGACACACTCTTGTTGTTTTATGAGAGAAACTCCAGGTCAAGTGATGTTCACACGAGTCGTCATGGTGCCCTGTTGCCCCCGGTTATCTCTCTGGATGTTGGAGTTGGAGGGCCTCCTCACTCGAGGTCGGTGTGCCCACGGAGCGAACCCTGCAACTTCAGGGCATGGTTGGTGGTTAGGATCACCACGTGGGGTCCTTTTCCCTTAGGAGGGAGGTGGCCTTTTGGGCTGCTGATTTCCAGGGTTTTAGATACCGCCAGTATCTTGGCCAGATGTGGCAGTGGGCCAAGCCCCTTGGTGACCATAGTTTATCCTACCTGGATGGCATTCTTGCATTGTTCCATTTCAAGTGGTCCCAGGTTTTGCACTAATTCTCCAATGGCGATTCACCTTTCACCGGGAATGTAAAGGTCAAAGGGTTTAGCTAAATTAGGGAGTTCCAGGGCAAGGGTCTGAATTGACTGCTCTTTCCATTCTTGAAAGGCCACTTCTGGATTCTATTCAAAAGGATCATCATCTTTTCCTTTCAGTGTTTCATATAGAGGCCCAGCTAGTAGACTGTAGTTAGGGATCCAGAAGCAGCAAACCCTGGCCTCCCCAGGAACCCCTAAGCTGTCTTCTAGTTTTAGAAAGGGGTAAGGCTGAAAATGGTTTCTTCCCTTTCCTGGGATGGACTTCTCCAACCTTCTGTGAGAATGAAGCCCAGGCAGGTCACGGCAGTCTGTGATATTTGAGCTTTTTCTTGGACAACTTCTATCCTTTATTGGCTTGGTAGTTCAGAGGGCTCCTTAGTAGGGCTGGCGATCAGAATGTCGTCTGCATATTGAAGGAGGGTTTCCTTTTCCAGAGGTAGAACTTTTAGGTCTTTAGCTAAGCTTTCCCCAAAGATGGTGTGGGAATTTTTGCACCCTTGGGGCCAGACGGCCCGGAAGTATTGTTTTCGTTGTATGTTGAGTCCTGCCACTCACAAGCCAAAATTTCTTGTGACTCTGGGACTAATGGAATACAAAAGAAGGCATCATTGAAGACTAATACAGAATACCATGTCCTGGTGGTTGGTAGAATGACCAGCAGGGTGTAGGAATTAGGAGCAACTGGAGGTATATCCTCGGTGGCTTCACTGACTGTCCTGACATCCTTTACCAGGTCCCCAGCAGCCCATGGGGCTCTCGTGGTCAGACCAATCCCAGAATATGGAGCTCACCTGGGCAGGTACCCCACCCCCACCCCAGCCCACAGGGCTCTCGTGGTCAGGCCCCTCCCAGGATACAGAGCTACCCTTGCAGGTACCGTGGCAGGGCTGGGCACACAGGAACCGTGCACATAGCCCTCATTGCAGAGCACCCCCAGCTCACCTGTCGCTCAGAGCTGACACAGAGCACCTCAGAGCAGGACTTGAACTAACAAACAGCAGCTGCGACAGGTCTGTGACCCTGGGCATCACTCCGTGAGGCCTCCCTCCACCTGGTCTTCCAGAGACTTCCACTGCACCCGGGGCACCAGGCCTCTGTCTCCAACCACCACCCACTCCTCCTCTCCCTGACTCCTGGGTTCCTCTCATTAGGAGAGGGTTTTCTTGAAGTTGTCTCCCACTCATGGGCCAGATAAAATGATTAGAAAACAAGCCAAAGCTGCAGCCCCTTGTCTATCCTGACTCTCAGGAGCCCACACCTGTTCCTTGGACCTGGCCGGTTCAGCAAGTTCCATTTTCTGCAACTGTGAGCCCCTGAGGGGTGATGATTGGCTGACCTGGGCAGCCTTACCGTGCCGACCAGCCCTCCCCAGGTGTGCCTGGGTTGAGATCACTATAAATACCACTCCAGGCAGCAAGAGCCCCTGCAGCCGTGCCTGACGCCATTTTCTCTGCCCTGTCAGCAGTCTCGGGGCTGGGCTGGTGGGAGGGAGTGAGAGGCCACGGCTTTGTGGGTGGCCCAGTGTGAGTGGGGCTCTGCTGGACTTTCTGCAGCAGTTGCCAGGCTGCCACCTGCTAAAGAAGAAGATGTGTCACCCATACCTGCTGCTGGAATTTCTCCCTGGGCAGAGGTGAGGAAGGAAAAAAGCAGTGGGGGCAGGGACAGGACGGGTATCTCAGGCAGGGAAATGGAAATCTTCCAGAAGAGCACCCAGGGCCAGGACCATCCTGGCTGGCCTGCAGGCACCAAGTCGGCCGGCATGCTGTCACTCGTGTGGCTCTATGGCCCTCCCTCTAGGCTTTCAAGTCCTTGTATATATTCAGGTGTTTTACCTGGGATGGGTGGGAATAGTTCAGCAGCAACTGGCCTGGGGCTCAGCTCACGTTTACTCACAGATGCCTCGGCACGGTGCCCCAGCTTTGCAATGAGGACGCTTGTTGCGTGGGGGCTGCTGGCTGAATGGGAGACGATTCCCCACCACTGACCAACTTCAGAATTGTTTACAACTGGAGCAAGTGCCCTGATACGGTTTTCCTCTGTGGAACTGGTGGGTTCTGTGTTTTTTTTCTCTTTTTCGTTTTGGGTTCAAGGTAGATTTTATTCCTCTTTTTTGTATTTACAGATATAAGCATGGAAATAATTTATTCATATAAATACATGTATGTGAAGGGAATAATTGTTTTTTCTATTTTTTAAATTTTATTTCTTTTTAATTTTGAATTTTATTTTATATTTTTATACAGCAGGTTCTTATTGGTTATCTATTTTATACATATAAATGTATACATGCCAATCCCAGTCTCTCAACTCCTCCCACCACACCCCCCAACAGCTTTCCCCCCTTGTTGTCCATACGTTTGTTGTCTACATCTGTTGCTCTATTTATGCCTTGCAAAATGGTTAATCTGTACAGGTTTTCTAGGTTCCACATATATGCATGAATATACAAGATTTGTTTTTCTCTTTCTGACTTACTTCACTCTGTATGACAGTCTCTAGATGCATCGACGTCTCTACAAATGACCCAATTTCATTCCTTTTCATGGCTTAGTAATATTCCATTTTATATATGTACCACGGCTTTATGCATTCGTCTGTCTGTGGGCATTTAGGTTGCTTCCATTACCTCGATATTGTAAATAGTGACGCAATGAACATTGCGGTGAATGTCTCTTTTTGATTTATGGTTTTGTCTGGGTATATGTCCAGTAGTGGGATTGCTGTATCATATGGTAATTCTATTGTTAGTTTCTTAAGAAATTCCATATTGTTCTCCATAGTGACTGTATCAATTTATATTCCCAACAATAGTGGAAGAGGGTTCCTTTTCTCCACACCCTTTCCAGCATTTTTTGCTTGTAGATTTTTATGATGCCTATTCTACCAGGTGTGAGGTGATACCTCATTGTTGAATCCATTTCGTTAAGCAAGGGGTAGGTCTTGTCTATTCCATATTTGGCTTATGGAACGGTATCTGTGCTAATTTCAAACTCTGGTTTAATGCAGCACCCCAACTCACCTTCCCCCTTAAGCAAGCATAAGTTAGTTGTCTAAACTTGAGACCCTGTTCTGTTTTGTAATTCAGTTCATGTGTAGCCAAGTTCACATTCCGTGTATTAGTGATACCTTATGATGTTTCTTTTTCTGTGTGACTTATTTCACTTAGAATCATCGTGCCTCAATCCAATCATTATGCTGGTACGGGCCTGGTGACATAGATTTCATTGCTGAGTGGTATTCTGTTGTACATAAGTACCGCAACTTCTTTATCCATTATTTGCTCTCTGGGATATTTAACTTGTGCCGAAGAAGAGATTCCAGTAAAAAGAACCGTCCCAACCTTTGGGGTGGCTGTGTCTTTTAGATTTTAAATTAACTAAGCAATAGGACCATAAGTGGAAGTGCCCTAGGCTCTGTTGCTTTGTTTTTTAGATGTTTCAGGAAACACCATACACTTCTCCCGAGTGGCTGTTGGCAATTTACATCCCGCCCATCAGCATAACAAGGCTCCCAGTTCTCCATGGCCTGTCCTGCCTTTCTGGATTTTACACTTTTTTCAGATGGCCCTTTTGACCGGGGGGAAGTGAGACTTCATTGTAGTGCAGATTTCCTTTGCAAGCTTGCTTGGTTGGCCAAAAAGTGCGTATGCGTTTTTTCCTGAATATATTCAGGAAAAAACGCATACGCCCTTTTTGGCCAAGTGCATCATTGTGGACGTTCTGCCTCTTTTCCTATGCTTTCAATGCAATTCCAGTCTACCTCCTGAAATCGGTTTCCTGCAATTCTGCCCCGCTTTCAAGTCCTCTTGGCAGCCTTACTTCAGTATATTTTTGGACGATAGCTGTCATTTATAACTCTGCAGGTTTGTGAATTACAGTGCCTCTGAGCTCCTTTCTTCAACTCGCTTTCTCGTGAGCTGGCCACAACACCGCAGGATTGCTTCAGGCCCTAATCTGGTTCCGGCATGGCACGCTGAGCCTTTGGTTAATTCCTCTTCCTGGTGCGAAATGAGAGTTAAATTTGCCCATCCAGACACCTCCAGCTAGTCTCTCATTGGTTCTCCCTATTCCTGTTCATCTTCTGCAGAAATTTCAAACTGGGCCAAACAGGAGGTTAAAGGCACTGACTCTCCAAGTCGGGAGAGTGTTAGTAAAGCATCTGGAATGTTGCACCTGAGTACCAGGGGATGAAAACTGACACATATTGGAACACGTCTCCCGATCACACGGTTGATCATACTCTGGGTTCCACATGCATGTTTTAGCTGAAGGAAGAATACCTTAAACCTGGAGAGTTGAGACCCGTGGAATGGGTACCATGCAATATGACTTCAAAGGGTCTTCATTTGCTCACCGAACCTCTCCAATCCTATCACTGCTGCGTTTATGCCCCTGCACACACGCTTGATTCTCTTTTGGAAACATAGCAATCCATAGGATTTAAGATACTTCCTAGTCAGGTACATTCTTAAGTGTTTATATGGGGTGTTGAATACCTTTCGTTGAGCAAGGAGTAGCTCTTGTCTATTCCATATTTGGCTTAAGGAACTTTATCTGTGCTCATTTCAATCTCTGGTTTTATGCAGCACCCCAACTCACCTTTCCCCTTAAGCAAGCATAAGTTGGTTTTCTAAATTTGAGACCCTGTTCTGTTTTGTAATTCAGTTCCTGTGTAGCCAAGGTTACATTCCGTGTATTAGTGATATCTTATGATGTTTCTTTTTCTGTGTGACTTATTTCAGTTAGAATCATCATACCTGAATCCACTCATTATGCTGCTACGGGCCTGATGACATAGATTTCATTGCTGAGTGATAGTGCATTGTACGTAAGTACCACAACTTCTTTATCCATTTTTCACTTTCTGCGATATTGAACTTGTACCGTAAACCAGGTTCTTGTAAACAGAGCCGTCCCAACTTTTGGGGTGGCTGTGTCTTTTTGATTTTAATTTCCCTAAGCTATAGGACCATAAGTGGAAGTGCCCTAGGCTCTGTTGCTTTGTTTTTTAGATGTTTCAGGAAACACCAAACAGTTCTCCCGAGTGGCTGTTGGCAATTGACATCCCGCCCATCAGCATAACAAGGCTCCCAGTTCTCCATGGCCTGTTCTGCCTTTCTGGATTTTACACTTTTTTCAGATGGCCCTTTTGACCGGGGGGAAGTGAGACTTCACTGTAGTGCAGATTTCCTTTGCAAGCTTGCTTGGTTGGCCAAAAAGGGCGTATGCGTTTTTTCCTGAATATATTCAGGAAAAAACGCATACGCCCTTTTTGGCCAAGTGCATCATTGTGGACGTTCTGCCTCTTTTCCTATGCTTTAAATGCAATTCCAGTCTACCTCCTGAAATCGGTTTCCTGCAATTCTGCCCCGCTTTCAAGTCCTCTTGGCAGCCTTACTTCAGTATATTTTTGGACGATAGCTGTCATTTATAACTCTGCAGGTTTGTGAATTACAGTGCCCCTGAGCTCCTTTCTTCAACTCGCTTTCTCGTGAGCTGGCCGCAACACCGCAGGATGGCTTCAGGCCCTAATCTGGTTCCGGCACGGCACGCTGAGCCTTTGGTTAATTCCTCTTCCTGGTGGGAAATGAGAGTTAAATTTGCCCGTCCAGACACCTCCAGCTAGTCTGTCATTGGTTCTCCCTATTCCTGTTCATCTTCCGCAGAAATTGCAAACTGGGCCAAACAGGAGGTTAAAGGCACTGACTCTCCAAGTCGGGAGAGTGTTAGTAAAGCGTCTGGAATGTTGCACCCGAGTACCAGGGGACGAAAACTGAGACATATTGGAACACATCTCCCGATCACACGGTTGATCATACTCTGGGTTCCACATGCATGTTTTAGCTGAAGGAAGAATACCTTAAACCTGGAGAGTTGAGACCCGTGGAATGGGTACCATGCAATATGACTTCAAAGTGTCTTCATTTGCTCACCGAACTTCTCCAATCCTATCACTGCTGCGTTTATGCCCCTGTACACATGCTTGATTCTCCTTCAGAGACATAGCAATCCATAGGTTTTAAGATACTTCCTAGTCAGGTACACTCTTAGGCATTTAATATGGGGTGTTGAGTCCATTTCATTGAGCAAGGAGTAGCTCTTGTCTATTCCATATTTGGCTTAAGGAACTTTATCTGTGCTCATTTCAATCTCTGGTTTTATGCAGCACCCCAACTCACCTTTCCCCTTAAGCAAGCATAAGTTGGGTTTCTAAATTTGAGACCCTGTTCTGTTTTGTAATTCAGTTCCTGTGTAGCCAAGTTTACATTCCGTGTATTAGTGATATCTTATGATGTTTCTTTTTCTGTGTGACTTATTTCAGTTAGAATCATCATACCTGAATCCACTCATTATGCTGCTACGGGCCTGATGACATAGATTTCATTGCTGAGTTATATTGCATTGTACGTAAGTACCACAACTTCTTTATCCATTTTTCACTTTCTGCGATATTGAACTTGTACCGTAAACCAGGTTCTTGTAAACAGAGCCGCCCCAACCTTTGGGGTGGCTGTGTCTTTTGATTTTAATTTCCCTAAGCTATAGGACCATAAGTGGAAGTGCCCTAGGCTCTGTTGCTTTGTTTTTTAGATGTTTCAGGAAACACCATACACTTCTCCCGAGTGGCTGTTGGCAATTTACATCCCGCCCATCAGCATAACAAGGCTCCCAGTTCTCCATGGCCTGTCCTGCCTTTCTGGATTTTACACTTTTTTCAGATGGCCGTTTTGACCGGGGGGAAGTGAGACTTCATTGTAGTGCAGATTTCCTTTGCAAGCTTGCTTGGTTGGCCAAAAAGTGCGTATGCGTTTTTTCCTGAATATATTCAGGAAAAAACGCATACGCCCTTTTTGGCCAAGTGCATCATTGTGGACGTTCTGCCTCTTTTCCTATGCTTTCAATGCAATTCCAGTCTACCTCCTGAAATCGGTTTCCTGCAATTCTGCCCCGCTTTCAAGTCCTCTTGGCAGCCTTACTTCAGTATATTTTTGGACGATAGCTGTCATTTATAACTCTGCAGGTTTGTGAATTACAGTGCCTCTGAGCTCCTTTCTTCAACTCGCTTTCTCGTGAGCTGGCCACAACACCGCAGGATTGCTTCAGGCCCTAATCTGGTTCCGGCATGGCACGCTGAGCCTTTGGTTAATTCCTCTTCCTGGTGCGAAATGAGAGTTAAATTTGCCCATCCAGACACCTCCAGCTAGTCTCTCATTGGTTCTCCCTATTCCTGTTCATCTTCCGCAGAAATTGCAAACTGGGCCAAACAGGAGGTTAAAGGCACTGACTCTCCAAGTCGGGAGAGTGTTAGTAAAGCATCTGGAATGTTGCACCTGAGTACCAGGGGATGAAAACTGACACATATTGGAACACGTCTCCCGATCACACGGTTGATCATACTCTGGGTTCCACATGCATGTTTTAGCTGAAGGAAGAATACCTTAAACCTGGAGAGTTGAGACCCGTGGAATGGGTACCATGCAATATGACTTCAAAGGGTCTTCATTTGCTCACCGAACCTCTCCAATCCTATCACTGCTGCGTTTATGCCCCTGCACACACGCTTGATTCTCTTTTGGAAACATAGCAATCCATAGGATTTAAGATACTTCCTAGTCAGGTACATTCTTAAGTGTTTATATGGGGTGTTGAATACCTTTCGTTGAGCAAGGAGTAGCTCTTGTCTATTCCATATTTGGCTTAAGGAACTTTATCTGTGCTCATTTCAATCTCTGGTTTTATGCAGCACCCCAACTCACCTTTCCCCTTAAGCAAGCATAAGTTGGGTTTCTAAATTTGAGACCCTGTTCTGTTTTGTAATTCAGTTCCTGTGTAGCCAAGTTTACATTCCGTGTATTAGTGATATCTTATGATGTTTCTTTTTCTGTGTGACTTATTTCAGTTAGAATCATCATACCTGAATCCACTCATTATGCTGCTACGGGCCTGATGACATAGATTTCATTGCTGAGTGATAGTGCATTGTACGTAAGTACCACAACTTCTTTATCCATTTTTCACTTTCTGCGATATTGAACTTGTACCGTAAACCAGGTTCTTGTAAACAGAGCCGTCCCAACTTTTGGGGTGGCTGTGTCTTTTTGATTTTAATTTCCCTAAGCTATAGGACCATAAGTGGAAGTGCCCTAGGCTCTGTTGCTTTGTTTTTTAGATGTTTCAGGAAACACCATACACTTCTCCCGAGTGGCTGTTGGCAATTGACATCCCGCCCATCAGCATAACAAGGCTCCCAGTTCTCCATGGCCTGTCCTGCCTTTCTGGATTTTACATTTTTTTCAGATGGCCCTTTTGACCGGGGGGAAGTGAGACTTCACTGTAGTGCAGATTTCCTTTGCAAGCTTGCTTGGTTGGCCAAAAAGGGCGTATGCGTTTTTTCCTTAATATATTCAGGAAAAAACGCATACGCCCTTTTTGGCCAAGTGCATCATTGTGGACGTTCTGCCTCTTTTCCTATGCTTTCAATGCAATTCCAGTCTACCTCCTGAAATCGGTTTCCTGCAATTCTGCCCCGCTTTCAAGTCCTCTTGGCAGCCTTACTTCAGTATATTTTTGGACGATAGCTGTCATTTATAACTCTGCAGGTTTGTGAATTACAGTGCCCCTGAGCTCCTTTCTTCAACTCGCTTTCTCGTGAGCTGGCCGCATCACCGCAGGATTGCTTCAGGCCCTAATCTGGTTCCGGCACGGCACGCTGAGCCTTTGGTTAATTCCTCTTCCTGGTGGGAAATGAGAGTTAAATTTGCCCGTCCAGACACCTCCAGCTAGTCTGTCATTGGTTCTCCCTATTCCTGTTCATCTTCCGCAGAAATTGCAAACTGGGCCAAACAGGAGGTTAAAGGCACTGACTCTCCAAGTCGGGAGAGTGTTAGTAAAGCGTCTGGCATGTTGCACCCGAGTACCAGGGGACGAAAACTGACACATATTGGAACACGTCTCCCGATCACACGGTTGATCATACTCTGGGTTCCACATGCATGTTTTAGCTGAAGGAAGAATACCTTAAACCTGGAGAGTTGAGACCCGTGGAATGGGTACCATGCAATATGACTTCAAAGGGTCTTCATTTGCTCACCGAACTTCTCCAATCCTATCACTGCTGCGTTTATACCCCTGTACACACGCTTGATTCTCTTTCGGAGACATAGCAATCCATAGGTTTTAAGATACTTCCTAGTCAGGTACACTCTTAGGCATTTAATATGGGGTGTTGAGTCCATTTCATTGAGCAAGGAGTAGCTCTTGTCTATTCCATATTTGGCTTAAGGAACTTTATCTGTGCTCATTTCAATCTCTGGTTTTATGCAGCACCCCAACTCACCTTTCCCCTTAAGCAAGCATAAGTTGGGTTTCTAAATTTGAGACCCTGTTCTGTTTTGTAATTCAGTTCCTGTGTAGCCAAGTTTACATTCCGTGTATTAGTGATATCTTATGATGTTTCTTTTTCTGTGTGACTTATTTCAGTTAGAATCATCATACCTGAATCCACTCATTATGCTGCTACGGGCCTGATGACATAGATTTCATTGCTGAGTGATACTGCATTGTACGTAAGTACCACAACTTCTTTATCCATTTTTCAATTTCTGCGATATTGAACTTGTACCGTAAACCATGTTCTTGTAAACAGAGCCGTCCCAACTTTTGGGGTGGCTGTGTCTTTTTGATTTTAATTTCCCTAAGCTATAGGACCATAAGTGGAAGTGCCCTAGGCTCTGTTGCTTTGTTTTTTAGATGTTTCAGGAAACACCATACACTTCTCCCGAGTGGCTGTTGGCAATTGACATCCCGCCCATCAGCATAAGAAGGCTCCCAGTTCTCCATGGCCTGTCCTGCCTTTCTGGATTTTACACTTTTTTCAGATGGCCCTTTTGACCGGGGGAAAGTGAGACTTCATTGTAGTGCAGATTTCTTTTGCAAGCTTGCTTGGTTGGCCAAAAAGGGCGTATGCGTTTTTTCCTTAATATATTCAGGAAAAAACGCATACGCCCTTTTTGGCCAAGTGCATCATTGTGGACGTTCTGCCTCTTTTCCTATGCTTTCAATGCAATTCCAGTCTACCTCCTGAAATCGGTTTCCTGCAATTCTGCCCCGCTTTCAAGTCCTCTTGGCAGCCTTACTTCAGTATATTTTTGGACGATAGCTGTCATTTATAACTCTGCAGGTTTGTGAATTACAGTGCCCCTGAGCTCCTTTCTTCAACTCGCTTTCTCGTGAGCTGGCCGCAACACCGCAGGATGGCTTCAGGCCCTAATCTGGTTCCGGCACGGCACGCTGAGCCTTTGGTTAATTCCTCTTCCTGGTGCGAAATGAGAGTTAAATTTGCCCATCCAGACACCTCCAGCTAGTCTGTCATTGGTTCTCCCTATTCCTGTTCATCTTCCGCAGAAATTGCAACCTGGGCCAAACAGGAGGTTAAAGGCACTGACTCTCCAAGTCGGGAGAGTGTTAGTAAAGCGTCTGGAATGTTGCACCCGAGTACCAGGGGACGAAAACTGAGACATATTGGAACACGTCTCCCGATCACACGGTTGATCATACTCTGGGTTCCACATGCATGTTTTAGCTGAAGGAAGAATACCTTAAACCTGGAGAGTTGAGACCCGTGGAATGGGTACCATGCAATATGACTTCAAAGGGTCTTCATTTGCTCACCGAACCTCTCCAATCCTATCACTGCTGCGTTTATGCCCCTGCACACACGCTTGATTCTCTTTTGGAAACATAGCAATCCATAGGATTTAAGATACTTCCTAGTCAGGTACATTCTTAAGTGTTTATATGGGGTGTTGAATACCTTTCGTTGAGCAAGGAGTAGCTCTTGTCTATTCCATATTTGGCTTAAGGAACTTTATCTGTGCTCATTTCAATCTCTGGTTTTATGCAGCACCCCAACTCACCTTTCCCCTTAAGCAAGCATAAGTTGGTTTTCTAAATTTGAGACCCTGTTCTGTTTTGTAATTCAGTTCCTGTGTAGCCAAGGTTACATTCCGTGTATTAGTGATATCTTATGATGTTTCTTTTTCTGTGTGACTTATTTCAGTTAGAATCATCATACCTGAATCCACTCATTATGCTGCTACGGGCCTGATGACATAGATTTCATTGCTGAGTGATAGTGCATTGTACGTAAGTACCACAACT
The DNA here is from genome assembly GCF_949774975.1 of Lagenorhynchus albirostris. Classification (NCBI taxonomy): domain Eukaryota; kingdom Metazoa; phylum Chordata; class Mammalia; order Artiodactyla; family Delphinidae; genus Lagenorhynchus; species Lagenorhynchus albirostris. Next base: position 127,989 of record NW_026783605.1, on the reverse strand, counting down.
TCTTTATCCATTTTTCACTTTCTGCGATATTGAACTTGTACCGTAAACCAGGTTCTTGTAAACAGAGCCGTCCCAACTTTTGGGGTGGCTGTGTCTTTTTGATTTTAATTTCCCTAAGCTATAGGACCATAAGTGGAAGTGCCCTAGGCTCTGTTGCTTTGTTTTTTAGATGTTTCAGGAAACACCAAACACTTCTCCCGAGTGGCTGTTGGCAATTGACATCCCGCCCATCAGCATAACAAGGCTCCCAGTTCTCCATGGCCTGTTCTGCCTTTCTGGATTTTACACTTTTTTCAGATGGCCCTTTTGACCGGGGGGAAGTGAGACTTCACTGTAGTGCAGATTTCCTTTGCAAGCTTGCTTGGTTGGCCAAAAAGGGCGTATGCGTTTTTTCCTGAATATATTCAGGAAAAAACGCATACGCCCTTTTTGGCCAAGTGCATCATTGTGGACGTTCTGCCTCTTTTCCTATGCTTTAAATGCAATTCCAGTCTACCTCCTGAAATCGGTTTCCTGCAATTCTGCCCCGCTTTCAAGTCCTCTTGGCAGCCTTACTTCAGTATATTTTTGGACGATAGCTGTCATTTATAACTCTGCAGGTTTGTGAATTACAGTGCCCCTGAGCTCCTTTCTTCAACTCGCTTTCTCGTGAGCTGGCCGCAACACCGCAGGATGGCTTCAGGCCCTAATCTGGTTCCGGCACGGCACGCTGAGCCTTTGGTTAATTCCTCTTCCTGGTGGGAAATGAGAGTTAAATTTGCCCGTCCAGACACCTCCAGCTAGTCTGTCATTGGTTCTCCCTATTCCTGTTCATCTTCCGCAGAAATTGCAAACTGGGCCAAACAGGAGGTTAAAGGCACTGACTCTCCAAGTCGGGAGAGTGTTAGTAAAGCGTCTGGAATGTTGCACCCGAGTACCAGGGGACGAAAACTGAGACATATTGGAACACATCTCCCGATCACACGGTTGATCATACTCTGGGTTCCACATGCATGTTTTAGCTGAAGGAAGAATACCTTAAACCTGGAGAGTTGAGACCCGTGGAATGGGTACCATGCAATATGACTTCAAAGTGTCTTCATTTGCTCACCGAACTTCTCCAATCCTATCACTGCTGCGTTTATGCCCCTGTACACATGCTTGATTCTCTTTCAGAGACATAGCAATCCATAGGTTTTAAGATACTTCCTAGTCAGGTACACTCTTAGGCATTTAATATGGGGTGTTGAGTCCATTTCATTGAGCAAGGAGTAGCTCTTGTCTATTCCATATTTGGCTTAAGGAACTTTATCTGTGCTCATTTCAATCTCTGGTTTTATGCAGCACCCCAACTCACCTTTCCCCTTAAGCAAGCATAAGTTGGGTTTCTAAATTTGAGACCCTGTTCTGTTTTGTAATTCAGTTCCTGTGTAGCCAAGTTTACATTCCGTGTATTAGTGATATCTTATGATGTTTCTTTTTCTGTGTGACTTATTTCAGTTAGAATCATCATACCTGAATCCACTCATTATGCTGCTACGGGCCTGATGACATAGATTTCATTGCTGAGTTATATTGCATTGTACGTAAGTACCACAACTTCTTTATCCATTTTTCACTTTCTGCGATATTGAACTTGTACCGTAAACCAGGTTCTTGTAAACAGAGCCGCCCCAACCTTTGGGGTGGCTGTGTCTTTTGATTTTAATTTCCCTAAGCTATAGGACCATAAGTGGAAGTGCCCTAGGCTCTGTTGCTTTGTTTTTTAGATGTTTCAGGAAACACCATACACTTCTCCCGAGTGGCTGTTGGCAATTTACATCCCGCCCATCAGCATAACAAGGCTCCCAGTTCTCCATGGCCTGTCCTGCCTTTCTGGATTTTACACTTTTTTCAGATGGCCGTTTTGACCGGGGGGAAGTGAGACTTCATTGTAGTGCAGATTTCCTTTGCAAGCTTGCTTGGTTGGCCAAAAAGGGCGTATGCGTTTTTTCCTGAATATATTCAGGAAAAAACGCATACGCCCTTTTTGGCCAAGTGCATCATTGTGGACGTTCTGCCTCTTTTCCTATGCTTTCAATGCAATTCCAGTCTACCTCCTGAAATCGGTTTCCTGCAATTCTGCCCCGCTTTCAAGTCCTCTTGGCAGCCTTACTTCAGTATATTTTTGGACGATAGCTGTCATTTATAACTCTGCAGGTTTGTGAATTACAGTGCCTCTGAGCTCCTTTCTTCAACTCGCTTTCTCGTGAGCTGGCCACAACACCGCAGGATTGCTTCAGGCCCTAATCTGGTTCCGGCATGGCACGCTGAGCCTTTGGTTAATTCCTCTTCCTGGTGCGAAATGAGATTTAATTTGCCCATCCAGACACCTCCAGCTAGTCTCTCATTGGTTCTCCCTATTCCTGTTCATCTTCCGCAGAAATTGCAAACTGGGCCAAACAGGAGGTTAAAGGCACTGACTCTCCAAGTCGGGAGAGTGTTAGTAAAGCATCTGGAATGTTGCACCTGAGTACCAGGGGATGAAAACTGACACATATTGGAACACGTCTCCCGATCACACGGTTGATCATACTCTGGGTTCCACATGCATGTTTTAGCTGAAGGAAGAATACCTTAAACCTGGAGAGTTGAGACCCGTGGAATGGGTACCATGCAATATGACTTCAAAGGGTCTTCATTTGCTCACCGAACCTCTCCAATCCTATCACTGCTGCGTTTATGCCCCTGCACACACGCTTGATTCTCTTTTGGAAACATAGCAATCCATAGGATTTAAGATACTTCCTAGTCAGGTACATTCTTAAGTGTTTATATGGGGTGTTGAATACCTTTCGTTGAGCAAGGAGTAGCTCTTGTCTATTCCATATTTGGCTTAAGGAACTTTATCTGTGCTCATTTCAATCTCTGGTTTTATGCAGCACCCCAACTCACCTTTCCCCTTAAGCAAGCATAAGTTGGTTTTCTAAATTTGAGACCCTGTTCTGTTTTGTAATTCAGTTCCTGTGTAGCCAAGGTTACATTCCGTGTATTAGTGATATCTTATGATGTTTCTTTTTCTGTGTGACTTATTTCAGTTAGAATCATCATACCTGAATCCACTCATTATGCTGCTACGGGCCTGATGACATAGATTTCATTGCTGAGTGATAGTGCATTGTACGTAAGTACCACAACTTCTTTATCCATTTTTCACTTTCTGCGATATTGAACTTGTACCGTAAACCAGGTTCTTGTAAACAGAGCCGTCCCAACTTTTGGGGTGGCTGTGTCTTTTTGATTTTAATTTCCCTAAGCTATAGGACCATAAGTGGAAGTGCCCTAGGCTCTGTTGCTTTGTTTTTTAGATGTTTCAGGAAACACCAAACACTTCTCCCGAGTGGCTGTTGGCAATTGACATCCCGCCCATCAGCATAACAAGGCTCCCAGTTCTCCATGGCCTGTTCTGCCTTTCTGGATTTTACACTTTTTTCAGATGGCCCTTTTGACCGGGGGGAAGTGAGACTTCACTGTAGTGCAGATTTCCTTTGCAAGCTTGCTTGGTTGGCCAAAAAGGGCGTATGCGTTTTTTCCTGAATATATTCAGGAAAAAACGCATACGCCCTTTTTGGCCAAGTGCATCATTGTGGACGTTCTGCCTCTTTTCCTATGCTTTAAATGCAATTCCAGTCTACCTCCTGAAATCGGTTTCCTGCAATTCTGCCCCGCTTTCAAGTCCTCTTGGCAGCCTTACTTCAGTATATTTTTGGACGATAGCTGTCATTTATAACTCTGCAGGTTTGTGAATTACAGTGCCCCTGAGCTCCTTTCTTCAACTCGCTTTCTCGTGAGCTGGCCGCAACACCGCAGGATGGCTTCAGGCCCTAATCTGGTTCCGGCACGGCACGCTGAGCCTTTGGTTAATTCCTCTTCCTGGTGGGAAATGAGAGTTAAATTTGCCCGTCCAGACACCTCCAGCTAGTCTGTCATTGGTTCTCCCTATTCCTGTTCATCTTCCGCAGAAATTGCAAACTGGGCCAAACAGGAGGTTAAAGGCACTGACTCTCCAAGTCGGGAGAGTGTTAGTAAAGCGTCTGGAATGTTGCACCCGAGTACCAGGGGACGAAAACTGAGACATATTGGAACACATCTCCCGATCACACGGTTGATCATACTCTGGGTTCCACATGCATGTTTTAGCTGAAGGAAGAATACCTTAAACCTGGAGAGTTGAGACCCGTGGAATGGGTACCATGCAATATGACTTCAAAGTGTCTTCATTTGCTCACCGAACTTCTCCAATCCTATCACTGCTGCGTTTATGCCCCTGTACACATGCTTGATTCTCTTTCAGAGACATAGCAATCCATAGGTTTTAAGATACTTCCTAGTCAGGTACACTCTTAGGCATTTAATATGGGGTGTTGAGTCCATTTCATTGAGCAAGGAGTAGCTCTTGTCTATTCCATATTTGGCTTAAGGAACTTTATCTGTGCTCATTTCAATCTCTGGTTTTATGCAGCACCCCAACTCACCTTTCCCCTTAAGCAAGCATAAGTTGGGTTTCTAAATTTGAGACCCTGTTCTGTTTTGTAATTCAGTTCCTGTGTAGCCAAGTTTACATTCCGTGTATTAGTGATATCTTATGATGTTTCTTTTTCTGTGTGACTTATTTCAGTTAGAATCATCATACCTGAATCCACTCATTATGCTGCTACGGGCCTGATGACATAGATTTCATTGCTGAGTTATATTGCATTGTACGTAAGTACCACAACTTCTTTATCCATTTTTCACTTTCTGCGATATTGAACTTGTACCGTAAACCAGGTTCTTGTAAACAGAGCCGCCCCAACCTTTGGGGTGGCTGTGTCTTTTGATTTTAATTTCCCTAAGCTATAGGACCATAAGTGGAAGTGCCCTAGGCTCTGTTGCTTTGTTTTTTAGATGTTTCAGGAAACACCATACACTTCTCCCGAGTGGCTGTTGGCAATTTACATCCCGCCCATCAGCATAACAAGGCTCCCAGTTCTCCATGGCCTGTCCTGCCTTTCTGGATTTTACACTTTTTTCAGATGGCCGTTTTGACCGGGGGGAAGTGAGACTTCATTGTAGTGCAGATTTCCTTTGCAAGCTTGCTTGGTTGGCCAAAAAGGGCGTATGCGTTTTTTCCTGAATATATTCAGGAAAAAACGCATACGCCCTTTTTGGCCAAGTGCATCATTGTGGACGTTCTGCCTCTTTTCCTATGCTTTCAATGCAATTCCAGTCTACCTCCTGAAATCGGTTTCCTGCAATTCTGCCCCGCTTTCAAGTCCTCTTGGCAGCCTTACTTCAGTATATTTTTGGACGATAGCTGTCATTTATAACTCTGCAGGTTTGTGAATTACAGTGCCTCTGAGCTCCTTTCTTCAACTCGCTTTCTCGTGAGCTGGCCACAACACCGCAGGATTGCTTCAGGCCCTAATCTGGTTCCGGCATGGCACGCTGAGCCTTTGGTTAATTCCTCTTCCTGGTGCGAAATGAGATTTAATTTGCCCATCCAGACACCTCCAGCTAGTCTCTCATTGGTTCTCCCTATTCCTGTTCATCTTCCGCAGAAATTGCAAACTGGGCCAAACAGGAGGTTAAAGGCACTGACTCTCCAAGTCGGGAGAGTGTTAGTAAAGCATCTGGAATGTTGCACCTGAGTACCAGGGGATGAAAACTGACACATATTGGAACACGTCTCCCGATCACACGGTTGATCATACTCTGGGTTCCACATGCATGTTTTAGCTGAAGGAAGAATACCTTAAACCTGGAGAGTTGAGACCCGTGGAATGGGTACCATGCAATATGACTTCAAAGGGTCTTCATTTGCTCACCGAACCTCTCCAATCCTATCACTGCTGCGTTTATGCCCCTGCACACACGCTTGATTCTCTTTTGGAAACATAGCAATCCATAGGATTTAAGATACTTCCTAGTCAGGTACATTCTTAAGTGTTTATATGGGGTGTTGAATACCTTTCGTTGAGCAAGGAGTAGCTCTTGTCTATTCCATATTTGGCTTAAGGAACTTTATCTGTGCTCATTTCAATCTCTGGTTTTATGCAGCACCCCAACTCACCTTTCCCCTTAAGCAAGCATAAGTTGGTTTTCTAAATTTGAGACCCTGTTCTGTTTTGTAATTCAGTTCCTGTGTAGCCAAGGTTACATTCCGTGTATTAGTGATATCTTATGATGTTTCTTTTTCTGTGTGACTTATTTCAGTTAGAATCATCATACCTGAATCCACTCATTATGCTGCTACGGGCCTGATGACATAGATTTCATTGCTGAGTGATAGTGCATTGTACGTAAGTACCACAACTTCTTTATCCATTTTTCACTTTCTGCGATATTGAACTTGTACCGTAAACCAGGTTCTTGTAAACAGAGCCGTCCCAACTTTTGGGGTGGCTGTGTCTTTTTGATTTTAATTTCCCTAAGCTATAGGACCATAAGTGGAAGTGCCCTAGGCTCTGTTGCTTTGTTTTTTAGATGTTTCAGGAAACACCATACACTTCTCCCGAGTGGCTGTTGGCAATTGACATCCCGCCCATCAGCATAACAAGGCTCCCAGTTCTCCATGGCCTGTCCTGCCTTTCTGGATTTTACATTTTTTTCAGATGGCCCTTTTGACCGGGGGGAAGTGAGACTTCACTGTAGTGCAGATTTCCTTTGCAAGCTTGCTTGGTTGGCCAAAAAGGGCGTATGCGTTTTTTCCTTAATATATTCAGGAAAAAACGCATACGCCCTTTTTGGCCAAGTGCATCATTGTGGACGTTCTGCCTCTTTTCCTATGCTTTCAATGCAATTCCAGTCTACCTCCTGAAATCGGTTTCCTGCAATTCTGCCCCGCTTTCAAGTCCTCTTGGCAGCCTTACTTCAGTATATTTTTGGACGATAGCTGTCATTTATAACTCTGCAGGTTTGTGAATTACAGTGCCCCTGAGCTCCTTTCTTCAACTCGCTTTCTCGTGAGCTGGCCGCATCACCGCAGGATTGCTTCAGGCCCTAATCTGGTTCCGGCACGGCACGCTGAGCCTTTGGTTAATTCCTCTTCCTGGTGGGAAATGAGAGTTAAATTTGCCCGTCCAGACACCTCCAGCTAGTCTGTCATTGGTTCTCCCTATTCCTGTTCATCTTCCGCAGAAATTGCAAACTGGGCCAAACAGGAGGTTAAAGGCACTGACTCTCCAAGTCGGGAGAGTGTTAGTAAAGCGTCTGGCATGTTGCACCCGAGTACCAGGGGACGAAAACTGACACATATTGGAACACGTCTCCCGATCACACGGTTGATCATACTCTGGGTTCCACATGCATGTTTTAGCTGAAGGAAGAATACCTTAAACCTGGAGAGTTGAGACCCGTGGAATGGGTACCATGCAATATGACTTCAAAGTGTCTTCATTTGCTCACCGAACTTCTCCAATCCTATCACTGCTGCGTTTATACCCCTGTACACACGCTTGATTCTCTTTCGGAGACATAGCAATCCATAGGTTTTAAGATACTTCCTAGTCAGGTACACTCTTAGGCATTTAATATGGGGTGTTGAGTCCATTTCATTGAGCAAGGAGTAGCTCTTGTCTATTCCATATTTGGCTTAAGGAACTTTATCTGTGCTCATTTCAATCTCTGGTTTTATGCAGCACCCCAACTCACCTTTCCCCTTAAGCAAGCATAAGTTGGGTTTCTAAATTTGAGACCCTGTTCTGTTTTGTAATTCAGTTCCTGTGTAGCCAAGTTTACATTCCGTGTATTAGTGATATCTTATGATGTTTCTTTTTCTGTGTGACTTATTTCAGTTAGAATCATCATACCTGAATCCACTCATTATGCTGCTACGGGCCTGATGACATAGATTTCATTGCTGAGTGATAGTGCATTGTACGTAAGTACCACAACTTCTTTATCCATTTTTCACTTTCTGCGATATTGAACTTGTACCGTAAACCAGGTTCTTGTAAACAGAGCCGTCCCAACTTTTGGGGTGGCTGTGTCTTTTTGATTTTAATTTCCCTAAGCTATAGGACCATAAGTGGAAGTGCCCTAGGCTCTGTTGCTTTGTTTTTTAGATGTTTCAGGAAACACCATACACTTCTCCCGAGTGGCTGTTGGCAATTGACATCCCGCCCATCAGCATAACAAGGCTCCCAGTTCTCCATGGCCTGTCCTGCCTTTCTGGATTTTACATTTTTTTCAGATGGCCCTTTTGACCGGGGGGAAGTGAGACTTCACTGTAGTGCAGATTTCCTTTGCAAGCTTGCTTGGTTGGCCAAAAAGGGCGTATGCGTTTTTTCCTTAATATATTCAGGAAAAAACGCATACGCCCTTTTTGGCCAAGTGCATCATTGTGGACGTTCTGCCTCTTTTCCTATGCTTTCAATGCAATTCCAGTCTACCTCCTGAAATCGGTTTCCTGCAATTCTGCCCCGCTTTCAAGTCCTCTTGGCAGCCTTACTTCAGTATATTTTTGGACGATAGCTGTCATTTATAACTCTGCAGGTTTGTGAATTACAGTGCCCCTGAGCTCCTTTCTTCAACTCGCTTTCTCGTGAGCTGGCCGCATCACCGCAGGATTGCTTCAGGCCCTAATCTGGTTCCGGCACGGCACGCTGAGCCTTTGGTTAATTCCTCTTCCTGGTGGGAAATGAGAGTTAAATTTGCCCGTCCAGACACCTCCAGCTAGTCTGTCATTGGTTCTCCCTATTCCTGTTCATCTTCCGCAGAAATTGCAAACTGGGCCAAACAGGAGGTTAAAGGCACTGACTCTCCAAGTCGGGAGAGTGTTAGTAAAGCGTCTGGCATGTTGCACCCGAGTACCAGGGGACGAAAACTGACACATATTGGAACACGTCTCCCGATCACACGGTTGATCATACTCTGGGTTCCACATGCATGTTTTAGCTGAAGGAAGAATACCTTAAACCTGGAGAGTTGAGACCCGTGGAATGGGTACCATGCAATATGACTTCAAAGGGTCTTCATTTGCTCACCGAACTTCTCCAATCCTATCACTGCTGCGTTTATACCCCTGTACACACGCTTGATTCTCTTTCGGAGACATAGCAATCCATAGGTTTTAAGATACTTCCTAGTCAGGTACACTCTTAGGCATTTAATATGGGGTGTTGAGTCCATTTCATTGAGCAAGGAGTAGCTCTTGTCTATTCCATATTTGGCTTAAGGAACTTTATCTGTGCTCATTTCAATCTCTGGTTTTATGCAGCACCCCAACTCACCTTTCCCCTTAAGCAAGCATAAGTTGGGTTTCTAAATTTGAGACCCTGTTCTGTTTTGTAATTCAGTTCCTGTGTAGCCAAGTTTACATTCCGTGTATTAGTGATATCTTATGATGTTTCTTTTTCTGTGTGACTTATTTCAGTTAGAATCATCATACCTGAATCCACTCATTATGCTGCTACGGGCCTGATGACATAGATTTCATTGCTGAGTGATAGTGCATTGTACGTAAGTACCACAACTTCTTTATCCATTTTTCACTTTCTGCGATATTGAACTTGTACCGTAAACCAGGTTCTTGTAAACAGAGCCGTCCCAACTTTTGGGGTGGCTGTGTCTTTTTGATTTTAATTTCCCTAAGCTATAGGACCATAAGTGGAAGTGCCCTAGGCTCTGTTGCTTTGTTTTTTAGATGTTTCAGGAAACACCATACACTTCTCCCGAGTGGCTGTTGGCAATTGACATCCCGCCCATCAGCATAACAAGGCTCCCAGTTCTCCATGGCCTGTCCTGCCTTTCTGGATTTTACATTTTTTTCAGATGGCCCTTTTGACCGGGGGGAAGTGAGACTTCACTGTAGTGCAGATTTCCTTTGCAAGCTTGCTTGGTTGGCCAAAAAGGGCGTATGCGTTTTTTCCTTAATATATTCAGGAAAAAACGCATACGCCCTTTTTGGCCAAGTGCATCATTGTGGACGTTCTGCCTCTTTTCCTATGCTTTCAATGCAATTCCAGTCTACCTCCTGAAATCGGTTTCCTGCAATTCTGCCCCGCTTTCAAGTCCTCTTGGCAGCCTTACTTCAGTATATTTTTGGACGATAGCTGTCATTTATAACTCTGCAGGTTTGTGAATTACAGTGCCCCTGAGCTCCTTTCTTCAACTCGCTTTCTCGTGAGCTGGCCGCATCACCGCAGGATTGCTTCAGGCCCTAATCTGGTTCCGGCACGGCACGCTGAGCCTTTGGTTAATTCCTCTTCCTGGTGGGAAATGAGAGTTAAATTTGCCCGTCCAGACACCTCCAGCTAGTCTGTCATTGGTTCTCCCTATTCCTGTTCATCTTCCGCAGAAATTGCAAACTGGGCCAAACAGGAGGTTAAAGGCACTGACTCTCCAAGTCGGGAGAGTGTTAGTAAAGCGTCTGGCATGTTGCACCCGAGTACCAGGGGACGAAAACTGACACATATTGGAACACGTCTCCCGATCACACGGTTGATCATACTCTGGGTTCCACATGCATGTTTTAGCTGAAGGAAGAATACCTTAAACCTGGAGAGTTGAGACCCGTGGAATGGGTACCATGCAATATGACTTCAAAGGGTCTTCATTTGCTCACCGAACTTCTCCAATCCTATCACTGCTGCGTTTATACCCCTGTACACACGCTTGATTCTCTTTCGGAGACATAGCAATCCATAGGTTTTAAGATACTTCCTAGTCAGGTACACTCTTAGGCATTTAATATGGGGTGTTGAGTCCATTTCATTGAGCAAGGAGTAGCTCTTGTCTATTCCATATTTGGCTTAAGGAACTTTATCTGTGCTCATTTCAATCTCTGGTTTTATGCAGCACCCCAACTCACCTTTCCCCTTAAGCAAGCATAAGTTGGGTTTCTAAATTTGAGACCCTGTTCTGTTTTGTAATTCAGTTCCTGTGTAGCCAAGTTTACATTCCGTGTATTAGTGATATCTTATGATGTTTCTTTTTCTGTGTGACTTATTTCAGTTAGAATCATCATACCTGAATCCACTCATTATGCTGCTACGGGCCTGATGACATAGATTTCATTGCTGAGTGATAGTGCATTGTACGTAAGTACCACAACTTCTTTATCCATTTTTCACTTTCTGCGATATTGAACTTGTACCGTAAACCAGGTTCTTGTAAACAGAGCCGTCCCAACTTTTGGGGTGGCTGTGTCTTTTTGATTTTAATTTCCCTAAGCTATAGGACCATAAGTGGAAGTGCCCTAGGCTCTGTTGCTTTGTTTTTTAGATGTTTCAGGAAACACCATACACTTCTCCCGAGTGGCTGTTGGCAATTGACATCCCGCCCATCAGCATAACAAGGCTCCCAGTTCTCCATGGCCTGTCCTGCCTTTCTGGATTTTACATTTTTTTCAGATGGCCCTTTTGACCGGGGGGAAGTGAGACTTCACTGTAGTGCAGATTTCCTTTGCAAGCTTGCTTGGTTGGCCAAAAAGGGCGTATGCGTTTTTTCCTTAATATATTCAGGAAAAAACGCATACGCCCTTTTTGGCCAAGTGCATCATTGTGGACGTTCTGCCTCTTTTCCTATGCTTTCAATGCAATTCCAGTCTACCTCCTGAAATCGGTTTCCTGCAATTCTGCCCCGCTTTCAAGTCCTCTTGGCAGCCTTACTTCAGTATATTTTTGGACGATAGCTGTCATTTATAACTCTGCAGGTTTGTGAATTACAGTGCCCCTGAGCTCCTTTCTTCAACTCGCTTTCTCGTGAGCTGGCCGCATCACCGCAGGATTGCTTCAGGCCCTAATCTGGTTCCGGCACGGCACGCTGAGCCTTTGGTTAATTCCTCTTCCTGGTGGGAAATGAGAGTTAAATTTGCCCGTCCAGACACCTCCAGCTAGTCTGTCATTGGTTCTCCCTATTCCTGTTCATCTTCCGCAGAAATTGCAAACTGGGCCAAACAGGAGGTTAAAGGCACTGACTCTCCAAGTCGGGAGAGTGTTAGTAAAGCGTCTGGCATGTTGCACCCGAGTACCAGGGGACGAAAACTGACACATATTGGAACACGTCTCCCGATCACACGGTTGATCATACTCTGGGTTCCACATGCATGTTTTAGCTGAAGGAAGAATACCTTAAACCTGGAGAGTTGAGACCCGTGGAATGGGTACCATGCAATATGACTTCAAAGGGTCTTCATTTGCTCACCGAACTTCTCCAATCCTATCACTGCTGCGTTTATACCCCTGTACACACGCTTGATTCTCTTTCGGAGACATAGCAATCCATAGGTTTTAAGATACTTCCTAGTCAGGTACACTCTTAGGCATTTAATATGGGGTGTTGAGTCCATTTCATTGAGCAAGGAGTAGCTCTTGTCTATTCCATATTTGGCTTAAGGAACTTTATCTGTGCTCATTTCAATCTCTGGTTTTATGCAGCACCCCAACTCACCTTTCCCCTTAAGCAAGCATAAGTTGGGTTTCTAAATTTGAGACCCTGTTCTGTTTTGTAATTCAGTTCCTGTGTAGCCAAGTTTACATTCCGTGTATTAGTGATATCTTATGATGTTTCTTTTTCTGTGTGACTTATTTCAGTTAGAATCATCATACCTGAATCCACTCATTATGCTGCTACGGGCCTGATGACATAGATTTCATTGCTGAGTGATACTGCATTGTACGTAAGTACCACAACTTCTTTATCCATTTTTCAATTTCTGCGATATTGAACTTGTACCGTAAACCATGTTCTTGTAAACAGAGCCGTCCCAACTTTTGGGGTGGCTGTGTCTTTTTGATTTTAATTTCCCTAAGCTATAGGACCATAAGTGGAAGTGCCCTAGGCTCTGTTGCTTTGTTTTTTAGATGTTTCAGGAAACACCATACACTTCTCCCGAGTGGCTGTTGGCAATTTACATCCCGCCCATCAGCATAAGAAGGCTCCCAGTTCTCCATGGCTTGTCCTGCCTTTCTGGATTTTACACTTTTTTCAGATGGCCCTTTTGACCGGGGGGAAGTGAGACTTCACTGTAGTGCAGATTTCCTTTGCAAGCTTGCTTGGTTGGCCAAAAAGGGCGTATGCGTTTTTTCCTTAATATATTCAGGAAAAAACGCATACGCCCTTTTTGGCCAAGTGCATCATTGTGGACGTTCTGCCTCTTTTCCTATGCTTTCAATGCAATTCCAGTCTACCTCCTGAAATCGGTTTCCTGCAATTCTGCCCCGCTTTCAAGTCCTCTTGGCAGCCTTACTTCAGTATATTTTTGGACGATAGCTGTCATTTATAACTCTGCAGGTTTGTGAATTACAGTGCCCCTGAGCTCCTTTCTTCAACTCGCTTTCTCGTGAGCTGGCCGCAACACCGCAGGATGGCTTCAGGCCCTAATCTGGTTCCGGCACGGCACGCTGAGCCTTTGGTTAATTCCTCTTCCTGGTGCGAAATGAGAGTTAAATTTGCCCATCCAGACACCTCCAGCTAGTCTGTCATTGGTTCTCCCTATTCCTGTTCATCTTCCGCAGAAATTGCAACCTGGGCCAAACAGGAGGTTAAAGGCACTGACTCTCCAAGTCGGGAGAGTGTTAGTAAAGCGTCTGGAATGTTGCACCCGAGTACCAGGGGACGAAAACTGAGACATATTGGAACACGTCTCCCGATCACACGGTTGATCATACTCTTGGTTCCACATGCATGTTTTAGCTGAAGGAAGAATACCTTAAACCTGGAGAGTTGAGACCCGTGGAATGGGTACCATGCAATATGACTTCAAAGGGTCTTCATTTGCTCACCGAACTTCTCCAATCCTATCACTGCTGCGTTTATACCCCTGTACACATGCTTGATTCTCTTTCAGAGACATAGCAATCCATAGGTTTTAAGATACTTCCTAGTCAGGTACACTCTTAGGCATTTAATTTGGGGTGTTGAGTCCATTTCGTTGAGCAAGGAGTAGCTCTTGTCTATTCCATATTTGGCTTAAGGAACTTTATCTGTGCTCATTTCAATCTCTGGTTTTATGCAGCACCCCAACTCACCTTTCCCCTTAAGCAAGCATAAGTTGGTTTTCTAAATTTGAGACCCTGTTCTGTTTTGGAATTCAGTTCCTGTGTAGCCAAGTTTACATTCCGTGTATTAGTGATACCTTATGATGTTTCTTTTTCTGTGTGACTTATTTCAGTTAGATTCATCGTACTTAGTCCACTCATTATGCTGCTATGGGCCTGATGACATAGATTTCATTGCTGAGTGATATTGCATTGTACGTAAGTACCACAACTTCTTTATCCATTTTTCACTTTCTGTGATATTGAACTTGTACCGTATATGAGGTTCTTGTAAAAGAGCCATCCCAAACTTTGGGGTGGCTGTGTCTTTTTGATTTTAATTGCCCTAAACTATAGGACCATAAGTGGAAGTGCCCTAGGCTCTGTTGCTTTGTTTTTTAGATGTTTCAGGAAACACCAAACACTTCTCCAGAGTGGCTGTTGGCAATTTACATCCTGCCCATCAGCATAAGATGGCTCCCAGTTCTCCATGGCCTGTCATGCCTTTATGGATTTTACACTTTTTTCAGATGGCCCTTTTGACCAGGGGGAATTGAGACTTCATTGTAGTGCAGATTTCCTTTGCAAGCTTGCTTGGTTGGCCAAAAAGGGCGTATGCGTTTTTTCCTGAATATATCAGGAAAAAACGCATACGCCCTTTTTGGGCAAGTCAGGTTTTTGAATTGCAGTGGCCCTTAGCTCCATTTTTCAGCTCTTAGTTTTGTGATCTTGCCCCATAACCACAGGATTCCTTGAAGCCCTATTCTTCTTCTGGGGCACCTTGCTGTGCCTTTGGTTCATTCTTCTTACTGATGTGAAATTAGAGTGACATGTGCCCATTGAAACCGCTACAGCTAGTTTCTCACTGGTTCCCCCTATTCCCATTCATCCTCCGCACTAACTGAAGACTGTGCGATACCAGAACTTAAAGGCATTGACTCTCCATGTGGGGATGTTGTTAGTAAAGCGGCTGGAATGTCGATCCGGAGCCCCAGGAGAGGAAAAATGTGGTGTGTTTTAGAAACCTTTCCCGATCATATGGTATACCAGTCGCTGGGTTTCCCAAGCATGGTTTAGCTGTAGGAAGATTCCCTTCAACCTGGAGTGTTGGGACCCTTGGAATGAGTAGCATGAAGTATTGCATTAAACTTTCGGCAGTTGCTCACCGAAGCTCACCAATCCTCTCAGCCCCAAGTGTCCAGCCTTATGTCTTATCCAGCTGTGGGTTTATATGTGGTCAATCCAGGTTGCATCACAGCCCCTGAGCGAATTTTGTAAGAATTTTTCTCTCTTTCATTGTTTCTGCGTTTTGTTTTTAAAATTTATTTCTATAATGGGGTTTAGCTCATTTTCACTGCTGTGTTTGTGCCGCTCTGCACACACTTGATTCCCTTATGGAGATATATCAATACATGGGTTTTAAGATTCTTATTACTCAGATATATTTCTCTGCGGTGTATAGGGTGTGTTGAGGCCAGTTCATTGAGCAAGGTGTAGATCTTGTCTAATACCTATTTGGTTTCTTGAACGGTATCTGTGCTAATTTCAAACTCTGGTTTTATGCATCACCCCACCTCTCCTTTCCCCTTAAGCTGACATAAGTGTGTTTTCTAAATGTGAGACACTGTTCTGTTCTGTAATTCATTTCTTGTGCAGCCATATTTACCCTCCCTCTATAAGTGATATCTTATGATATGTTTCTTTTTCTGTTTGACTTATTTCAAGTAGTATTATCGGACCTAAATCCACTCTTTATCCTTCTACTAGCCTTATTACATTGATTTCATGGTGAAGAGATATTCCATTGTACATAAGTACCACATCTTCTTTATCCATTGTTCTCTTTCCTGGGATATTTAAGGTGTACTGAAGTTGAGGTTCTTGTAAACAGAGTAGCCCTAAACTGTGGTGTGCTTGTGTCTTGTTGATTTTTAGACTTCCCTAGATATACTCCCATGATTGGAAGTGTCCTATGCTCTGTAGCTCTGTTTTTAGATGATTTAGGAACCACCATACACTTCTCCAGAGTGGCTCTCGGCAGTTCACACACTGCCCATCAGCGTATAAAGGCTCCCTGTTCTCCATGGCCTGTCCTGCATTTCTGGTTTTTACAATTTTTTAGGATGGCCCTTTTGACCGGTGGGAAATGAGACTTCTTTGTTGTGCACATTTGCATTGCTTGCTTGCTTCGTTGCCCATAAAGTGCGTATGCGTTTTTTCCTGGATATAATCAGGAAAAATCGCATACGCCCTTTTGGGCCAACTGCATCATTGTCGAAATTCTGCCGCTTTTCATGTGCGTTAAAGACGAGTCCAATCTATCTCTTGAAATCTGTTTCTTGCAATTCTGTCTTGCATTCAGATCCTCTTCTTTGCCTTACCTCAACATATTTTTGGACGTTAGTTTTCATTTATAACTCTGCAGGTTTGTGAATTGCAGTGACCCTGAGCTCCATGTTTTAAGTTGCTCTTTTGTGAGCTGGCCTCAAACCCGCAGGATTGCTTCAGGCCCTATTTTGGCTCCGGCGAGGCAGGCTGAGCCTTTTTTTAATTCTTATTCTTAATGGGAAATTAGAGTGATATGTGCCCGTCCAAACCCCTACAACTCTTCTCTCATTGGTTCCCCCTCTTCCCGTTCATCCTCCTCACAATTTGCAAAATGTGTGAAACAGAAGTTTAAATGTGCTGATTCTCCAAGTGGGGAGCTTCTAAGTAACGTGGCTGGAATGGTGAACAGGAGCACCAGGAGAGGATAAATGAGGTGCATTTTAGACACATCTCCCGATCACATGGTGTACAGTCCTCTGGGTTTTCCATGCATGTTTTAGCTGTAGGAAGATCCCTTGAACCTGCAGATTTGGGACCCATTGAATGGGTACCAGGTAGTATTACTTTAAAGGGTGTGCATTTCCTCACCCAACCTCACATTTCTCTTAGCGCAAACAGTTTCCAGCCTTATGTCTCATCCTGCTGTGGGTCTAGATGTGTTCAATCCATGTTGCATCACCGTCCCTGAGGAAAAGTTGTAAGAGGTTTTCTCTGTCTCTCTGTCGTTTATTTTTTTCAATTTATTACTATATTGGTTACAGCTGATTTTCAAAGCTCTGTTTCTTGCTGCTGTACATCCACTTGATTCACGTACAGAGAGACATCAATAAATTCTTTTTCAGATTCTTACCAGTCGTATATATTCTTTTCCGGTGACTTGAGTGTGCTGAGTGCAGTTCTTTTAGCTACCGTGTAGGCCTTGTTGATTATCAGTTTGGTATTTGGAATGGTATCTTTGCTAATTTCAACCTCCTGGATGATGCCTCACCCCTCCCCACCTTTCCCGTTTAGCAGCCTTATGCGTGTTTTCTACATATTTGACTATGTTTTTGTTTTGTAATTTATTTCATGTGTAGCCATTTTGGATTCCACCTTTAAGTGATATCTTATGATATGTGTCTTCTTCTTTTTGAATTCTGTCACTTAGAATGATCATACGTAACTCCTCCGGAGTTGTTACAGCTGGCCATATTTCATTGATTTCCAGGCTGAATAATATTCCACTCTACCTAAGTACCACATCTCTATCCATCTTTTCCCTCCAGAGACATTTAAGTTATATCCTAGTCGAGGATCTTTTAAACAGAGAGGGGGTAAACATTGGGGTGCCTGTGTCCTCTCGATTTTTGTTTTTCCCAAGATATACGCCCATGAGTGCAAGTGCCCTATGCTCTGTAGCTCATTGTTTAGATGCTTTAGTAAACACAATACACTTCTCCAGAATGGCCGTTGGCAATATACATTTCCACTATAAGTCTCACAGGGCTCCCTCTTCTCCTTGCCCTGTCCTGCATTTCTGTTGTTTACGCTTTATGAGGATGGCTCTTCTGACTGATGCGAAGTGATGTCTTTTGTAGTATTGACTTCCAGTGCCCACCTGTTTGGTTGGCTAAAAAGGTGTACGCTCTTTTCTTGAATATATACACAAAAAAACGCATACACCCTTTTTGGCCAACTGCAATGTTGGCAATGTTCAGCTCCTTTTCTTGTGCTTAATGGCGAGTCCTTTCTACCTCCTCAAATCCCTTTCCTGCCATTCTCCCTTGCTTACAAGTCCTTTTCTCTGACTTTCCTCAAGACATTTTTCAGTGATGGATATTTTCAACTCTGCAGTTTTGTGAATTTTACTGTCCCTGAGTTCTATTGTTCAACTTGTGTTTATGGGAACTGGCCACAAAGCAGCGGGATTTCCTCAAGCTCTATACTGTTTCCATGGGCAACCCTAGCCTTTGGTCAATTCGTCTTCCTGATTGGAAATTAGAGTGACATGTGCCTGTCTGAACACGTAGGACTTGTCTCTCATTGTTCCTCATCCTTCCGCTTCATCCTCTGGACAAATTCCAAACTGTACGCAACAGGATGTTGACAGTGCTGACATCTCCAAGTGGGGAGACTGTTAGTAAAGACGCTGGAGGGGTGAACCCGAGCACCAGGAGATGAGGAGATGAGATGCCTTTTCCAAACTCTTCCCGATCAGACGGTATACCATCCTCTGGGTGTGACAGACATGTTTTAGCAGTAGGAAGAGTCCCATTCATGTAAGGAGAACACCAGGGCTTTTTCAAAATCAGTGTCTCCCCGAAACCCAAACTGGGGAATTTTTTAAGCTACGGCTACACATATGTTCATTAAGGGCCTTGGGAAGTAGGCAGAGTCCAAACTTTAGATGATTGAAGTCTTCAGGGTCAGAAGCACTCACCACCAGCTTCCCTTAGGTTACACTTTAACTGTCATTGATAGATGATGTCAATAAAAATATCTATTCTTTTTCAGATTATTTCCCCTTATAGGTTATTGCAAAATGTTGAGTGTAGTTCCCTGTGCTATACAGTAGTTCCTTGTTGATGATCTATTTTATACATAGCAGTGTGTATGTGTTAATCCCAAACTGTTAATTTATCCCTCCTCCCACCTTTCCCCTTTGGTAATAATAAATTATAAGATTTTATACTTCTCAGAAATGGGGGAGCTGAAAGAGAGGTATCATTTTCAATGGAAAAGCATTTAAAACAAGATTGAAGGTTTAACCAAGATTATTAGATGTACATCCTTGGAAAGAAATCACTTCATTTCTCTAATATTGAGCTGACAAATAAGACAAACCTTTTCACTGAACTTGCTTATAATAAAGTGATGGAAATATCCAATGGAAGTGTTAGAAACATCTTATTTTACCCGAGCCTTATACACTGTTCTATGTTAACTACACTTTGGCTCACACATCTGTTCATTGAGGTTACAATAGTCTCAATTTCTGTTACTGATCCTCCAGAGTGGACCCCAACAAGTGTCCCCCTGCCCAGTGTCATTGGGGCCAACAGATCGAGACTGAGTTTGGTTCACAAGCAAAGGAAACTTTATATTTTGATCAGAGAATGGAGAGGTGAGAGCATGTACTACCCCGTGGGCTGTGGGCTGGGCTGCTGTGTAGAGATCCTGTCAGAGTCAGTTGGAGGGAGGGGGCGGAGCTCTCGAGGGCCGGGTTGGCTGTAGCTCAGGCTCTATATCGCGGAGTCTGCACTGGGCCCCAGGAGCTGAGGTGTCGACCCAGCCATTCTGCACTAGGAAATCTGGTCTGAAGTGCCGGGTGTGGAACCTCTGCATGCGGGACCCTAGGAACACGTGAAATTAGACAAAGCACAAAGGATAAAAAAGGTTAGACTTGACTTTATTGCCCAGATTCTATTTTTATCTCCCAGGGATTTTTAATGGGCTTTGCTGGGGACAAACCCCCCCTCTGCCTTTTGTCCCGTTCCTCATTCTTGGAGTGCTGAGGGTGCAGACCCTTCTTCTGTAACTGCTGAGTGCTGAGTTGGGAGCCCTCATACCCTGGGGCGAGGGTCAGAGCTTCTCCCCAGCAGCCTCCAGGTGACGTTGATTGTCCCCAGGCCCCCTGCCTCCCTGCTCGTCCACCTGAGCACCAGCATTGGAAGTGTTATAGATTCTAATGACCTTCAAGGGTCCAGGAAAGAGATGTGCAGAGACGCTGTGGGGGCCGGTTTCACCCCGCCCCACATTTGTTCGGCCACCTTAGGCCGACCGTTTCTGCCAGCCTAGATGCTCTGACCAGTAGTCTGCGCTTTCTTCAATTAGGCCCCTGAATTAACGTACAAACAGCACCAGGTGTCAGAGCCCTGCCCGCTCAACTCCCAGACAGTCCAGGGTCAGTGGTGATCAAGGACCATGATGGCCACTGAGCCAACAGCCTTTTGAAGTAAACAAGAGTCCAGCCGGTCTTACTGGCCACCATCATCACGGTGTCTGTAGGCTTTTCTATGGTGACAGTGTGATATACGGTTCCCCCGCCAAGATTATTAGCTCCCCTCTGGGTGCAGTAAGTCCGGCAAGCAGTAGTCTACTCTTTTGGGACACACTCTTGTTGTTTTATGAGAGAAACTCCAGGTCAAGTGATGTTCACACGAGTCGTCATGGTGCCCTGTTGCCCCCGGTTATCTCTCTGGATGTTGGAGTTGGAGGGCCTCCTCACTCGAGGTCGGTGTGCCCACGGAGCGAACCCTGCAACTTCAGGGCATGGTTGGTGGTTAGGATCACCACGTGGGGTCCTTTTCCCTTAGGAGGGAGGTGGCCTTTTGGGCTGCTGATTTCCAGGGTTTTAGATACCGCCAGTATCTTGGCCAGATGTGGCAGTGGGCCAAGCCCCTTGGTGACCATAGTTTATCCTACCTGGATGGCATTCTTGCATTGTTCCATTTCAAGTGGTCCCAGGTTTTGCACTAATTCTCCAATGGCGATTCACCTTTCACCGGGAATGTAAAGGTCAAAGGGTTTAGCTAAATTAGGGAGTTCCAGGGCAAGGGTCTGAATTGACTGCTCTTTCCATTCTTGAAAGGCCACTTCTGGATTCTATTCAAAAGGATCATCATCTTTTCCTTTCAGTGTTTCATATAGAGGCCCAGCTAGTAGACTGTAGTTAGGGATCCAGAAGCAGCAAACCCTGGCCTCCCCAGGAACCCCTAAGCTGTCTTCTAGTTTTAGAAAGGGGTAAGGCTGAAAATGGTTTCTTCCCTTTCCTGGGATGGACTTCTCCAACCTTCTGTGAGAATGAAGCCCAGGCAGGTCACGGCAGTCTGTGATATTTGAGCTTTTTCTTGGACAACTTCTATCCTTTATTGGCTTGGTAGTTCAGAGGGCTCCTTAGTAGGGCTGGCGATCAGAATGTCGTCTGCATATTGAAGGAGGGTTTCCTTTTCCAGAGGTAGAACTTTTAGGTCTTTAGCTAAGCTTTCCCCAAAGATGGTGTGGGAATTTTTGCACCCTTGGGGCCAGACGGCCCGGAAGTATTGTTTTCGTTGTATGTTGAGTCCTGCCACTCACAAGCCAAAATTTCTTGTGACTCTGGGACTAATGGAATACAAAAGAAGGCATCATTGAAGACTAATACAGAATACCATGTCCTGGTGGTTGGTAGAATGACCAGCAGGGTGTAGGAATTAGGAGCAACTGGAGGTATATCCTCGGTGGCTTCACTGACTGTCCTGACATCCTTTACCAGGTCCCCAGCAGCCCATGGGGCTCTCGTGGTCAGACCAATCCCAGAATATGGAGCTCACCTGGGCAGGTACCCCACCCCCACCCCAGCCCACAGGGCTCTCGTGGTCAGGCCCCTCCCAGGATACAGAGCTACCCTTGCAGGTACCGTGGCAGGGCTGGGCACACAGGAACCGTGCACATAGCCCTCATTGCAGAGCACCCCCAGCTCACCTGTCGCTCAGAGCTGACACAGAGCACCTCAGAGCAGGACTTGAACTAACAAACAGCAGCTGCGACAGGTCTGTGACCCTGGGCATCACTCCGTGAGGCCTCCCTCCACCTGGTCTTCCAGAGACTTCCACTGCACCCGGGGCACCAGGCCTCTGTCTCCAACCACCACCCACTCCTCCTCTCCCTGACTCCTGGGTTCCTCTCATTAGGAGAGGGTTTTCTTGAAGTTGTCTCCCACTCATGGGCCAGATAAAATGATTAGAAAACAAGCCAAAGCTGCAGCCCCTTGTCTATCCTGACTCTCAGGAGCCCACACCTGTTCCTTGGACCTGGCCGGTTCAGCAAGTTCCATTTTCTGCAACTGTGAGCCCCTGAGGGGTGATGATTGGCTGACCTGGGCAGCCTTACCGTGCCGACCAGCCCTCCCCAGGTGTGCCTGGGTTGAGATCACTATAAATACCACTCCAGGCAGCAAGAGCCCCTGCAGCCGTGCCTGACGCCATTTTCTCTGCCCTGTCAGCAGTCTCGGGGCTGGGCTGGTGGGAGGGAGTGAGAGGCCACGGCTTTGTGGGTGGCCCAGTGTGAGTGGGGCTCTGCTGGACTTTCTGCAGCAGTTGCCAGGCTGCCACCTGCTAAAGAAGAAGATGTGTCACCCATACCTGCTGCTGGAATTTCTCCCTGGGCAGAGGTGAGGAAGGAAAAAAGCAGTGGGGGCAGGGACAGGACGGGTATCTCAGGCAGGGAAATGGAAATCTTCCAGAAGAGCACCCAGGGCCAGGACCATCCTGGCTGGCCTGCAGGCACCAAGTCGGCCGGCATGCTGTCACTCGTGTGGCTCTATGGCCCTCCCTCTAGGCTTTCAAGTCCTTGTATATATTCAGGTGTTTTACCTGGGATGGGTGGGAATAGTTCAGCAGCAACTGGCCTGGGGCTCAGCTCACGTTTACTCACAGATGCCTCGGCACGGTGCCCCAGCTTTGCAATGAGGACGCTTGTTGCGTGGGGGCTGCTGGCTGAATGGGAGACGATTCCCCACCACTGACCAACTTCAGAATTGTTTACAACTGGAGCAAGTGCCCTGATACGGTTTTCCTCTGTGGAACTGGTGGGTTCTGTGTTTTTTTTCTCTTTTTCGTTTTGGGTTCAAGGTAGATTTTATTCCTCTTTTTTGTATTTACAGATATAAGCATGGAAATAATTTATTCATATAAATACATGTATGTGAAGGGAATAATTGTTTTTTCTATTTTTTAAATTTTATTTCTTTTTAATTTTGAATTTTATTTTATATTTTTATACAGCAGGTTCTTATTGGTTATCTATTTTATACATATAAATGTATACATGCCAATCCCAGTCTCTCAACTCCTCCCACCACACCCCCCAACAGCTTTCCCCCCTTGTTGTCCATACGTTTGTTGTCTACATCTGTTGCTCTATTTATGCCTTGCAAAATGGTTAATCTGTACAGGTTTTCTAGGTTCCACATATATGCATGAATATACAAGATTTGTTTTTCTCTTTCTGACTTACTTCACTCTGTATGACAGTCTCTAGATGCATCGACGTCTCTACAAATGACCCAATTTCATTCCTTTTCATGGCTTAGTAATATTCCATTTTATATATGTACCACGGCTTTATGCATTCGTCTGTCTGTGGGCATTTAGGTTGCTTCCATTACCTCGATATTGTAAATAGTGATGCAATGAACATTGCGGTGAATGTCTCTTTTTGATTTATGGTTTTGTCTGGGTATATGTCCAGTAGTGGGATTGCTGTATCATATGGTAATTCTATTGTTAGTTTCTTAAGAAATTCCATATTGTTCTCCATAGTGACTGTATCAATTTATATTCCCAACAATAGTGGAAGAGGGTTCCTTTTCTCCACACCCTTTCCAGCATTTTTTGCTTGTAGATTTTTATGATGCCTATTCTACCAGGTGTGAGGTGATACCTCATTGTTGAATCCATTTCGTTAAGCAAGGGGTAGGTCTTGTCTATTCCATATTTGGCTTATGGAACGGTATCTGTGCTAATTTCAAACTCTGGTTTAATGCAGCACCCCAACTCACCTTCCCCCTTAAGCAAGCATAAGTTAGTTTTCTAAACTTGAGACCCTGTTCTGTTTTGTAATTCAGTTCATGTGTAGCCAAGTTCACATTCCGTGTATTAGTGATACCTTATGATGTTTCTTTTTCTGTGTGACTTATTTCACTTAGAATCATCGTGCCTCAATCCAATCATTATGCTGGTACGGGCCTGGTGACATAGATTTCATTGCTGAGTGGTATTCTGTTGTACATAAGTACCGCAACTTCTTTATCCATTATTTGCTCTCTGGGATATTTAACTTGTGCCGAAGAAGAGATTCCAGTAAAAAGAACCGTCCCAACCTTTGGGGTGGCTGTGTCTTTTAGATTTTAAATTAACTAAGCAATAGGACCATAAGTGGAAGTGCCCTAGGCTCTGTTGCTTTGTTTTTTAGATGTTTCAGGAAACACCATACACTTCTCCCAAGTGGCTGTCGGCAATTTACATCCCGCCCATCAGCATAACAAGGCTCCCAGTTCTCCATGGCCTGTCCTGCCTTTCTGGATTTTACACTTTTTTCAGATGGCCCTTTTGACCGGGGGGAAGTGAGACTTCATTGTAGTGCAGATTTCCTTTGCAAGCTTGCTTGGTTGGCCAAAAAGGGCGTATGCGTTTTTTCCTGAATATATTCAGGAAAAAACGCATACGCCCTTTTTGGCCAAGTGCATCATTGTGGACGTTCTGCCTCTTTTCCTATGCTTTCAATGCAATTCCAGTCTACCTCCTGAAATCGGTTTCCTGCAATTCTGCCCCGCTTTCAAGTCCTCTTGGCAGCCTTACTTCAGTATATTTTTGGACGATAGCTGTCATTTATAACTCTGCAGGTTTGTGAATTACAGTGCCCCTGAGCTCCTTTCTTCAACTCGCTTTCTCGTGAGCTGGCCGCAACACCGCAGGATGGCTTCAGGCCCTAATCTGGTTCCGGCACGGCACGCTGAGCCTTTGGTTAATTCCTCTTCCTGGTGGGAAATGAGAGTTAAATTTGCCCGTCCAGACACCTCCAGCTAGTCTGTCATTGGTTCTCCCTATTCCTGTTCATCTTCCGCAGAAATTGCAAACTGGGCCAAACAGGAGGTTAAAGGCACTGACTCTCCAAGTCGGGAGAGTGTTAGTAAAGCGTCTGGAATGTTGCACCCGAGTACCAGGGGATGAAAACTGAGACATATTGGAACACATCTCCCGATCACACGGTTGATCATACTCTGGGTTCCACGTACATGTTTACCTGAAGGAAGAATACCTTAAACCTGGAGAGTTGAGACCCGTGGAATGGGTACCATGCAATATGATTTCAAAGGGTCTTCATTTGCTCACCGAACCAATCCAATCCTATCACTGCTGCGTTTATGGCCCTGTACACACGCTTGATTCTCTTTCGGAGACATAGCAATCCATAGGTTTTAAGATACTTCCTAGTCAGGTACATTCTTAGGCGTTTAATATGGGGTGTTGAGTCCATTTCCTTGAGCAAGGAGTAGCTCTTGTCTATTCCATATTTGGCTTAAGGAACTTTATCTGTGCTCATTTCAATCTCTGGTTTTATGCAGCACCCCAACTCACCTTTCCCCTTAAGCAAGCATAAGTTGGGTTTCTAAATTTGAGACCCTGTTCTGTTTTGTAATTCAGTTCCTGTGTAGCCAAGTTTACATTCCGTGTATTAGTGATATCTTATGATGTTTCTTTTTCTGTGTGACTTATTTCAGTTAGAATCATCATACCTGAATCCACTCATTATGCTGCTACGGGCCTGATGACATAGATTTCATTGCTGAGTGATATTGCATTGTACGTAAGTATCACAACTTCTTTATCCATTTTTCACTTTCTGCGATATTGAACTTGTACCGTAAACAAGGTTCTTGTAAACAGAGCCGTCCCAACATTTGGGGTGGCTGTGTCTTTTTGATTTTAATTTCCCTAAGCTATAGGACCATAAGTGGAAGTGCCCTAGGCTCTGTTGCTTTGATTTTAGATGTTTCAGGAAACACCATACACTTCTCCCGAGTGGCTGTTGGCAATTTACATCCCGCCCATCAGCATAACAAGGCTCCCAGTTCTCCATGGCCTGTCCTGCCTTTCTGGATTTTACACTTTTTTCAGATGGCCCTTTTGACCGGGGGGAAGTGAGACTTCATTGTAGTGCAGATGTCCTTTGCAAGCTTGCTTGGTTGGCCAAAAAGGGCGTATGCGTTTTTTCCTGAATATATTCAGGAAAAAACGCATACGCCCTTTTTGGCCAAGTGCATCATTGTGGACGTTCTGCCTCTTTTCCTATGCTTTCAATGCAATTCCTGTCTACCTCCTGAAATCGGTTTCCTGGAATTCTGCCCCGCTTTCAAGTCCTCTTGGCAGCCTTACTCCAGTATATTTTTGGACGATAGCTGTCATTTATAACTCTGCAGGTTTGTGAATTTCTGTGCCCCTGAGCTCCTTTCTTCAACTCGCTTTCTCGTGAGCTGGCCGCAACACCGCAGGATGGCTTCAGGCCCTAATCTGGTTCCGGCACGGCACGCTGAGCCTTTGGTTAATTCCTCTTCCTGGTGGGAAATGAGAGTTAAATTTGCCCGTCCAGACACCTCCAGCTTGACTGTTATTGGTTCTCCCTATTCCTGTTCATCTTCCGCAGAAATTGCAAACTGGGCCAAACAGGAGGTTAAAGGCACTGACTCTCGAAGTCGGGAGAGTGTTAGTAAAGCGTCTGGAATGTTGCACCCGAGTACCAGGGGACGAAAACTGACACATATTGGAACACGTCTCCCGATCACACGGTTGATCATACTCTGGGTTCCACATGCATGTTTTAGCTGAAGGAAGAATACCTTAAACCTGGAGAGTTGAGACCCGTGGAATGGGTACCATGCAATATGACTTCAAAGGGTCTTCATTTGCTCACCGAACTTCTCCAATCCTATCACTGCTGCGTTTATGCCCCTGTACACACGCTTGATTCTCTTTCGGAGACATAGCAATCCATAGGTTTTAAGATACTTCCTAGTCAGGTACATTCTTAAGTGTTTATATGGGGTGTTGAATACCTTTCGTTGAGCAAGGAGTAGCTCTTGTCTATTCCATATTTGGCTTAAGGAACATTATCTGTGCTCATTTCAATCTCTGGTTTTATGCAGCACCCCAACTCACCTTTCCCCTTAAGCAAGCATAAGTTGGTTTTCTAAATTGGAGACCCTGTTCTGTTTTGTAATTCAGTTCCTGTGTAGCCAAGTTTACATTCCGTGTATTAGTGATATCTTATGATGTTTCTTTTTCTGTGTGACTTATTTCAGTTAGAATCATCATACCTGAATCCACTCATTATGCTGCTACGGG
This sequence comes from Lagenorhynchus albirostris, assembly GCF_949774975.1. Lineage (NCBI taxonomy): Eukaryota > Metazoa > Chordata > Mammalia > Artiodactyla > Delphinidae > Lagenorhynchus > Lagenorhynchus albirostris. Next base: position 100,820 of record NW_026783605.1, on the reverse strand, counting down.
CCTGATGACATAGATTTCATTGCTGAGTGATACTGCATTGTACGTAAGTACCACAACTTCTTTATCCATTTTTCACTTTCTGCGATATTGACCTTGTACCGTAAACCAGGTTCTTGTAAACAGAGCCGTCCCAACTTTTGGGGTGGCTGTGTCTTTTTGATTTTAATTTCCCTAAGCTATAGGACCATAAGTGGAAGTGCCCTAGGCTCTGTTGCTTTGTTTTTTAGATGTTTCAGGAAACACCAAACACTTCTCCCGAGTGGCTGTTGGCAATTGACATCCCGCCCATCAGCATAACAAGGCTCCCAGTTCTCCATGGCCTGTTCTGCCTTTCTGGATTTTACACTTTTTTCAGATGGCCCTTTTGACCGGGGGGAAGTGAGACTTCACTGTAGTGCAGATTTCCTTTGCAAGCTTGCTTGGTTGGCCAAAAAGGGCGTATGCGTTTTTTCCTGAATATATTCAGGAAAAAACGCATACGCCCTTTTTGGCCAAGTGCATCATTGTGGACGTTCTGCCTCTTTTCCTATGCTTTAAATGCAATTCCAGTCTACCTCCTGAAATCGGTTTCCTGCAATTCTGCCCCGCTTTCAAGTCCTCTTGGCAGCCTTACTTCAGTATATTTTTGGACGATAGCTGTCATTTATAACTCTGCAGGTTTGTGAATTACAGTGCCCCTGAGCTCCTTTCTTCAACTCGCTTTCTCGTGAGCTGGCCGCAACACCGCAGGATGGCTTCAGGCCCTAATCTGGTTCCGGCACGGCACGCTGAGCCTTTGGTTAATTCCTCTTCCTGGTGGGAAATGAGAGTTAAATTTGCCCGTCCAGACACCTCCAGCTAGTCTGTCATTGGTTCTCCCTATTCCTGTTCATCTTCCGCAGAAATTGCAAACTGGGCCAAACAGGAGGTTAAAGGCACTGACTCTCCAAGTCGGGAGAGTGTTAGTAAAGCGTCTGGAATGTTGCACCCGAGTACCAGGGGACGAAAACTGAGACATATTGGAACACATCTCCCGATCACACGGTTGATCATACTCTGGGTTCCACATGCATGTTTTAGCTGAAGGAAGAATACCTTAAACCTGGAGAGTTGAGACCCGTGGAATGGGTACCATGCAATATGACTTCAAAGGGTCTTCATTTGCTCACCGAACTTCTCCAATCCTATCACTGCTGCGTTTATGCCCCTGTACACATGCTTGATTCTCTTTCAGAGACATAGCAATCCATAGGTTTTAAGATACTTCCTAGTCAGGTACACTCTTAGGCATTTAATATGGGGTGTTGAGTCCATTTCATTGAGCAAGGAGTAGCTCTTGTCTATTCCATATTTGGCTTAAGGAACTTTATCTGTGCTCATTTCAATCTCTGGTTTTATGCAGCACCCCAACTCACCTTTCCCCTTAAGCAAGCATAAGTTGGGTTTCTAAATTTGAGACCCTGTTCTGTTTTGTAATTCAGTTCCTGTGTAGCCAAGTTTACATTCCGTGTATTAGTGATATCTTATGATGTTTCTTTTTCTGTGTGACTTATTTCAGTTAGAATCATCATACCTGAATCCACTCATTATGCTGCTACGGGCCTGATGACATAGATTTCATTGCTGAGTTATATTGCATTGTACGTAAGTACCACAACTTCTTTATCCATTTTTCACTTTCTGCGATATTGAACTTGTACCGTAAACCAGGTTCTTGTAAACAGAGCCGCCCCAACCTTTGGGGTGGCTGTGTCTTTTGATTTTAATTTCCCTAATCTATAGGACCATAAGTGGAAGTGCCCTAGGCTCTGTTGCTTTGTTTTTTAGATGTTTCAGGAAACACCATACACTTCTCCCGAGTGGCTGTTGGCAATTTACATCCCGCCCATCAGCATAACAAGGCTCCCAGTTCTCCATGGCCTGTCCTGCCTTTCTGGATTTTACACTTTTTTCAGATGGCCCTTTTGACCGGGGGGAAGTGAGACTTCATTGTAGTGCAGATTTCCTTTGCAAGCTTGCTTGGTTGGCCAAAAAGTGCGTATGCGTTTTTTCCTGAATATATTCAGGAAAAAACGCATACGCCCTTTTTGGCCAAGTGTATCATTGTGGACGTTCTGCCTCTTTTCCTATGCTTTAAATGCAATTCCAGTCTACCTCCTGAAATCGGTTTCCTGCAATTCTGCCCCGCTTTCAAGTCCTCTTGGCAGCCTTACTTCAGTATATTTTTGGACGATAGCTGTCATTTATAACTCTGCAGGTTTGTGAATTACAGTGCCCCTGAGCTCCTTTCTTCAACTCGCTTTCTCGTGAGCTGGCCACAACACCGCAGGATTGCTTCAGGCCCTAATCTGGTTCCGGCATGGCACGCTGAACCTTTGGTTAATTCCTCTTCCTGGTGCGAAATGAGAGTTAAATTTGCCCATCCAGACACCTCCAGCTAGTCTCTCATTGGTTCTCCCTATTCCTGTTCATCTTCCGCAGAAATTGCAAACTGGGCCAAACAGGAGGTTAAAGGCACTGACTCTCCAAGTCGGGAGAGTGTTAGTAAAGCATCTGGAATGTTGCACCTGAGTACCAGGGGATGAAAACTGACACATATTGGAACACGTCTCCCGATCACACGGTTGATCATACTCTGGGTTCCACATGCATGTTTTAGCTGAAGGAAGAATACCTTAAACCTGGAGAGTTGAGACCCGTGGAATGGGTACCATGCAATATGACTTCAAAGGGTCTTCATTTGCTCACCGAACCTCTCCAATCCTATCACTGCTGCGTTTATGCCCCTGCACACACGCTTGATTCTCTTTTGGAAACATAGCAATCCATAGGATTTAAGATACTTCCTAGTCAGGTACATTCTTAAGTGTTTATATGGGGTGTTGAATACCTTTCGTTGAGCAAGGAGTAGCTCTTGTCTATTCCATATTTGGCTTAAGGAACTTTATCTGTGCTCATTTCAGTCTCTGGTTTTATGCAGCACCCCAACTCACCTTTCCCCTTAAGCAAGCATAAGTTGGGTTTCTAAATTTGAGACCCTGTTCTGTTTTGTAATTCAGTTGCTGTGTAGCCAAGTTTACATTCCGTGTATTAGTGATATCTTATGATGTTTCTTTCTGTGTGACGTATTTCAGTTAGAATCATCATACCTGAATCCACTCATTATGCTGCTACGGGCCTGATGACATAGATTTCATTGCTGAGTGATAGTGCATTGTACGTAAGTACCACAACTTCTTTATCCATTTTTCACTTTCTGCGATATTGAACTTGTACCGTAAACCAGGTTCTTGTAAACAGAGCCGTCCCAACTTTTGGGGTGGCTGTGTCTTTTTGATTTTAATTTCCCTAAGCTATAGGACCATAAGTGGAAGTGCCCTAGGCTCTGTTGCTTTGTTTTTTAGATGTTTCAGGAAACACCATACACTTCTCCCGAGTGGCTGTTGGCAATTGACATCCCGCCCATCAGCATAACAAGGCTCCCAGTTCTCCATGGCCTGTCCTGCCTTTCTGGATTTTACATTTTTTTCAGATGGCCCTTTTGACCGGGGGGAAGTGAGACTTCACTGTAGTGCAGATTTCCTTTGCAAGCTTGCTTGGTTGGCCAAAAAGGGCGTATGCGTTTTTTCCTTAATATATTCAGGAAAAAACGCATACGCCCTTTTTGGCCAAGTGCATCATTGTGGACGTTCTGCCTCTTTTCCTATGCTTTCAATGCAATTCCAGTCTACCTCCTGAAATCGGTTTCCTGCAATTCTGCCCCGCTTTCAAGTCCTCTTGGCAGCCTTACTTCAGTATATTTTTGGACGATAGCTGTCATTTATAACTCTGCAGGTTTGTGAATTACAGTGCCCCTGAGCTCCTTTCTTCAACTCGCTTTCTCGTGAGCTGGCCGCATCACCGCAGGATTGCTTCAGGCCCTAATCTGGTTCCGGCACGGCACGCTGAGCCTTTGGTTAATTCCTCTTCCTGGTGGGAAATGAGAGTTAAATTTGCCCGTCCAGACACCTCCAGCTAGTCTGTCATTGGTTCTCCCTATTCCTGTTCATCTTCCGCAGAAATTGCAAACTGGGCCAAACAGGAGGTTAAAGGCACTGACTCTCCAAGTCGGGAGAGTGTTAGTAAAGCGTCTGGAATGTTGCACCCGAGTACCAGGGGACGAAAACTGACACATATTGGAACACGTCTCCCGATCACACGGTTGATCATACTCTGGGTTCCACATGCATGTTTTAGCTGAAGGAAGAATACCTTCAACCTGGAGAGTTGAGACCCGTGGAATGGGTACCATGCAATATGACTTCAAAGGGTCTTCATTTGCTCACCGAACTTCTCCAATCCTATCACTGCTGCGTTTATGCCCCTGTACACACGCTTGATTCTCTTTCGGAGACATAGCAATCCATAGGTTTTAAGATACTTCCTAGTCAGGTATATTCTTAGGTGTTTAATATGGGGTGTTGAGTCCATTTCGTTGAGCAAGGAGTAGCTCTTGTCTATTCCATATTTGGCTTAAGGAACTTTATCTGTGCTCATTTCAATCTCTGGTTTTATGCAGCACCCCAACTCACCTTGCCCCTTAAGCAAGCATATGTTGTGTTTCTAAATTTGAGACCCTGTTCTGAATTGTAATTCAGTTCCTATGTAGCCAAGTTTACATTCCGTGTATTAGTGATATCTTATGATGTTTCTTTTTCTGTGTGACTTATTTCAGTTAGAATCATCATACCTGAATCCACTCATTATGCTGCTACGGGCCTGATGACATAGATTTCATTGCTGAGTGATACTGCATTGTACGTAAGTACCACAACTTCTTTATCCATTTTTCACTTTCTGCGATATAGAACTTGTACCGTAAACCAGGTTCTTGTAAACAGAGCCGTCCCAACCTTTGGGGTGGCTGTGTCTTTTTGATTTTAATTTCCCTAAGCTATAGGACCATAAGTGGAAGTGCCCTAGGCTCTGTTGCTTTGTTTTTTAGATGTTTCAGGAAACACCATACACTTCTCCCGAGTGGCTGTTGGCAATTTACATCCCGCCCATCAGCATAACAAGGCTCCCAGTTCTCCATGGCCTGTCCTGCCTTTCTGGATTTTACACTTTTTTCAGATGGCCCTTTTGACCGGGGGGAAGTGAGACTTCATTGTAGTGCAGATTTCCTTTGCAAGCTTGCTTGGTTGGCCAAAAAGGGCGTATGCGTTTTTTCCTGAATATATTCAGGAAAAAACGCATACGCCCTTTTTGGCCAAGTGCATCATTGTGGACGTTCTGCCTCTTTTCCTATGCTTTCAATGCAATTCCAGTCTACCTCCTGAAATCGGTTTCCTGCAATTCTGCCCCGCTTTCAAGTCCTCTTGGCAGCCTTACTTCAGTATATTTTTGGACGGTAGCTGTCATTTATAACTCTGCAGGTTTGTGAATTACAGTGCCCCTGCGCTCCTTTCTTCAACTCGCTTTCTCGTGAGCTGGCCGCAACACCGCAGGATGGCTTCAGGCCCTAATCTGGTTCCGGCACGGCACGCTGAGCCTTTGGTTAATTCCTCTTCCTGGTGGGAAATGAGAGTTAAATTTGCCCGTCCAGACACCTCCAGCTAGTCTGTCATTGGTTCTCCCTATTCCTGTTCATCTTCCGCAGAAATTGCAAACTGGGCCAAACAGGAGGTTAAAGGCACTGACTCTCCAAGTCGGGAGAGTGTTAGTAAAGCGTCTGGAATGTTGCACCCGAGTACCAGGGGACGAAAACTGACACATATTGGAACACGTCTCCTATCACACGGTTGATCATACTCTGGGTTCCACATGCATGTTTTAGCTGAAGGAAGAATACCTTCAACCTGGAGAGTTGAGACCCGTGGAATGGGTACCATGCAATATGACTTCAAAGGGTCTTCATTTGCTCACCGAACTTCTCCAATCCTATCACTGCTGCGTTTATGCCCCTGTACACACGCTTGATTCTCTTTCGGAGACATAGCAATCCATAGGTTTTAAGATACTTCCTAGTCAGGTATATTCTTAGGTGTTTAATATGGGGTGTTGAGTCCATTTCGTTGAGCAAGGAGTAGCTCTTGTCTATTCCATATTTGGCTTAAGGAACTTTATCTGTGCTCATTTCAATCTCTGGTTTTATGCAGCACCCCAACTCACCTTTCCCCTTAAGCAAGCATAAGTTGGTTTTCTAAATTTGAGACCCTGTTCTGTTTTGTAATTCAGTTCCTGTGTAGCCAAGTTTACATTCCGTGTATTAGTGATATCTTATGATGTTTCTTTTTCTGTGTGACTTATTTCAGTTAGAATCATCATACCTGAATCCACTCATTATGCTGCTACGGGCCTGATGACATAGATTTCATTGCTGAGTGATACTGCATTGTACGTAAGTACCACAACTTCTTTATCCATTTTTCACTTTCTGCGATATAGAACTTGTACCGTAAACCAGGTTCTTGTAAACAGAGCCGTCCCAACCTTTGGGGTGGCTGTGTCTTTTTGATTTTAATTTCCCTAAGCTATAGGACCATAAGTGGAAGTGCCCTAGGCTCTGTTGCTTTGTTTTTTAGATGTTTCAGGAAACACCATACACTTCTCCTGAGTGGCTGTTGGCAATTTACATCCCGCCCATCAGCATAACAAGGCTCCCAGTTCTCCATGGCCTGTCCTGCCTTTCTGGATTTTACACTTTTTTCAGATGGCCCTTTTGACCGGGGGGAAGTGAGACTTCATTGTAGTGCAGATTTCCTTTAAGCTTGCTTGGTTGGCCAAAAAGGGCGTATGCGTTTTTTCCTGAATATATTCAGGAAAAAACGCATACGCCCTTTTTGGCCAAGTGCATCATTGTGGACGTTCTGCCTCTTTTCCTATGCTTTCAATGCAATTCCAGTCTACCTCCTGAAATCGGTTTCCTGCAATTCTGCCCCGCTTTCAAGTCCTCTTGGCAGCCTTACTTCAGTATATTTTTGGACGATAGCTGTCATTTATAACTCTGCAGGTTTGTGAATTACAGTGCCCCTGAGCTCCTTTCTTCAAGTCGCTTTCTTGTGAGCTGGCCGCAACACCGCAGGATGGTTTCAGGCCCTAATCTGGTTCCGGCACGGCACGCTGAGCCTTTGGTTCATTCCTCTTCCTGGTGGGAAATGAGAGTTAAATTTGCCCGTCCAGACACCTCCAGCTAGTCTGTCATTGGTTCTCCCTATTCCTGTTCATCTTCCGCAGAAATTGCAAACTGGGCCAAACAGGAGGTTAAAGGCACTGACTCTCCAAGTCGGGAGAGTGTTAGTAAAGCGTCTGGAATGTTGCACCCGAGTACCAGGGGACGAAAACTGACACATATTGGAACACGTCTCCCGATCACACGGTTGATCATACTCTGGGTTCCACATGCATGTTTTAGCTGAAGGAAGAATACCTTAAACCTGGAGAGTTGAGACCCGTGGAATGGGTACCATGCAATATGACTTCAAAGGGTCTTCATTTGCTCACCGAACTTCTCCAATCCTATCACTGCTGCGTTTATGCCCCTGTACACACGCTTGATTCTCTTTCGGAGACATAGCAATCCATAGGTTTTAAGATACTTCCTAGTCAGGTATATTCTTAGGTGTTTAATATGGGGTGTTGAGTCCATTTCGTTGAGCAAGGAGTAGCTCTTGTCTATTCCATATTTGGCTTAAGGAACTTTATCTGTGCTCATTTCAATCTCTGGTTTTATGCAGCACCCCAACTCACCTTTCCCCTTAAGCAAGCATAAGTTGGGTTTCTAAATTTGAGACCCTGTTCTGTTTTGTAATTCAGTTCCTGTGTAGCCAAGTTTACATTCCGTGTATTAGTGATATCTTATGAGGTTTCTTTTTCTGTGTGACTTATTTCAGTTAGAATCATCATACCTGAATCCACTCATTATGGTGCTACGGGCCTGATGACATACATTTCATTGCTGAGTGATACTGCATTGTACGTAAGTACCACAACTTCTTTATCCATGTTTCACTTTCTGCGATATTGAACTTGTACCGTAAACCATGTTCTTGTAAACAGAGCCGTCCCAACTTTTGGGGTGGCTGTGTCTTTTTGATTTTAATTTCCCTAAGCTATAGGACCATAAGTGGAAGTGCCCTAGGCTCTGTTGCTTTGTTTTTTAGATGTTTCAGGAAACACCATACACTTCTCCCGAGTGGCTGTTGGCAATTGACATCCCGCCCATCAGCATAACAAGGCTCCCAGTTCTCCATGGCCTGTCCTGCCTTTCTGGATTTTACACTTTTTTCAGATGGCCCTTTTGACCGGGGGGAAGTGAGACTTCATTGTAGTGCAGATTTCCTTTGCAAGCTTGCTTGGTTGGCCAAAAAGGGCGTATGCGTTTTTTCCTGAATATATTCAGGAAAAAACGCATACGCCCTTTTTGGCCAAGTGCATCATTGTGGACGTTCTGCCTCTTTTCCTATGCTTTCAATGCAATTCCAGTCTACCTCCTGAAATCGGTTTCCTGCAATTCTGCCCCGCTTTCAAGTCCTCTTGGCAGCCTTACTTCAGTATATTTTTGGACGATAGCTGTCATTTATAACTCTGCAGGTTTGTGAATTACAGTGCCCCTGAGCTCCTTTCTTCAACTCGCTTTCTTGTGAGCTGGCCGCAACACCGCAGGATGGCTTCAGGCCCTAATCTGGTTCCGGCACGGCACGCTGAGCCTTTGGTTAATTCCTCTTCCTGGTGGGAAATGAGAGTTAAATTTGCCCGTCCAGACACCTCCATCTGGTCTGTCATTGGTTCTCCCTATTCCTGTTCATCTTCCACAGAAATTGCAAACTGGGCCAAACAGGAGGTTAAAGGCACTGACTCTCCAAGTCGGGAGAGTGTTAGTAAAGCGTCTGGAATGTTGCACCCGAGTACCAGGGGACGAAAACTGACACATATTGGAACACGTCTCCCGATCACACGGTTGATCATACTCTGGGTTCCACATGCATGTTTTAGCTGAAGGAAGAATACCTTCAACCTGGAGAGTTGAGACCCGTGGAATGGGTACCATGCAATATGACTTCAAAGGGTCTTCATTTGCTCACCGAACTTCTCCAATCCTATCACTGCTGCGTTTATGCCCCTGTACACACGCTTGATTCTCTTTCGGAGACATAGCAATCCATAGGTTTTAAGATACTTCCTAGTCAGGTATATTCTTAGGTGTTTAATATGGGGTGTTGAGTCCATTTCGTTGAGCAAGGAGTAGCTCTTGTCTATTCCATATTTGGCTTAAGGAACTTTATCTGTGCTCATTTCAATCTCTGGTTTTATGTAGCACCCCAACTCACCTTTCCCCTTAAGGAAGCATAAGTTGGTTTTCTAAATTTGAGACCCTGTTCTGTTTTGTAATTCAGTTCCTGTGTAGCCAAGTTTACATTCCGTGTATTAGTGATATCTTATGAGGTTTCTTTTTCTGTGTGACTTATTTCAGTTAGAATCATCATACCTGAATCCACTCATTATGGTGCTACGGGCCTGATGACATAGATTTCATTGCTGAGTGATATTGCATTGTACGTAAGTACCACAACTTCTTTATCCATTTTTCACTTTCTGCGATATTGAACTTGTACCGTAAACCAGGTTCTTGTAAACAGAGCCGTCCCAACTATTGGGGTGGCTGTGTCTTTTTGATTTTAATTTCCGTAAGCTATAGGACCATAAGTGGAAGTGCCCTAGGCTCTGTTGCTTAGTTTTTTAGATGTTTCAGGAAACAGCATACACTTCTCCCGAGTGGCTGTTGGCAATTTACATCCCGCCCATCAGCATAACAAGGCTCCCAGTTCTCCATGGCCTGTCCTGCCTTTCTGGATTTTACACTTTTTTCAGATGGCCCTTTTGACCGGGGGGAAGTGAGACTTCATTGTAGTGCAGATTTCCTTTGCAAGCTTGCTTGGTTGGCCAAAAAGGGCGTATGCGTTTTTTCCTGAATATATTCAGGAAAAAACGCATACGCCCTTTTTGGCCAAGTGCATCATTGTGGACGTTCTGCCTCTTTTCCTATGCTTTAAATGCAATTCCAGTCTACCTCCTGAAATCGGTTTCCTGCAATTCTGCCCCGCTTTCAAGTCCTCTTGGCAGCCTTACTTCAGTATATTTTTGGACGATAGCTGTCATTTATAACTCTGCAGGTTTGTGAATTACAGTGCCCCTGAGCTCCTTTCTTCAACTCGCTTTCTGGTGAGCTGGCCGCAACACCGCAGGATGGCTTCAGGCCCTAATCTGGTTCCGGCACGGCACGCTGAGCCTTTGGTTGATTCCTCTTCCTGGTGGGAAATGAGAGTTAAATTTGCCCGTCCAGACACCTCCAGCTAGTCTGTCATTGGTTCTCCCTATTCCTGTTCATCTTCCGCAGAAATTGCAAACTGGGCCAAACAGGAGGTTAAAGGCACTGACTCTCCAAGTCGGGAGAGTGTTAGTAAAGCGTCTGGAATGTTGCACCCGAGTACCAGGGGACGAAAACTGACACATATTGGAACACGTCTCCCGATCACACGGTTGATCATACTCTGGGTTCCACATGCATGTTTTAGCTGAAGGAAGAATGCCTTAAACCTGGAGAGTTGAGACCCGTGGAATGGGTACCATGCAATATGACTTCAAAGGGTCTTCATTTGCTCACCGAACTTCTCCAATCCTATCACTGCTGCGTTTATGCCCCTGTACACACGCTTGATTCTCTTTCGGAGACATAGCAATCCATAGGTTTTAAGATACTTCCTAGTCAGGTATATTCTTAGTGTTTAATATGGGGTGTTGAGTCCATTTCGTTGAGCAAGGAGTAGCTCTTGTCTATTCCATATTTGGCTTAAGGAACTTTATCTGTGCTCATTTCAATCTCTGGTTTTATGTAGCACCCCAACTCACCTTTCCCCTTAAGCAAGCATAAGTTGGTTTTCTAAATTTGAGACCCTGTTCTGTTTTGTAATTCAGTTCCTCTGTAGCCAAGTTTACATTCCGTGTATTAGTGATATCTTATGAGGTTTCTTTTTCTGTGTGACTTATTTCAGTTAGAATCATCATACCTGAATCCACTCATTATGCTGCTACGGGCCTGATGACATAGATTTCATTGCTGAGTGATATTGCATTGTACGTAAGTACCACAACTTCTTTATCCATTTTTCACTTTCTGCGATATTGAACTTGTACCGTAAACCAGGTTCTTGTAAACAGAGCCGTCCCAACTTTTGGGGTGGCTGTGTCTTTTTGATTTTAATTTCCGTAAGCTATAGGACCATAAGTGGAAGTGCCCTAGGCTCTGTTGCTTTGTTTTTTAGATGTTTCAGGAAACACCATACACTTCTCCCGAGTGGCTGTTGGCAATTTACATCCCACCCATCAGCATAACAAGGCTCCCAGTTCTCCATGGCCTGTCCTGCCTTTCTGGATTTTACACTTTTTTCAGATGGCCCTTTTGACCGGGGGGAAGTGAGACTTCATTGTAGTGCAGATTTCCTTTGCAAGCTTGCTTGGTTGGCCAAAAAGGGCGTATGCGTTTTTTCCTGAATATATTCAGGAAAAAACGCATACGCCCTTTTTGGCCAAGTGCATCATTGTGGACGTTCTGCCTCTTTTCCTATGCTTTCAATGCAATTCCAGTCTACCTCCTGAAATCGGTTTCCTGCAATTCTGCCCCGCTTTCAAGTCCTCTTGGCAGCCTTACTTCAGTATATTTTTGGACGATAGCTGTCATTTATAACTCTGCAGGTTTGTGAATTACAGTGCCCCTGAGCTCCTTTCTTCAAGTCGCTTTCTTGTGAGCTGGCCGCAACACCGCAGGATGGCTTCAGGCCCTAATCTGGTTCCGGCACGGCACGCTGAGCCTTTGGTTAATTCCTCTTCCTGGTGGGAAATGAGAGTTAAATTTGCCCGTCCAGACACCTCCAGCTAGTCTGTCATTGGTTCTCCCTATTCCTGTTCATCTTCCGCAGAAATTGCAAACTGGGCCAAACAGGAGGTTAAAGGCACTGACTCTCCAAGTCGGGAGAGTGTTAGTAAAGCGTCTGGAATGTTGCACCCGAGTACCAGGGGACGAAAACTGACACATATTGGAACACGTCTCCCGATCACACGGTTGATCATACTCTGGGTTCCACATGCATGTTTTAGCTGAATGAAGAATGCCTTAAACCTGGAGAGTTGAGACCCGTGGAATGGGTACCATGCAATATGACTTCAAAGGGTCTTCATTTGCTCACCGAACTTCTCCAATCCTATCACTGCTGCGTTTATGCCCCTGTACACACGCTTGATTCTCTTTCGGAGACATAGCAATCCATAGGTTTTAAGATACTTCCTAGTCAGGTATATTCTTAGGTGTTATATATGGGGTGTTGAGTCCATTTCGTTGAGCAAGGAGTAGCTCTTGTCTATTCCATATTTGGCTTAAGGAACTTTATCTGTGCTCATTTCAATCTCTGGTTTTATGCAGCACCCCAACTCACCTTTCCCCTTAAGCAAGCATAAGTTGGGTTTCTAAATTTGAGACCCTGTTCTGTTTTGTAATTCAGTTCCTATGTAGCCAAGTTTACATTCCGTGTATTAGTGATATCTTATGATGTTTCTTTTTCTGTGTGACTTATTTCAGTTAGAATCATCATACCTGAATCCACTCATTATGCTGCTACGGGCCTGATGACATAGATTTCATTGCTGAGTGATACTGCATTGTACGTAAGTACCACAACTTCTTTATCCATTTTTCACTTTCTGCGATATTGAACTTGTACCATAAACCAGGTTCTTGTAAACAGAGCCGTCCCAACCTTTGGGGTGGCTGTGTCTTTTTGATTTTAATTTCCCTAAGCTATAGGACCATAAGTGGAAGTGCCCTAGGCTCTGTTGCTTTGTTTTTTAGATGTTTCAGGAAACACCATACACTTCTCCGGAGTGGCTGTTGGCAATTTACATCCCGCCCATCAGCATAACAAGGCTCCCAGTTCTCCATGGCCTGTCCTGCCTTTCTGGATTTTACACTTTTTTCAGATGGCCCTTTTGACCGGGGGGAAGTGAGACTTCATTGTAGTGCAGATTTCCTTTGCAAGCTTGCTTGGTTGGCCAAAAAGGGCGTATGCGTTTTGTCCTGAATATATTCAGGAAAAAACGTATACGCCATTTTTGGCCAAGTGCATCATTGTGGACGTTCTGCCTCTTTTCCTATGCTTTAAATGCAATTCCAGTCTACCTCCTGAAATCGGTTTCCTGCAATTCTGCCCCGCTTTCAAGTCCTCTTGGCAGCCTTACTTCAGTATATTTTTGGACGATAGCTGTCATTTATAACTCTGCAGGTTTGTGAATTACAGTGCCCCTGAGCTCCTTTCTTCAACTCGCTTTCTGGTGAGCTGGCCGCAACACCGCAGGATGGCTTCAGGCCCTAATCTGGTTCCGGCACGGCACGCTGAGCCTTTGGTTGATTCCTCTTCCTGGTGGGAAATGAGAGTTAAATTTGCCCGTCCAGACACCTCCAGCTAGTCTGTCATTGGTTCTCCCTATTCCTGTTCATCTTCCGCAGAAATTGCAAACTGGGCCAAACAGGAGGTTAAAGGCACTGACTCTCCAAGTCGGGAGAGTGTTAGTAAAGCGTCTGGAATGTTGCACCCGAGTACCAGGGGACGAAAACTGACACATATTGGAACACGTCTCCCGATCACACGGTTGATCATACTCTGGGTTCCACATGCATGTTTTAGCTGAAGGAAGAATGCCTTAAACCTGGAGAGTTGAGACCCGTGGAATGGGTACCATGCAATATGACTTCAAAGGGTCTTCATTTGCTCACCGAACTTCTCCAATCCTATCACTGCTGCGTTTATGCCCCTGTACACACGCTTGATTCTCTTTCGGAGACATAGCAATCCATAGGTTTTAAGATACTTCCTAGTCAGGTATATTCTTAGTGTTTAATATGGGGTGTTGAGTCCATTTCGTTGAGCAAGGAGTAGCTCTTGTCTATTCCATATTTGGCTTAAGGAACTTTATCTGTGCTCATTTCAATCTCTGGTTTTATGTAGCACCCCAACTCACCTTTCCCCTTAAGCAAGCATAAGTTGGTTTTCTAAATTTGAGACCCTGTTCTGTTTTGTAATTCAGTTCCTCTGTAGCCAAGTTTACATTCCGTGTATTAGTGATATCTTATGAGGTTTCTTTTTCTGTGTGACTTATTTCAGTTAGAATCATCATACCTGAATCCACTCATTATGCTGCTACGGGCCTGATGACATAGATTTCATTGCTGAGTGATATTGCATTGTACGTAAGTACCACAACTTCTTTATCCATTTTTCACTTTCTGCGATATTGAACTTGTACCGTAAACCAGGTTCTTGTAAACAGAGCCGTCCCAACCTTTGGGGTGGCTGTGTCTTTTTGATTTTAATTTCCCTAAGCTATAGGACCATAAGTGGAAGTGCCCTAGGCTCTGTTGCTTTGTTTTTTAGATGTTTCAGGAAACACCATACACTTCTCCCGAGTGGCTGTTGGCAATTTACATCCCACCCATCAGCATAACAAGGCTCCCAGTTCTCCATGGCCTGTCCTGCCTTTCTGGATTTTACACTTTTTTCAGATGGCCCTTTTGACCGGGGGGAAGTGAGACTTCATTGTAGTGCAGATTTCCTTTGCAAGCTTGCTTGGTTGGCCAAAAAGGGCGTATGCGTTTTGTCCTGAATATATTCAGGAAAAAACGCATACGCCCTTTTTGGCCAAGTGCATCATTGTGGACGTTCTGCCTCTTTTCCTATGCTTTCAATGCAATTCCAGTCTACCTCCTGAAATCGGTTTCCTGCAATTCTGCCCCGCTTTCAAGTCCTCTTGGCAGCCTTACTTCAGTATATTTTTGGACGATAGCTGTCATTTATAACTCTGCAGGTTTGTGAATTACAGTGCCCCTGAGCTCCTTTCTTCAAGTCGCTTTCTTGTGAGCTGGCCGCAACACCGCAGGATGGCTTCAGGCCCTAATCTGGTTCCGGCACGGCACGCTGAGCCTTTGGTTGATTCCTCTTCCTGGTGGGAAATGAGAGTTAAATTTGCCCGTCCAGACACCTCCAGCTAGTCTCTCATTGGTTCTCCCTATTCCTGTTCATCTTCCGCAGAAATTGCAAACTGGGCCAAACAGGAGGTTAAAGGCACTGACTCTCCAAGTCGGGAGAGTGTTAGTAAAGCGTCTGGAATGTTGCACCCGAGTACCAGGGGACGAAAACTGACACATATTGGAACACGTCTCCCGATCACACGGTTGATCATACTCTGGGTTCCACATGCATGTTTTAGCTGAAGGAAGAATGCCTTAAACCTGGAGAGTTGAGACCCGTGGAATGGGTACCATGCAATATGACTTCAAAGGGTCTTCATTTGCTCACCGAACTTCTCCAATCCTATCACTGCTGCGTTTATGCCCCTGTACACACGCTTGATTCTCTTTCGGAGACATAGCAATCCATAGGTTTTAAGATACTTCCTAGTCAGGTATATTCTTAGTGTTTAATATGGGGTGTTGAGTCCATTTCGTTGAGCAAGGAGTAGCTCTTGTCTATTCCATATTTGGCTTAAGGAACTTTATCTGTGCTCATTTCAATCTCTGGTTTTATGTAGCACCCCAACTCACCTTTCCCCTTAAGCAAGCATAAGTTGGTTTTCTAAATTTGAGACCCTGTTCTGTTTTGTAATTCAGTTCCTCTGTAGCCAAGTTTACATTCCGTGTATTAGTGATATCTTATGAGGTTTCTTTTTCTGTGTGACTTATTTCAGTTAGAATCATCATACCTGAATCCACTCATTATGCTGCTACGGGCCTGAGGACATAGATTTCATTGCTGAGTGATATTGCATTGTACGTAAGTACCACAACTTCTTTATCCATTTTTCACTTTCTGCGATATTGAACTTGTACCGTAAACCAGGTTCTTGTAAACAGAGCCGTCCCAACCTTTGGGGTGGCTGTGTCTTTTTGATTTTAATTTCCCTAAGCTATAGGACCATAAGTGGAAGTGCCCTAGGCTCTGTTGCTTTGTTTTTTAGATGTTTCAGGAAACACCATACACTTCTCCCGAGTGGCTGTTGGCAATTTACATCCCACCCATCAGCATAACAAGGCTCCCAGTTCTCCATGGCCTGTCCTGCCTTTCTGGATTTTACACTTTTTTCAGATGGCCCTTTTGACCGGGGGGAAGTGAGACTTCATTGTAGTGCAGATTTCCTTTGCAAGCTTGCTTGGTTGGCCAAAAAGGGCGTATGCGTTTTTTCCTGAATATATTCAGGAAAAAACGCATACGCCCTTTTTGGCCAAGTGCATCATTGTGGACGTTCTGCCTCTTTTCCTATGCTTTAAATGCAATTCCAGTCTACCTCCTGAAATCGGTTTCCTGCAATTCTGCCCCGCTTTCAAGTCCTCTTGGCAGCCTTACTTCAGTATATTTTTGGACGATAGCTGTCATTTATAACTCTGCAGGTTTGTGAATTACAGTGCCCCTGAGCTCCTTTCTTCAAGTCGCTTTCTTGTGAGCTGGCCACAACACCGCAGGATGGCTTCAGGCCCTAATCTGGTTCCGGCACGGCACGCTGAGCCTTTGGTTGATTCCTCTTCCTGGTGGGAAATGAGAGTTAAATTTGCCCGTCCAGACACCTCCAGCTAGTCTGTCATTGGTTCTCCCGATTCCTGTTCATCTTCCGCAGAAATTGCAAACTGGGCCAAACAGGAGGTTAAAGGCCCTGACTCTCCAAGTCGGGAGAGTGTTAGTAAAGCGTCTGGAATGTTGCACCCGAGTACCAGGGGACGAAAACTGACACATATTGGAACACGTCTCCCGATCACACGGTTGATCATACTCTGGGTTCCACATGCATGTTTTAGCTGAAGGAAGAATACCTTAAACCTGGAGAGTTGAGACCCGTGGAATGGGTACCATGCAATATGACTTCAAAGGGTCTTCATTTGCTCACCGAACTTCTCCAATCCTATCACTGCTGCGTTTATGCCCCTGTACACACGCTTGATTCTCTTTCGGAGACATAGCAATCCATAGGTTTTAAGATACTTCCTAGTCAGGTACACTCTTAGGCATCTAATATGGGGTGTTGAGTCCATTTCGTTGAGCAAGGAGTAGCTCTTGTCTATTCCATATTTGGCTTAAGGAACTTTATCTGTGCTCATTTCAATCTCTGGTTTTATGCAGCACCCCAACTCACCTTTCCCCTTAAGCAAGCATAAGTTGGTTTTCTAAATTTGAGACCCTGTTCTGTTTTGTAATTCAGTTCCTGTGTAGGCAAGGTTACATTCCGTGTATTAGTGATATCTTATGATGTTTCTTTTCCTGTGTGACTTATTTCAGTTAGAATCATCATACCTGAATCCACTCATTATGCTGCTATGGGCCTGATGACATAGATTTCATTGCTGAGTGATACTGCATTGTACGTAAGTACCACAACTTCTTTATCCATTTTTCACTTTCTGCGATATTGAACTTGTACCGTAAACCAGGTTCTTGTAAACAGAGCCGTCCCAACCTTTGAGGTGGCTGTGTCTTTTTGATTTTAATTTCCCTAAGCTATAGGACCATAAGTGGAAGTGCCCTAGGCTCTGTTGCTTTGTTTTTTAGATGTTTCAGGAAACACCATACACTTCTTCCGAGTGGCTGTTGGCAATTTACATCCCGCCCATCAGCATAACAAGGCTCCCAGTTCTCCATGGCCTGTCCTGCCTTTCTGGATTTTACACTTTTTTCAGATGGCCCTTTTGACCGGGGGGAAGTGAGACTTCATTGTAGTGCAGATTTCCTTTGCAAGCTTGCTTGGTTGGCCAAAAAGGGCGTATGCGTTTTTTCCTGAATATATTCAGGAAAAAACGCATACGCCCTTTTTGGCCAAGTGCATCATTGTGGACGTTCTGCCTCTTTTCCTATGCTTTCAATGCAATTCCAGTCTACCTCCTGAAATCGGTTTCCTGCAATTCTGCCCCGCTTTCAAGTCCTCTTGGCAGCCTTACTTCAGTATATTTTTGGACGATAGCTGTCATTTATAACTCTGCAGGTTTGTGAATTACAGTGCCCCTGAGCTCCTTTCTTCAACTCGCTTTCTCGTGAGCTGGCCGCAACACCGCAGGATGGCTTCAGGCCCTAATCTGGTTCCGGCACGGCACGCTGAGCCTTTGGTTAATTCCTCTTCCTGGTGGGAAATGAGAGTTAAATATGCCCGTCCAGGCACCTCCAGCTAGTCTGTCAATGGTTCTGCCTATTCCTGTTCATCTTCCACAGAAATTGCAAACTGGGCCAAACAGGAGGTTAAAGGCACTGACTCTAAAGTCGGGAGAGTGTTAGTAAAGCGTCTGGAATGTTGCACCCGAGTACCAGGGGACGAAAACTGACACATATTGGAACACGTCTCCCGATCACACGGTTGATCATACTCTGGGTTCCACATGCATGTTTTAGCTGAAGGAAGAATACCTTAAACCTGGAGAGTTGAGACCCGTGGAATGGGTACCATGCAATATGACTTCAAAGGGTCTTCATTTGCTCACCGAACCTCTCCAATCCTATCACTGCTGCGATTATGCCCCTGCACACACGCTTGATTCTCTTTCGGAGACATAGCAATCCATATGTTTTAAGATACTTCCTAGTCAGGTACATTCTTAGGTGTTTAATATGGGGTGTTGAATCCATTTCGTTGAGCAAGGAGTAGCTCTTGTCTATTCCATATTTGGCTTAAGGAACTTTATCTGTGCTCATTTCAATCTCTGGTTTTATGCAGCACCCCAACTCACCTTTCCCCTTAAGCAAGCATATGTTGGTTTTCTAAATTTGAGACCCTGTTCTGTTTTGTAATTCAGTTCCTATGTAGCCAAGTTTACATTCCGTGTATTAGTGATATCTTATGATGTTTCTTTTCCTGTGTGACTTATTTCAGTTAGAATCATCATACCTGAATCCACTCATTATGGTGCTACGGGCCTGATGACATAGATTTCATTGCTGAGTGATATTGCATTGTACGTAAGTACCACAACTTCTTTATCCATTTTTCACTCTCTGCGATATTGAACTTGTACCGTAAACCAGGTTCTTGTAAACAGAGCCGTCCCAACCTTTGGGGTGGCTGTGTCTTTTGATTTTAATTTCCCTAAGCTATAGGACCATAAGTGGAAGTGCCCTAGGCTCTGTTGCTTAGTTTTTTAGATGTTTCAGGAAACACCATACACTTCTCCCGAGTGGCTGTTGGCAATTTACATCCCGCCCATCAGCATAACAAGGCTCCCAGTTCTCCATGGCCTGTCCTGCCTTTCTGGATTTTACACTTTTTTCAGATGGCCCTTTTGACCGGGGGGAAGTGAGACTTCATTGTAGTGCAGATTTCCTTTGCAAGCTTGCTTGGTTGGCCAAAAAGGGCGTATGCGTTTTTTCCTGAATATATTCAGGAAAAAACGCATACGCCCTTTTTGGCCAAGTGCATCATTGTGGACGTTCTGCCTCTTTTCCTATGCTTTCAATGCAATTCCAGTCTACCTCCTGAAATCGGTTTCCTGCAATTCTGCCCCGCTTTCAAGTCCTCTTGGCAGCCTTACTTCAGTATATTTTTGGACGATAGCTGTCATTTATAACTCTGCAGGTTTGTGAATTACAGTGCCCCTGAGCTCCTTTCTTCAAGTCGCTTTCTCGTGAGCTGGCCGCAACACCGCAGGATGGCTTCAGGCCCTAATCTGGTTCCGGCACGGCACGCTGAGCCTTTGGTTAATTCCTCTTCCTGGTGGGAAATGAGAGTTAAATTTGCCCGTCCAGACACCTCCAGCTAGTCTGTCATTGGTTCTCCCTATTCCTGTTCATCTTCCGCAGAAATTGCAAACTGGGCCAAACAGGAGGTTAAAGGCACTGACTCTCCAAGTCGGGAGAGTGTTAGTAAAGCGTCTGGAATGTTGCACCCGAGTACCAGGGGACGAAAACTGACACATATTGGAACACGTCTCCCGATCACACGGTTGATCATACTCTGGGTTCCACATGCATGTTTTAGCTGAAGGAAGAATGCCTTAAACCTGGAGAGTTGAGACCCGTGGAATGGGTACCATGCAATATGACTTCAAAGGGTCTTCATTTGCTCACCGAACTTCTCCAATCCTATCACTGCTGCGTTTATGCCCCTGTACACACGCTTGATTCTCTTTCGGAGACATAGCAATCCATAGGTTTTAAGATACTTCCTAGTCAGGTATATTCTTAGTGTTTAATATGGGGTGTTGAGTCCATTTCGTTGAGCAAGGAGTAGCTCTTGTCTATTCCATATTTGGCTTAAGGAACTTTATCTGTGCTCATTTCAATCTCTGGTTTTATGTAGCACCCCAACTCACCTTTCCCCTTAAGCAAGCATAAGTTGGTTTTCTAAATTTGAGACCCTGTTCTGTTTTGTAATTCAGTTCCTCTGTAGCCAAGTTTACATTCCGTGTATTAGTGATATCTTATGAGGTTTCTTTTTCTGTGTGACTTATTTCAGTTAGAATCATCATACCTGAATCCACTCATTATGCTGCTACGGGCCTGATGACATAGATTTCATTGCTGAGTGATATTGCATTGTACGTAAGTACCACAACTTCTTTATCCATTTTTCACTTTCTGCGATATTGAACTTGTACCGTAAACCAGGTTCTTGTAAACAGAGCCGTCCCAACCTTTGGGGTGGCTGTGTCTTTTTGATTTTAATTTCCCTAAGCTATAGGACCATAAGTGGAAGTGCCCTAGGCTCTGTTGCTTTGTTTTTTAGATGTTTCAGGAAACACCATACACTTCTCCTGAGTGGCTGTTGGCAATTTACATCCCACCCATCAGCATAACAAGGCTCCCAGTTCTCCATGGCCTGTCCTGCCTTTCTGGATTTTACACTTTTTTCAGATGGCCCTTTTGACCGGGGGGAAGTGAGACTTCATTGTAGTGCAGATTTCCTTTGCAAGCTTGCTTGGTTGGCCAAAAAGGGCGTATGCGTTTTTTCCTGAATATATTCAGGAAAAAACGCATACGCCCTTTTTGGCCAAGTGCATCATTGTGGACGTTCTGCCTCTTTTCCTATGCTTTCAATGCAATTCCAGTCTACCTCCTGAAATCGGTTTCCTGCAATTCTGCCCCGCTTTCAAGTCCTCTTGGCAGCCTTACTTCAGTATATTTTTGGACGATAGCTGTCATTTATAACTCTGCAGGTTTGTGAATTACAGTGCCCCTGAGCTCCTTTCTTCAAGTCGCTTTCTTGTGAGCTGGCCGCAACACCGCAGGATGGCTTCAGGCCCTAATCTGGTTCCAGCACGGCACGCTGAGCCTTTGGTTGATTCCTCTTCCTGGTGGGAAATGAGAGTTAAATTTGCCCGTCCAGACACCTCCAGCTAGTCTCTCATTGGTTCTCCCTATTCCTGTTCATCTTCCGCAGAAATTGCAAACTGGGCCAAACAGGAGGTTAAAGGCACTGACTCTCCAAGTCGGGAGAGTGTTAGTAAAGCGTCTGGAATGTTGCACCCGAGTACCAGGGGACGAAAACTGACACATATTGGAACACGTCTCCCGATCACACGGTTGATCATACTCTGGGTTCCACATGCATGTTTTAGCTGAAGGAAGAATGCCTTAAACCTGGAGAGTTGAGACCCGTGGAATGGGTACCATGCAATATGACTTCAAAGGGTCTTCATTTGCTCACCGAACTTCTCCAATCCTATCACTGCTGCGTTTATGCCCCTGTACACACGCTTGATTCTCTTTCGGAGACATAGCAATCCATAGGTTTTAAGATACTTCCTAGTCAGGTATATTCTTAGTGTTTAATATGGGGTGTTGAGTCCATTTCGTTGAGCAAGGAGTAGCTCTTGTCTATTCCATATTTGGCTTAAGGAACTTTATCTGTGCTCATTTCAATCTCTGGTTTTATGTAGCACCCCAACTCACCTTTCCCCTTAAGCAAGCATAAGTTGGTTTTCTAAATTTGAGACCCTGTTCTGTTTTGTAATTCAGTTCCTCTGTAGCCAAGTTTACATTCCGTGTATTAGTGATATCTTATGAGGTTTCTTTTTCTGTGTGACTTATTTCAGTTAGAATCATCATACCTGAATCCACTCATTATGCTGCTACGGGCCTGATGACATAGATTTCATTGCTGAGTGATATTGCATTGTACGTAAGTACCACAACTTCTTTATCCATTTTTCACTTTCTGCGATATTGAACTTGTACCGTAAACCAGGTTCTTGTAAACAGAGCCGTCCCAACCTTTGGGGTGGCTGTGTCTTTTTGATTTTAATTTCCCTAAGCTATAGGACCATAAGTGGAAGTGCCCTAGGCTCTGTTGCTTTGTTTTTTAGATGTTTCAGGAAACACCATACACTTCTCCCGAGTGGCTGTTGGCAATTTACATCCCACCCATCAGCATAACAAGGCTCCCAGTTCTCCATGGCCTGTCCTGCCTTTCTGGATTTTACACTTTTTTCAGATGGCCCTTTTGACCGGGGGGAAGTGAGACTTCATTGTAGTGCAGATTTCCTTTGCAAGCTTGCTTGGTTGGCCAAAACGGGCGTATGCGTTTTTTCCTGAATATATTCAGGAAAAAACGCATACGCCCTTTTTGGCCAAGTGCATCATTGTGGACGTTCTGCCTCTTTTCCTATGCTTTCAATGCAATTCCAGTCTACCTCCTGAAATCGGTTTCCTGCAATTCTGCCCCGCTTTCAAGTCCTCTTGGCAGCCTTACTTCAGTATATTTTTGGACGATAGCTGTCATTTATAACTCTGCAGGTTTGTGAATTACAGTGCCCCTGAGCTCCTTTCTTCAAGTCGCTTTCTTGTGAGCTGGCCACAACACCGCAGGATGGCTTCAGGCCCTAATCTGGTTCCGGCACGGCACGCTGAGCCTTTGGTTGATTCCTCTTCCTGGTGGGAAATGAGAGTTAAATTTGCCCGTCCAGACACCTCCAGCTAGTCTCTCATTGGTTCTCCCTATTCCTGTTCATCTTCCGCAGAAATTGCAAACTGGGCCAAACAGGAGGTTAAAGGCACTGACTCTCCAAGTCGGGAGAGTGTTAGTAAAGCGTCTGGAATGTTGCACCCGAGTACCAGGGGACGAAAACTGACACATATTGGAACACTACTCCCGATCACACGGTTGATCATACTCTGGGTTCCACATGCATGTTTTAGCTGAAGGAAGAATGCCTTAAACCTGGAGAGTTGAGACCCGTGGAATGGGTACCATGCAATATGACTTCAAAGGGTCTTCATTTGCTCACCGAACTTCTCCAATCCTATCACTGCTGCGTTTATGCCCCTGTACACACGCTTGATTCTCTTTCGGAGACATAGCAATCCATAGGTTTTAAGATACTTCCTAGTCAGGTATATTCTTAGTGTTTAATATGGGGTGTTGAGTCCATTTCGTTGAGCAAGGAGTAGCTCTTGTCTATTCCATATTTGGCTTAAGGAACTTTATCTGTGCTCATTTCAATCTCTGGTTTTATGTAGCACCCCAACTCACCTTTCCACTTAAGCAAGCATAAGATGGTTTTCTAAATTTGAGACACTGTTCTGTTGGTCATTCAGTTCCTATGTAGCCAAGTTTACATTCCGTGTATTAGTGATATCTTATGATGTTTCTTTTCCTGTGTGACTTATTTCAGTTAGAATCATCATACCTGAATCCACTCATTATGGTGCTACGGGCCTGATGACATAGATTTCATTGCTGAGTGATATTGCATTGTACGTAAGTACCACAACTTCTTTATCCATTTTTCACTCTCTGCGATATTGAACTTGTACCGTAAACCAGGTTCTTGTAAACAGAGCCGTCCCAACCTTTGGGGTGGCTGTGTCTTTTTGATTTTAATTTCCCTAAGCTATAGGACCATAAGTGGAAGTGCCCTAGGCTCTGTTGCTTTGTTTTTTAGATGTTTCAGGAAACACCATACACTTCTCCCGAGTGGCTGTTGGCAATTTACATCCCGCCCATCAGCATAACAAGGCTCCCAGTTCTCCATAGCCTGTCCTGCCTTTCTGGATTTTACACTTTTTTCAGATGGCCCTTTTGACCGGGGGAAAGTGAGACTTCATTGTAGTGCAGATTTCTTTTGCAAGCTTGCTTGGTTGGCCGAAAAGGGCGTATGCGTTTTTTCCTGAATATATTCAGGAAAAAACGCATACGCCCTTTTTGGCCAAGTGCATCATTGTGGACGTTCTGCCTCTTTTCCTATGCTTTCAATGCAATTCCAGTCTACCTCCTGAAATCGGTTTCCTGCAATTCTGCCCCGCTTTCAAGTCCTCTTGGCAGCCTTACTTCAGTATATTTTTGGACGATAGCTGTCATTTATAACTCTGCAGGTTTGTGAATTACAGTGCCCCTGAGCTCCTTTCTTCAACTCGCTTTCTTGTGAGCTGGCCGCAACACCGCCGGATGGCTTCAGGCCCTAATCTGGTTCCGGCACGGCACGCTGAGCCTTTGGTTAATTCCTCTTCCTGGTGGGAAATGAGAGTTAAATTTGCCCGTCCAGACACCTCCAGCTAGTCTGTCATTGGTTCTCCCTATTCCTGTTCATCTTCCGCAGAAATTGCAAACTGGGCCAAACAGGAGGTTAAAGGCACTGACTCTCCAAGTCGGGAGAGTGTTAGTAAAGCGTCTGGAATGTTGCACCCGAGTACCAGGGGACGAAAACTGAGACATATTGGAACACGTCTCCCGATCACACGGTTGATCATACTCTGGGTTCCACATGCATGTTTTAGCTGAAGGAAGAATACCTTAAACCTGGAGAGTTGAGACCCGTGGAATGGGTACCATGCAATATGAATTCAAAGGGTCTTCATTTGCTCACCGAACCTCTCCAATCCTATCACTGCTGCGATTATGCCCCTGCACACACGCTTGATTCTCTTTCGGAGACATAGCAATCCATATGTTTTAAGATACTTCCTAGTCAGGTACATTCTTAGGTGTTTAATATGGGGTGTTGAATCCATTTCGTTGAGCAAGGAGTAGCTCTTGTCTATTCCATATTTGGCTTAAGGAACTTTATCTGTGCTCATTTCAATCTCTGGTTTTATGCAGCACCCCAACTCACCTTTCCCCTTAAGCAAGCATATGTTGGTTTTCTAAATTTGAGACCCTGTTCTGTTTTGTAATTCAGTTCCTATGTAGCCAAGTTTACATTCCGTGTATTAGTGATATCTTATGATGTTTCTTTTTCTGTGTGACTTATTTCAGTTAGAATCATCATACCTGAATCCACTCATTATGCTGCTACGGGCCTGATGACATAGATTTCATTGCTGAGTGATATTGCATTGTACGTAAGTACCACATCTTCTTTATCCATTTTTCATTTTCTGCGATATTGAACTTGTACCGTAAACCAGGTTCTTGTAAACAGAGCCGTCCCAAATTTTGGGGTGGCTGTGTCTTTTGATTTTAATTTCCCTAAGCTATAGGACCATAAGTGGAAGTGCCCTAGGCTCTGTTGCTTTGTTTTTTAGATGTTTCAGGAAACACCATACACTTCTCCCGAGTGGCTGTTGGCAATTTACATCCCGCCCATCAGCATAACAAGGCTCCCAGTTCTCCATGGCCTGTCCTGCCTTTCTGGATTTTACACTTTTTTCAGATGGCCCTTTTGACCGGGGGGAAGTGAGACTTCATTGTAGTGCAGATTTCCTTTGCAAGCTTGCTTGGTTGGCCAAAACGGGCGTATGCGTTTTTTCCTGAATATATTCAGGAAAAAACGCATACGCCCTTTTTGGCCAAGTGCATCATTGTGGACGTTCTGCCTCTTTTCCTATGCTTTCAATGCAATTCCAGTCTACCTCCTGAAATCGGTTTCCTGCAATTCTGCCCCGCTTTCAAGTCCTCTTGGCAGCCTTACTTCAGTATATTTTTGGACGATAGCTGTCATTTATAACTCTGCAGGTTTGTGAATTACAGTGCCCCTGAGCTCCTTTCTTCAACTCGCTTTCTCGTGAGCTGGGCGCAACACCGCAGGATGGCTTCAGGCCCTAATCTGGTTCCGGCACGGCACGCTGAGCCTTTGGTTAATTCCTCTTCCTGGTGGGAAATGAGAGTTAAATTTGCCCGTCCAGACACCTCCAGCTAGTCTGTCATTGGTTCTCCCTATTCCTGTTCATCTTCCGCAGAAATTGCAAACTGGGCCAAACAGGAGGTTAAAGGCACTGACTCTCCAAGTCGGGAGAGTGTTAGTAAAGCGTCTGGAATGTTGCACCCGAGTACCAGGGGACGAAAACTGATACATATTGGAACACGTCTTCCGATCACACGGTAGATCATACTCTGAGTTCCACATGCATGTTTTAGCTGAAGGAAGAATACCTTAAACCTGGAGAGTTGAGACCCGTGGAATGGGTACCATGCAATATGACTTCAAAGGGTCTTCATTTGCTCACCGAAACTCTCCAATCCTATCACTGCTGCGTTTATGCCCCTGTACACACGCTTGATTCTCTTTCGGAGACATAGCAATCCATAGGTTTTAAGATACTTCCTTGTCAGGTACACACTTAGGCATTTAATTTGGGGTGTTGAGTCCATTTCGTTGAGCAAGGAGTAGCTCTTGTCTATTCCATATTTGGCTTAAGGAACTTTATCTGTGCTCATTTCAATCTCTGGTTTTATGCAGCACCCCAACTCACCTTTCCCCTTAAGCAAGCATAAGTTGGTTTTCTAAATTTGAGACCCTGTTCTGTTTTGTAATTCAGTTCCTGTGTAGCCAAGTTTACATTCCGTGTATTAGTGATATCTTATGATGTTTCTTTTCCTGTGTGACTTATTTCAGTTAGAATCATCATACCTGAATCCACTCATTATGCTGCTACGGGCCTGATGACATAGATTTCATTGTTGAGTGATACTGCGTTGTACGTAAGTACCACAACTTCTTTATCCATTTTTCACTTTCTGCGATATTGAACTTGTACCGTAAACCAGGTTCTTGTTAACGGAGCCGTCCCAACCTTTGGGGTGGCTGTGTCTTTTTCATTTTAATTTCCCTAAGCTATAGGACCATAAGTGGAAGTGCCCTAGGCTCTGTTGCTTTGTTTTTTAGATGTTTCAGGAAACACCATACACTTCTCCCGAGTGGCTGTTGGCAATTTACATCCCGCCCATCAGCATAACAAGGCTCCCAGTTCTCCATGGCCTGTCCTGCCTTTCTGGATTTTACACATTTTTCAGATGGCCCTTTTGACCGGGGGGAAGTGAGACTTCATTGTAGTGCAGATTTCCTTTGCAAGCTTGCTTGGTTGGCCAAAAAGGGCGTATGCGTTTTGTCCTGAATATATTCAGGAAAAAACGCATACGTCCTTTTTGGCCAAGTGCATCATTGTGGACGTTCTGCCTCTTTTCCTATGCTTTCAATGCAATTCCAGTCTACCTCCTGAAATCGGTTTCCTGCAATTCTGCCCCGCTTTCAAGTCCTCTTGGCAGCCTTACTTCAGTATATTTTTGGACGATAGCTGTCATTTATAACTCTGCAGGTTTGTGAATTACAGTGCCCCTGAGCTCCTTTCTTCAACTCGCTTTCTCGTGAGCTGGCCGCAACACCGCAGGATGGCTTCAGGCCCTAATCTGGTTCCGGCACGGCACGCTGAGCCTTTGGTTAATTCCTCTTCCTGGTGGGAAATGAGAGTTAAATTTGCCCGTCCAGACACCTCCATCTAGTCTGTCATTGGTTCTCCCTATTCCTGTTCATCTTCCGCAGAAATTGCAAACTGGGCCAAACAGGAGGTTAAAGGCACTGACTCTCCAAGTCGGGAGAGTGTTAGTAAAGCGTCTGGAATGTTGCACCCGAGTACCAGGGGACGAAAACTGAGACATATTGGAACACGTCTCCCGATCACACGGTTGATCATACTCTGGGTTCCACATGCATGTTTTAGCTGAAGGAAGAATACCTTAAACCTGGAGAGTTGAGACCCGTGGAATGGGTACCATGCAATATGACTTCAAAGGGTCTTCATTTGCTCACCGAACTTCTCCAATCCTATCACTGCTGCGTTTATGCCCCTGTACACACGCTTGATTCTCTTTCGGAGACATAGCAATCCATAGGTTTTAAGATACTTCCTAGTCAGGTATATTCTTAGTGTTTAATATGGGGTGTTGAGTCCATTTCGTTGAGCAAGGAGTAGCTCTTGTCTATTCCATATTTGGCTTAAGGAACTTTATCTGTGCTCATTTCAATCTCTGGTTTTATGTAGCACCCCAACTCACCTTTCCCCTTAAGCAAGCATAAGTTGGTTTTCTAAATTTGAGACCCTGTTCTGTTTTGTAATTCAGTTCCTCTGTAGCCAAGTTTACATTCCGTGTATTAGTGATATCTTATGAGGTTTCTTTTTCTGTGTGACTTATTTCAGTTAGAATCATCATACCTGAATCCACTCATTATGCTGCTACGGGCCTGATGACATAGATTTCATTGCTGAGTGATATTGCATTGTACGTAAGTACCACAACTTCTTTATCCATTTTTCACTTTCTGCGATATTGAACTTGTACCGTAAACCAGGTTCTTGTAAACAGAGCCGTCCCAACCTTTGGGGTGGCTGTGTCTTTTTGATTTTAATTTCCCTAAGCTATAGGACCATAAGTGGAAGTGCCCTAGGCTCTGTTGCTTTGTTTTTTAGATGTTTCAGGAAACACCATACACTTCTCCTGAGTGGCTGTTGGCAATTTACATCCCACCCATCAGCATAACAAGGCTCCCAGTTCTCCATGGCCTGTCCTGCCTTTCTGGATTTTACACTTTTTTCAGATGGCCCTTTTGACCGGGGGGAAGTGAGACTTCATTGTAGTGCAGATTTCCTTTGCAAGCTTGCTTGGTTGGCCAAAAAGGGCGTATGCGTTTTTTCCTGAATATATTCAGGAAAAAACGCATACGCCCTTTTTGGCCAAGTGCATCATTGTGGACGTTCTGCCTCTTTTCCTATGCTTTCAATGCAATTCCAGTCTACCTCCTGAAATCGGTTTCCTGCAATTCTGCCCCGCTTTCAAGTCCTCTTGGCAGCCTTACTTCAGTATATTTTTGGACGATAGCTGTCATTTATAACTCTGCAGGTTTGTGAATTACAGTGCCCCTGAGCTCCTTTCTTCAAGTCGCTTTCTTGTGAGCTGGCCGCAACACCGCAGGATGGCTTCAGGCCCTAATCTGGTTCCAGCAAGGCACGCTGAGCCTTTGGTTGATTCCTCTTCCTGGTGGGAAATGAGAGTTAAATTTGCCCGTCCAGACACCTCCAGCTAGTCTCTCATTGGTTCTCCCTATTCCTGTTCATCTTCCGCAGAAATTGCAAACTGGGCCAAACAGGAGGTTAAAGGCACTGACTCTCCAAGTCGGGAGAGTGTTAGTAAAGCGTCTGGAATGTTGCACCCGAGTACCAGGGGACGAAAACTGACACATATTGGAACACGTCTCCCGATCACACGGTTGATCATACTCTGGGTTCCACATGCATGTTTTAGCTGAAGGAAGAATGCCTTAAACCTGGAGAGTTGAGACCCGTGGAATGGGTACCATGCAATATGACTTCAAAGGGTCTTCATTTGCTCACCGAACTTCTCCAATCCTATCACTGCTGCGTTTATGCCCCTGTACACACGCTTGATTCTCTTTCGGAGACATAGCAATCCATAGGTTTTAAGATACTTCCTAGTCAGGTATATTCTTAGTGTTTAATATGGGGTGTTGAGTCCATTTCGTTGAGCAAGGAGTAGCTCTTGTCTATTCCATATTTGGCTTAAGGAACTTTATCTGTGCTCATTTCAATCTCTGGTTTTATGTAGCACCCCAACTCACCTTTCCCCTTAAGCAAGCATAAGTTGGTTTTCTAAATTTGAGACCCTGTTCTGTTTTGTAATTCAGTTCCTCTGTAGCCAAGTTTACATTCCGTGTATTAGTGATATCTTATGAGGTTTCTTTTTCTGTGTGACTTATTTCAGTTAGAATCATCATACCTGAATCCACTCATTATGCTGCTACGGGCCTGATGACATAGATTTCATTGCTGAGTGATATTGCATTGTACGTAAGTACCACAACTTCTTTATCCATTTTTCACTTTCTGCGATATTGAACTTGTACCGTAAACCAGGTTCTTGTAAACAGAGCCGTCCCAACATTTGGGGTGGCTGTGTCTTTTTGATTTTAATTTCCCTAAGCTATAGGACCATAAGTGGAAGTGCCCTAGGCTCTGTTGCTTTGTTTTTTAGATGTTTCAGGAAACACCATACACTTCTCCCGAGTGGCTGTTGGCAATTTACATCCCACCCATCAGCATAACAAGGCTCCCAGTTCTCCATGGCCTGTCCTGCCTTTCTGGATTTTACACTTTTTTCAGATGGCCCTTTTGACCGGGGGGAAGTGAGACTTCATTGTAGTGCAGATTTCCTTTGCAAGCTTGCTTGGTTGGCCAAAACGGGCGTATGCGTTTTTTCCTGAATATATTCAGGAAAAAACGCATACGCCCTTTTTGGCCAAGTGCATCATTGTGGACGTTCTGCCTCTTTTCCTATGCTTTCAATGCAATTCCAGTCTACCTCCTGAAATCGGTTTCCTGCAATTCTGCCCCGCTTTCAAGTCCTCTTGGCAGCCTTACTTCAGTATATTTTTGGACGATAGCTGTCATTTATAACTCTGCAGGTTTGTGAATTACAGTGCCCCTGAGCTCCTTTCTTCAAGTCGCTTTCTTGTGAGCTGGCCACAACACCGCAGGATGGCTTCAGGCCCTAATCTGGTTCCGGCACGGCACGCTGAGCCTTTGGTTGATTCCTCTTCCTGGTGGGAAATGAGAGTTCAATTTGCCCGTCCAGACACCTCCAGCTAGTCTCTCATTGGTTCTCCCTATTCCTGTTCATCTTCCGCAGAAATTGCAAACTGGGCCAAACAGGAGGTTAAAGGCACTGACTCTCCAAGTCGGGAGAGTGTTAGTAAAGCGTCTGGAATGTTGCACCCGAGTACCAGGGGACGAAAACTGACACATATTGGAACACTACTCCCGATCACACGGTTGATCATACTCTGGGTTCCACATGCATGTTTTAGCTGAAGGAAGAATGCCTTAAACCTGGAGAGTTGAGACCCGTGGAATGGGTACCATGCAATATGACTTCAAAGGGTCTTCATTTGCTCACCGAACTTCTCCAATCCTATCACTGCTGCGTTTATGCCCCTGTACACACGCTTGATTCTCTTTCGGAGACATAGCAATCCATAGGTTTTAAGATACTTCCTAGTCAGGTATATTCTTAGTGTTTAATATGGGGTGTTGAGTCCATTTCGTTGAGCAAGGAGTAGCTCTTGTCTATTCCATATTTGGCTTAAGGAACTTTATCTGTGCTCATTTCAATCTCTGGTTTTATGTAGCACCCCAACTCACCTTTCCACTTAAGCAAGCATAAGATGGTTTTCTAAATTTGAGACACTGTTCTGTTGGTCATTCAGTTCCTATGTAGCCAAGTTTACATTCCGTGTATTAGTGATATCTTATGATGTTTCTTTTCCTGTGTGACTTATTTCAGTTAGAATCATCATACCTGAATCCACTCATTATGGTGCTACGGGCCTGATGACATAGATTTCATTGCTGAGTGATATTGCATTGTACGTAAGTACCACAACTTCTTTATCCATTTTTCACTCTCTGCGATATTGAACTTGTACCGTAAACCAGGTTCTTGTAAACAGAGCCGTCCCAACCTTTGGGGTGGCTGTGTCTTTTTGATTTTAATTTCCCTAAGCTATAGGACCATAAGTGGAAGTGCCCTAGGCTCTGTTGCTTTGTTTTTTAGATGTTTCAGGAAACACCATACACTTCTCCCGAGTGGCTGTTGGCAATTTACATCCCGCCCATCAGCATAACAAGGCTCCCAGTTCTCCATAGCCTGTCCTGCCTTTCTGGATTTTACACTTTTTTCAGATGGCCCTTTTGACCGGGGGAAAGTGAGACTTCATTGTAGTGCAGATTTCTTTTGCAAGCTTGCTTGGTTGGCCGAAAAGGGCGTATGCGTTTTTTCCTGAATATATTCAGGAAAAAACGCATACGCCCTTTTTGGCCAAGTGCATCATTGTGGACGTTCTGCCTCTTTTCCTATGCTTTAAATGCAATTCCAGTCTACCTCCTGAAATCGGTTTCCTGCAATTCTGCCCCGCTTTCAAGTCCTCTTGGCAGCCTTACTTCAGTATATTTTTGGACGATAGCTGTCATTTATAACTCTGCAGGTTTGTGAATTACAGTGCCCCTGAGCTCCTTTCTTCAACTCGCTTTCTTGTGAGCTGGCCGCAACACCGCCGGATGGCTTCAGGCCCTAATCTGGTTCCGGCACGGCACGCTGAGCCTTTGGTTAATTCCTCTTCCTGGTGGGAAATGAGAGTTAAATTTGCCCGTCCAGACACCTCCAGCTAGTCTGTCATTGGTTCTCCCTATTCCTGTTCATCTTCCGCAGAAATTGCAAACTGGGCCAAACAGGAGGTTAAAGGCACTGACTCTCCAAGTCGGGAGAGTGTTAGTAAAGCGTCTGGAATGTTGCACCCGAGTACCAGGGGACGAAAACTGAGACATATTGGAACACGTCTCCCGATCACACGGTTGATCATACTCTGGGTTCCACATGCATGTTTTAGCTGAAGGAAGAATACCTTAAACCTGGAGAGTTGAGACCCGTGGAATGGGTACCATGCAATATGACTTCAAAGGGTCTTCATTTGCTCACCGAACCTCTCCAATCCTATCACTGCTGCGATTATGCCCCTGCACACACGCTTGATTCTCTTTCGGAGACATAGCAATCCATATGTTTTAAGATACTTCCTAGTCAGGTACATTCTTAGGTGTTTAATATGGGGTGTTGAATCCATTTCGTTGAGCAAGGAGTAGCTCTTGTCTATTCCATATTTGGCTTAAGGAACTTTATCTGTGCTCATTTCAATCTCTGGTTTTATGCAGCACCCCAACTCACCTTTCCCCTTAAGCAAGCATATGTTGGTTTTCTAAATTTGAGACCCTGTTCTGTTTTGTAATTCAGTTCCTATGTAGCCAAGTTTACATTCCGTGTATTAGTGATATCTTATGATGTTTCTTTTTCTGTGTGACTTATTTCAGTTAGAATCATCATACCTGAATCCACTCATTATGCTGCTACGGGCCTGATGACATAGATTTCATTGCTGAGTGATATTGCATTGTACGTAAGTACCACATCTTCTTTATCCATTTTTCATTTTCTGCGATATTGAACTTGTACCGTAAACCAGGTTCTTGTAAACAGAGCCGTCCCAAATTTTGGGGTGGCTGTGTCTTTTGATTTTAATTTCCCTAAGCTATAGGACCATAAGTGGAAGTGCCCTAGGCTCTGTTGCTTTGTTTTTTAGATGTTTCAGGAAACACCATACACTTCTCCCGAGTGGCTGTTGGCAATTTACATCCCGCCCATCAGCATAACAAGGCTCCCAGTTCTCCATGGCCTGTCCTGCCTTTCTGGATTTTACACTTTTTTCAGATGGCCCTTTTGACCGGGGGGAAGTGAGACTTCATTGTAGTGCAGATTTCCTTTGCAAGCTTGCTTGGTTGGCCAAAACGGGCGTATGCGTTTTTTCCTGAATATATTCAGGAAAAAACGCATACGCCCTTTTTGGCCAAGTGCATCATTGTGGACGTTCTGCCTCTTTTCCTATGCTTTCAATGCAATTCCAGTCTACCTCCTGAAATCGGTTTCCTGCAATTCTGCCCCGCTTTCAAGTCCTCTTGGCAGCCTTACTTCAGTATATTTTTGGACGATAGCTGTCATTTATAACTCTGCAGGTTTGTGAATTACAGTGCCCCTGAGCTCCTTTCTTCAACTCGCTTTCTCGTGAGCTGGGCGCAACACCGCAGGATGGCTTCAGGCCCTAATCTGGTTCCGGCACGGCACGCTGAGCCTTTGGTTAATTCCTCTTCCTGGTGGGAAATGAGAGTTAAATTTGCCCGTCCAGACACCTCCAGCTAGTCTGTCATTGGTTCTCCCTATTCCTGTTCATCTTCCGCAGAAATTGCAAACTGGGCCAAACAGGAGGTTAAAGGCACTGACTCTCCAAGTCGGGAGAGTGTTAGTAAAGCGTCTGGAATGTTGCACCCGAGTACCAGGGGACGAAAACTGATACATATTGGAACACGTCTCCCGATCACACGGTTGATCATACTCTGAGTTCCACATGCATGTTTTAGCTGAAGGAAGAATACCTTAAACCTGGAGAGTTGAGACCCGTGGAATGGGTACCATGCAATATGACTTCAAAGGGTCTTCATTTGCTCACCGAAACTCTCCAATCCTATCACTGCTGCGTTTATGCCCCTGTACACACGCTTGATTCTCTTTCGGAGACATAGCAATCCATAGGTTTTAAGATACTTCCTTGTCAGGTACACACTTAGGCATTTAATTTGGGGTGTTGAGTCCATTTCGTTGAGCAAGGAGTAGCTCTTGTCTATTCCATATTTGGCTTAAGGAACTTTATCTGTGCTCATTTCAATCTCTGGTTTTATGCAGCACCCCAACTCACCTTTCCCCTTAAGCAAGCATAAGTTGGTTTTCTAAATTTGAGACCCTGTTCTGTTTTGTAATTCAGTTCCTGTGTAGCCAAGTTTACATTCCGTGTATTAGTGATATCTTATGATGTTTCTTTTCCTGTGTGACTTATTTCAGTTAGAATCATCATACCTGAATCCACTCATTATGCTGCTACGGGCCTGATGACATA
The DNA here is from genome assembly GCF_949774975.1 of Lagenorhynchus albirostris. Classification (NCBI taxonomy): domain Eukaryota; kingdom Metazoa; phylum Chordata; class Mammalia; order Artiodactyla; family Delphinidae; genus Lagenorhynchus; species Lagenorhynchus albirostris. The sequence goes on along the minus strand of NW_026783605.1, from coordinate 66,070 downwards.
GATTTCATTGTTGAGTGATACTGCGTTGTACGTAAGTACCACAACTTCTTTATCCATTTTTCACTTTCTGCGATATTGAACTTGTACCGTAAACCAGGTTCTTGTTAACGGAGCCGTCCCAACCTTTGGGGTGGCTGTGTCTTTTTCATTTTAATTTCCCTAAGCTATAGGACCATAAGTGGAAGTGCCCTAGGCTCTGTTGCTTTGTTTTTTAGATGTTTCAGGAAACACCATACACTTCTCCCGAGTGGCTGTTGGCAATTTACATCCCGCCCATCAGCATAACAAGGCTCCCAGTTCTCCATGGCCTGTCCTGCCTTTCTGGATTTTACACATTTTTCAGATGGCCCTTTTGACCGGGGGGAAGTGAGACTTCATTGTAGTGCAGATTTCCTTTGCAAGCTTGCTTGGTTGGCCAAAAAGGGCGTATGCGTTTTGTCCTGAATATATTCAGGAAAAAACGCATACGTCCTTTTTGGCCAAGTGCATCATTGTGGACGTTCTGCCTCTTTTCCTATGCTTTCAATGCAATTCCAGTCTACCTCCTGAAATCGGTTTCCTGCAATTCTGCCCCGCTTTCAAGTCCTCTTGGCAGCCTTACTTCAGTATATTTTTGGACGATAGCTGTCATTTATAACTCTGCAGGTTTGTGAATTACAGTGCCCCTGAGCTCCTTTCTTCAAGTCGCTTTCTCGTGAGCTGGCCGCAACACCGCAGGATGGCTTCAGGCCCTAATCTGGTTCCGGCACGGCACGCTGAGCCTTTGGTTAATTCCTCTTCCTGGTGGGAAATGAGAGTTAAATTTGCCCGTCCAGACACCTCCATCTAGTCTGTCATTGGTTCTCCCTATTCCTGTTCATCTTCCGCAGAAATTGCAAACTGGGCCAAACAGGAGGTTAAAGGCACTGACTCTCCAAGTCGGGAGAGTGTTAGTAAAGCGTCTGGAATGTTGCACCCGAGTACCAGGGGACGAAAACTGAGACATATTGGAACACGTCTCCCGATCACACGGTTGATCATACTCTGGGTTCCACATGCATGTTTTAGCTGAAGGAAGAATACCTTAAACCTGGAGAGTTGAGACCCGTGGAATGGGTACCATGCAATATGACTTCAAAGGGTCTTCATTTGCTCACCGAACCTCTCCAATCCTATCACTGCTGCGTTTATGCCCCTGCACACACGCTTGATTCTCTTTCGGAGACATAGCAATCCATAGGTTTTAAGATACTTCCTAGTCAGGTACATTCTTAGGTGTTTAATATGGGGTGTTGAATCCATTTCGTTGAGCAAGGAGTAGCTCTTGTCTATTCCATATTTGGCTTAAGGAACTTTATCTGTGCTCATTTCAATCTCTGGTTTTATGCAGCACCCCAACTCACCTTTCCCCTTAAGCAAGCATAAGTTGGTTTTCTAAATTTGAGACCCTGTTCTGTTTTGTAATTCAGTTCCTATGTAGCCAAGTTTACATTCCGTGTATTAGTGATATCTTATGATGTTTCTTTTTCTGTGTGACTTATTTCAGTTAGAATCATCATACCTGAATCCACTCATTATGCTGCTACGGGCCTGATGACATAGATTTCATTGCTGAGTGATATTGCATTGTACGTAAGTACCACATCTTCTTTATCCATTTTTCATTTTCTGCGATATTGAACTTGTACCGTAAACCAGGTTCTTGTAAACAGAGCCGTCCCAAACTTTGGGGTGTCTGTGTCTTTTGATTTTAATTTCCCTAAGCTATAGGACCATAAGTGGAAGTGCCCTAGGCTCTGTTGCTTTGTTTTTTAGATGTTTCAGGAAACACCATACACTTCTCCCCAGTGGCTGTTGGCAATTTACATCCCGCCCATCAGCATAACAAGGCTCCCAGTTCTCCATGGCCTGTCCTGCCTTTCTGGATTTTACACTTTTTTCAGATGGCCCTTTTGACCGGGGGGAAGTGAGACTTCACTGTAGTGCAGATTTCCTTTGCAAGCTTGCTTGGTTGGCCAAAAAGGGCGTATGCGTTTTTTCCTGAATATATTCAGGAAAAAACGCATACGCCCTTTTTGGCCAAGTGCATCATTGTGGACGTTCTGCCTCTTTTCCTATGCTTTCAATGCAATTCCAGTCTACCTCCTGAAATCGGTTTCCTGCAATTCTGCCCCGCATTCAAGTCCTCTTGGCAGCCTTACTTCAGTATATTTTTGGACGATAGCTGTCATTTATAACTCTGCAGGTTTGTGAATTACAGTGCCCCTGAGCTCCTTTCTTCAACTCGCTTTCTCGTGAGCTGGTCGCAACACCGCAGGATGGCTTCAGGCCCTAATCTGGTTCCGGCACGGCACGCTGAGCCTTTGGTTAATTCCTCTTCCTGGTGGGAAATGAGAGTTAAATTTGCCCGTCCAGACACCTCCAGCTAGTCTGTCATTGGTTCTCCCTATTCCTGTTCATCTTCCGCAGAAATTGCAAACTGGGCCAAACAGGAGGTTACAGACACTGCCTCTCCAAGTCGGGAGAGTGTTAGTAAAGCGTCTGGAATGTTGCACCCGAGTACCAGGGGACGAAAACTGATACATATTGGAACACGTCTCCCGATCACACGGTTGATCATACTCTGGGTTCCACATGCATGTTTTAGCTGAAGGAAGAATACCTTAAACCTGGAGAGTTGAGACCCGTGGAATGGGTACCATGCAATATGACTTCAAAGGGTCTTCATTTGCTCACCGAACTTCTCCAATCCTATCACTGCTGCGTTTATGACCCTGTACACACGCTTGATTCTCTTTCGGAGACATAGCAATCCATAGGTTTTAAGATACTTCCTTGTCAGGTACACACTTAGGCATTTAATTTGGGGTGTTGAGTCCATTTCGTTGAGCAAGGAGTAGCTCTTGTCTATTCCATATTTGGCTTAAGGAACTTTATCTGTGCTCATTTCAATCTCTGGTTTTATGCAGCACCCCAACTCACCTTTCCCCTTAAGCAAGCATAAGTTGGTTTTCTAAATTTGAGACCCTGTTCTGTTTTGGAATTCAGTTCCTGTGTAGCCAAGTTTACATTCCGTGTATTAGTGATATCTTATGATGTTTCTTTTCCTGTGTGACTTATTTCAGTTAGAATCATCATACCTGAATCCACTCATTATGCTGCTACGGGCCTGATGACATAGATTTCATTGTTGAGTGATACTGCGTTGTACGTAAGTACCACAACTTCTTTATCCATTTTTCACTTTCTGCGATATTGAACTTGTACCGTAAACCAGGTTCTTGTAAACGGAGCCGTCCCAACCTTTGGGGTGGCTGTGTCTTTTTCATTTTAATTTCCCTAAGCTATAGGACCATAAGTGGAAGTGCCCTAGGCTCTGTTGCTTTGTTTTTTAGATGTTTCAGGAAACACCATACACTTCTCCCGAGTGGCTGTTGGCAATTTACATCCCGACCATCAGCATAACAAGGCTCCCAGTTCTCCATGGCCTGTCCTGCCTTTCTGGATTTTACACATTTTTCAGATGGCCCTTTTGACCGGGGAGAAGTGAGACTTCATTGTAGTGCAGATTTCCTTTGCAAGCTTGCTTGGTTGGCCAAAAAGGGCGTATGCGTTTTGTCCTGAATATATTCAGGAAAAAACGCATACGTCCTTTTTGGCCAAGTGCATCATTGTGGACGTTCTGCCTCTTTTCCTATGCTTTCAATGCAATTCCAGTCTACCTCCTGAAATCGGTTTCCTGCAATTCTGCCCCGCTTTCAAGTCCTCTTGGCAGCCTTACTTCAGTATATTTTTGGACGATAGCTGTCATTTATAACTCTGCAGGTTTGTGAATTACAGTGCCCCTGAGCTCCTTTCTTCAAGTCGCTTTCTCGTGAGCTGGCCGCAACACCGCAGGATGGCTTCAGGCCCTAATCTGGTTCCGGCACGGCACGCTGAGCCTTTGGTTAATTCCTCTTCCTGGTGGGAAATGAGAGTTAAATTTGCCCGTCCAGACACCTCCATCTAGTCTGTCATTGGTTCTCCCTATTCCTGTTCATCTTCCGCAGAAATTGCAAACTGGGCCAAACAGGAGGTTAAAGGCACTGACTCTCCAAGTTGGGAGAGTGTTAGTAAAGCGTCTGGAATGTTGCACCCGAGTACCAGGGGACGAAAACTGAGACATATTGGAACACGTCTCCCGATCACACGGTTGATCATACTCTGGGTTCCACATGCATGTTTTAGCTGAAGGAAGAATACCTTAAACCTGGAGAGTTGAGACCCGTGGAATGGGTACCATGCAATATGACTTCAAAGGGTCTTCATTTGCTCACCGAACCTCTCCAATCCTATCACTGCTGCGTTTATGCCCCTGCACACACGCTTGATTCTCTTTCGGAGACATAGCAATCCATAGGTTTTAAGATACTTCCTAGTCAGGTACATTCTTAGGTGTTTAATATGGGGTGTTGAATACATTTCGTTGAGCAAGGAGTAGCTCTTGTCTATTCCATATTTGGCTTAAGGAAATTTATCTGTGCTCATTTCAATCTCTTGTTTTATGCAGCACCCCAACTCACCTTTCCCCTTAAGCAAGCATAAGTTGGTTTTCTAAATTTGAGACCCTGTTCTGTTTTGTAATTCAGTTCCTATGTAGCCAAGTTTACATTCCGTGTATTAGTGATATCTTATGATGTTTCTTTTTCTGTGTGACTTATTTCAGTTAGAATCATCATACCTGAATCCACTCATTATGCTGCTACGGGCCTGATGACATAGATTTCATTGCTGAGTGATAGTGCATTGTACGTAAGTACCACATCTTCTTTATCCATTTTTCATTTTCTGCGATATTGAACTTGTACCGTAAACCAGGTTCTTGTAAACAGAGCCGTCCCAAACTTTGGGGTGGCTGTGTCTTTTGATTTTAATTTCCCTAAGCTATAGGACCATAAGTGGAAGTGCCCTAGGCTCTGTTGCTTTGTTTTTTAGATGTTTCAGGAAACACCATACACTTCTCCCGAGTGGCTGTTGGCAATTTACATCCCGCCCATCAGCATAACAAGGCTCCCAGTTCTCCATGGCCTGTCCTGCCTTTCTGGATTTTACACTTTTTTCAGATGGCCCTTTTGACCGGGGGGAAGTGAGACTTCACTGTAGTGCAGATTTCCTTTGCAAGCTTGCTTGGTTGGCCAAAAAGGGCGTATGCGTTTTTTCCTGAATATATTCAGGAAAAAACGCATACGCCCTTTTTGGCCAAGTGCATCATTGTGGACGTTCTGCCTCTTTTCCTATGCTTTCAATGCAATTCCAGTCTACCTCCTGAAATCGGTTTCCTGCAATTCTGCCCCGCATTCAAGTCCTCTTGGCAGCCTTACTTCAGTATATTTTTGGACGATAGCTGTCATTTATAACTCTGCAGGTTTGTGAATTACAGTGCCCCTGAGCTCCTTTCTTCAACTCGCTTTCTCGTGAGCTGGGCGCAACACCGCAGGATGGCTTCAGGCCCTAATCTGGTTCCGGCACGGCACGCTGAGCCTTTGGTTAATTCCTCTTCCTGGTGGGAAATGAGAGTTAAATTTGCCCGTCCAGACACCTCCAGCTAGTCTGTCATTGGTTCTCCCTATTCCTGTTCATCTTCCGCAGAAATTGCAAACTGGGCCAAACAGGAGGTTAAAGACACTGCCTCTCCAAGTCGGGAGAGTGTTAGTAAAGCGTCTGGAATGTTGCACCCGAGTACCAGGGGACGAAAACTGATACATATTGGAACACGTCTCCCGATCACACTGTTGATCATACTCTGGGTTCCACATGCATGTTTTAGCTGAAGGAAGAATACCTTAAACCTGGAGAGTTGAGACCCGTGGAATGGGTACCATGCAATATGATTTCAAAGGGTCTTCATTTGCTCACCGAACTTCTCCAATCCTATCACTGCTGCGTTTATGACCCTGTACACACGCTTGATTCTCTTTCGGAGACATAGCAATCCATAGGTTTTAAGATACTTCCTTGTCAGGTACACACTTAGGCATTTAATTTGGGGTGTTGAGTCCATTTCGTTGAGCAAGGAGTAGCTCTTGTCTATTCCATATTTGGCTTAAGGAACTTTATCTGTGCTCATTTCAATCTCTGGTTTTATGCAGCACCCCAACTCACCTTTCCCCTTAAGCAAGCATAAGTTGGTTTTCTAAATTGGAGACCCTGTTCTGTTTTGTAATTCAGTTCCTGTGTAGCCAAGTTTACATTCCGTGTATTAGTGATATCTTATGATGTTTCTTTTCCTGTGTGACTTATTTCAGTTAGAATCATCATACCTGAATCCACTCATTATGCTGCTACGGGCCTGATGACATAGATTTCATTGTTGAGTGATACTGCGTTGTACGTAAGTACCACAACTTCTTTATCCATTTTTCACTTTCTGCGATATTGAACTTGTACCGTAAACCAGGTTCTTGTAAACGGAGCCGTCCCAACCTTTGGGGTGGCTGTGTCTTTTTCATTTTAATTTCCCTAAGCTATAGGACCATAAGTGGAAGTGCCCTAGGCTCTGTTGCTTTGTTTTTTAGATGTTTCAGGAAACACCATACACTTCTCCCGAGTGGCTGTTGGCAATTTACATCCCGCCCATCAGCATAACAAGGCTCCCAGTTCTCCATGGCCTGTCCTGCCTTTCTGGATTTTACACATTTTTCAGATGGCCCTTTTGACCGGGGGGAAGTGAGACTTCATTGTAGTGCAGATTTCCTTTGCAAGCTTGCTTGGTTGGCCAAAAAGGGCGTATGCGTTTTGTCCTGAATATATTCAGGAAAAAACGCATACGTCCTTTTTGGCCAAGTGCATCATTGTGGACGTTCTGCCTCTTTTCCTATGCTTTCAATGCAATTCCAGTCTACCTCCTGAAATCGGTTTCCTGCAATTCTGCCCCGCTTTCAAGTCCTCTTGGCAGCCTTACTTCAGTATATTTTTGGACGATAGCTGTCATTTATAACTCTGCAGGTTTGTGAATTACAGTGCCCCTGAGCTCCTTTCTTCAAGTCGCTTTCTCGTGAGCTGGCCGCAACACCGCAGGATGGCTTCAGGCCCTAATCTGGTTCCGGCACGGCACGCTGAGCCTTTGGTTAATTCCTCTTCCTGGTGGGAAATGAGAGTTAAATTTGCCCGTCCAGACACCTCCATCTAGTCTGTCATTTGTTCTCCCTATTCCTGTTCATCTTCCGCAGAAATTGCAAACTGGGCCAAACAGGAGGTTAAAGGCACTGACTCTCCAAGTTGGGAGAGTGTTAGTAAAGCGTCTGGAATGTTGCACCCGAGTACCAGGGGACGAAAACTGAGACATATTGGAACACTTCTCCCGATCACACGGTTGATCATACTCTGGGTTCCACATGCATGTTTTAGCTGAAGGAAGAATACCTTAAATCTGGAGAGTTGAGACCCGTGGAATGGGTACCATGCAATATGACTTCAAAGGGTCTTCATTTGCTCACCGAACCTCTCCAATCCTATCACTGCTGCGTTTATGCCCCTGCACACACGCTTGATTCTCTTTCGGAGACATAGCAATCCATAGGTTTTAAGATACTTCCTAGTCAGGTACATTCTTAGGTGTTTAATATGGGGTGTTGAATACATTTTGTTGAGCAAGGAGTAGCTCTTGTCTATTCCATATTTGGCTTAAGGAACTTTATCTGTGCTCATTTCAATCTCTGGTTTTATGCAGCACCCCAACTCACCTTTCCCCTTAAGCAAGCATAAGTTGGTTTTCTAAATTTGAGACCCTGTTCTGTTTTGTAATTCAGTTCCTATGTAGCCAAGTTTACATTCCGTGTATTAGTGATATCTTATGATGTTTCTTTTTCTGTGTGACTTATTTCAGTTAGAATCATCATACCTGAATCCACTCATTATGCTGCTACGGGCCTGATGACATAGATTTCATTGCTGAGTGATATTGCATTGTACGTAAGTACCACAACTTCTTTATCCATTTTTCATTTTCTGCGATATTGAACTTGTACCGTAAACCAGGTTCTTGTAAACAGAGCCGTCCCAACCTTTGGGGTGGCTGTGTCTTTTGATTTTAATTTCCCTAAGCTATAGGACCATAAGTGGAAGTGCCCTAGGCTCTGTTGCTTTGTTTTTTAGATGTTTCAGGAAACACCATACACTTCTCCCGAGTGGCTGTTGGCAATTTACATCCCGCCCATCAGCATAACAAGGCTCCCAGTTCTCCATGGCCTGTCCTGCCTTTCTGGATTTTACACTTTTTTCAGATGGCCCTTTTGACCGGGGGGAAGTGAGACTTCACTGTAGTGCAGATTTCCTTTGCAAGCTTGCTTGGTTGGCCAAAAAGGGCGTATGCGTTTTTTCCTGAATATATTCAGGAAAAAACGCATACGCCCTTTTTGGCCAAGTGCATCATTGTGGACGTTCTGCCTCTTTTCCTATGCTTTCAATGCAATTCCAGTCTACCTCCTGAAATCGGTTTCCTGCAATTCTGCCCCGCTTTCAAGTCCTCTTGGCAGCCTTACTTCAGTATATTTTTGGACGATAGCTGTCATTTATAACTCTGCAGGTTTGTGAATTACAGTGCCCCTGAGCTCCTTTCTTCAACTCGCTTTCTCGTGAGCTGGCTGCAACACCGCAGGATGGCTTCAGGCCCTAATCTGGTTCCGGCACGGCACGCTGAGCCTTTGGTTAATTCCTCTTCCTGGTGGGAAATGAGAGTTCAATTTGCCCGTCCAGACACCTCCAGCTAGTCTGTCATTGGTTCTCCCTATTCCTGTTCATCTTCCGCAGAAATTGCAAACTGGGCCAAACAGGAGGTTAAAGACACTGCCTCTCCAAGTCGGGAGAGTGTTAGTAAAGCGTCTGGAATGTTGCACCCGAGTACCAGGGGACGAAAACTGACACATATTGGAACACGTCTCCCGATCACATTTTTGATCATACTCTGGGTTCCACATGCATGTTTTAGCTGAAGGAAGAATACCTTAAACCTGGAGAGTTGAGACCCGTGGAATGGGTACCATGTAATATGACTTCAAAGGGTCTTCATTTGTTCACCGAACTTCTCCAATCCTATCACTGCTGCGTTTATGCCCCTGTACACACGCTTGATTCTCTTTCGGAGACATAGCAATCCATAGGTTTTAAGATACTTCCTTGTCAGGTACACACTTAGGCATTTAATTTGGGGTGTTGAGTCCATTTCGTTGAGCAAGGAGTAGCTCTTGTCTATTCCATATTTGGCTTAAGGAACTTTATCTGTGCTCATTTCAATCTCTGGTTTTATGCAGCACCCCAACTCACCTTTCCCCTTAAGCAAGCATAAGTTGGTTTTCTAAATTTGAGACCCTGTTCTGTTTTGGAATTCAGTTCCTGTGTAGCCAAGTTTACATTCCGTGTATTAGTGATATCTTATGATGTTTCTTTTCCTGTGTGACTTATTTCAGTTAGAATCATCATACCTGAATCCACTCATTATGCTGCTACGGGCCTGATGACATAGATTTCATTGTTGAGTGATACTGCGTTGTACGTAAGTACCACAACTTCTTTATCCATTTTTCACTTTCTGCGATATTGAACTTGTACCGTAAACCAGGTTCTTGTAAACGGAGCCGTCCCAACCTTTGGGGTGGCTGTGTCTTTTTCATTTTAATTTCCCTAAGCTATAGGACCATAAGTGGAAGTGCCCTAGGCTCTGTTGCTTTGTTTTTTAGATGTTTCAGGAAACACCATACACTTCTCCCGAGTGGCTGTTGGCAATTTACATCCCGCCCATCAGCATAACAAGGCTCCCAGTTCTCCATGGCCTGTCCTGCCTTTCTGGATTTTAAACTTTTTTCAGATGGCCCTTTTGACCGGGGGGAAGTGAGACTTCATTGTAGTGCAGATTTCATTTGCAAGCTTGCTTGGTTGGCCAAAAAGTGCGTATGCGTTTTTTCCTGAATATATTCAGGAAAAAACGCATACGCCCTTTTTGGCCAAGTGCATCATTGTGGACGTTCTGCCTCTTTTCCTATGCTTTCAATGCAATTCCAGTCTACCTCCTGAAATCGGTTTCCTGCAATTCTGCCCCGCTTTCAAGTCCTCTTGGCAGCCTTACTTCAGTATATTTTTGGACGATAGCTGTCATTTATAACTCTGCAGGTTTGTGAATTACAGTGCCCCTGAGCTCCTTTCTTCAACTCGCTTTCTCGTGAGCTGGCTGCAACACCGCAGGATGGCTTCAGGCCCTAATCTGGTTCCGGCACGGCACGCTGAGCCTTTGGTTAATTCCTCTTCCTGGTGGGAAATGAGAGTTCAATTTGCCCGTCCAGACACCTCCAGCTAGTCTGTCATTGGTTCTCCCTATTCCTGTTCATCTTCCGCAGAAATTGCAAACTGGGCCAAACAGGAGGTTAAAGACACTGCCTCTCCAAGTCGGGAGAGTGTTAGTAAAGCGTCTGGAATGTTGCACCCGAGTACCAGGGGACGAAAACTGACACATATTGGAACACGTCTCCCGATCACATTTTTGATCATACTCTGGGTTCCACATGCATGTTTTAGCTGAAGGAAGAATACCTTAAACCTGGAGAGTTGAGACCCGTGGAATGGGTACCATGTAATATGACTTCAAAGGGTCTTCATTTGTTCACCGAACTTCTCCAATCCTATCACTGCTGCGTTTATGCCCCTGTACACACGCTTGATTCTCTTCGGAGACATAGCAATCCATAGGTTTTAAGATACTTCCTTGTCAGGTACACACTTAGGCATTTAATTTGGGGTGTTGAGTCCATTTCGTTGAGCAAGGAGTAGCTCTTGTCTATTCCATATTTGGCTTAAGGAACTTTATCTGTGCTCATTTCAATCTCTGGTTTTATGCAGCACCCCAACTCACCTTTCCCCTTAAGCAAGCATAAGTTTGTTTTCTAAATTGGAGACCCTGTTCTGTTTTGTAATTCAGTTCCTGTGTAGCCAAGTTTACATTCCGTGTATTAGTGATATCTTATGATGTTTCTTTTTCTGTGTGACTTATTTCAGTTAGAATCATCATACCTGAATCCACTCATTATGCTGCTACGGGCCTCATGACATAGATTGCCTTGCTGAGTGATATTGCATTGTACGTAAGTACCACAACTTCTTTATCCATTTTTCACTTTCTGCAATATTGAACTTGTACCGTAAACCACGTTCTTGTAAACAGAGCCGTCCCAAACTTTGGGTGGCTGTGTCTTTTGATTTTAATTTCCCTAAGCTATAGGACCATAAGTGGAAGTGCCCTAGGCTCTGTTGCTTTGTTTTTTAGATGTTTCAGGAAACACCATACACTTCTCCCGAGTGGCTGTTGGCAATTTACATCCCGCCCATCAGCATAACAAGGCTCCCAGTTCTCCATGGCCTGTCCTGCCTTTCTGGATTTTACACTTTTTTCAGATGGCCCTTTTGACCGGGGGGAAGTGAGACTTCACTGTAGTGCAGATTTCCTTTGCAAGCTTGCTTGGTTGGCCAAAAAGGGCGTATGCGTTTTTTCCTGAATATATTCAGGAAAAAACGCATACGCCCTTTTTGGCCAAGTGCATCATTGTGGACGTTCTGCCTCTTTTCCTATGCTTTCAATGCAATTCCTGTCTACCTCCTGAAATCGGTTTCCTGCAATTCTGCCGCGCTTTCAAGTCCTCTTGGCAGCCTTACTTCAGTATATTTTTGGACGATAGCTGTCATTTATAACTCTGCAGGTTTGTGAATTACAGTGCCCCTGAGCTCCTTTCTTCAAGTCGCTTTCTCGTGAGCTGGCCGCAACACCGCAGGATGGCTTCAGGCCCTAATCTGGTTCCGGCACGGCACGCTGAGCCTTTGGTTAATTCCTCTTCCTGGTGGGAAATGAGAGTTAAATTTGCCCGTCCAGACACCTCCAGCTAGTCTCTCATTGGTTCTCCCTATTCCTGTTCATCTTCCGCAGAAATTGCAAACTGGGCCAAACAGGAGGTTAAAGGCACTGACTCTCCAAGTCGGGAGAGTGTTAGTAAAGCGTCTGGAATGTTGCACCCGAGTACCAGGGGACGAAAACTGACACATATTGGAACACGTCTCCCGATCACACGGTTGATCATACTCTGGGTTCCACATGCATGTTTTAGCTGAAGGAAGAATGCCTTAAACCTGGAGAGTTGAGACCCGTGGAATGGGTACCATGCAATATGACTTCAAAGGGTCTTCATTTGCTCACCGAACCTCTCCAGTCCTATCACTGCTGCGTTTATGCCCCTGTACACATGCTTGATTCTCTTTCGGAGACATAGCAATCCATAGGTTTTAAGATACTTCCTAGTCAGGTATATTCTTAGGTGTTTAATATGGGGTGTTGAATCCATTTCGTTGAGCAAGGAGTAGCTCTTGTCTATTCCATATTTGGCTTAAGGAACTTTATCTGTGCTCATTTCAATCTCTGGTTTTATGCAGCACCCCAACTCACCTTTCCCCTTAAGCAAGCTTAAGTTTGTTTTCTAAATTTGAGAACCTGTTCTGTTTTGTAATTCAGTTCCTGTGTAGCCAAGTTTACATTCCGTGTATTAGTGATATCTTATGATGTTTCTTTTTCTGTGTGACTTATTTCAGTTAGAATCATCATACCTGAATCCACTCATTATGCTGCTACGGGCCTGATGACATAGATTTCTTTGCTGAGTGATACTGCACTGTACGTAAGTACCACAACTTCTTTATCCATTTTTCACTTTTTGCGATATTGAACTTGTAACGTAAACCAGGTTCTTGTAAACAGAGCCATCCCAACTTTTGGGGTGGCTGTGTCTTTTTGATTTTAATTTCCCTAAGCTATAGGACCATAAGTGGAAGTGCCCTAGGCTCTGTTGCTTTGTTTTTTAGATGTTTCAGAAAACACCGTACACTTCTCCCGAGTGGCTGTTGGCAATTTACATCCCGCCCATCAGCATAACAAGGCTCCCAGTTCTCCATGGCCTGTCCTGCCTTTCTGGATTTTACACTTTTTTCAGATGGCCCTTTTGACCGGGGGGAAGTGAGACTTCATTGTAGTGCAGATTTCCTTTGCAAGCTTGCTTGGTTGGACAAAAAGGGCGTATGCGTTTTTTCCTGAATATATTCAGGAAAAAACGCATACGCCCTTTTTGGCCAAGTGCATCATTGTGGACGTTCTGCCTCTTTTCCTATGCTTTAAATGCAATTCCAGTCTACCTCCTGAAATCGGTTTCCTGCAATTCTGCCCCGCTTTCAAGTCCTCTTGGCAGCCTTACTTCAGTATATTTTTGGACGATAGCTGTCATTTATAACTCTGCAGGTTTGTGAATTGCAGTGCCCCTGAGCTCCTTTCTTCAACTCGCTTTCTCGTGAGCTGGCCGCAACACCGCAGGATGGCTTCAGGCCCTAATCTGGTTCCGGCACGGCACGCTGAGCCTTTGGTTAATTCCTCTTCCTGGTGGGAAATGAGAGTTAAATTTGCCCGTCCAGACACCTCCAGCTAGTCTGTCATTGGTTCTCCCTATTCCTGTTCATCTTCCGCAGAAATTGCAAACTGGGCCAAACAGGAGGTTAAAGGCACTGACTCTCCAAGTCGGGAGAGTGTTAGTAAAGCGTCTGGAATGTTGCACCCGAGTACCAGGGGACGAAAACTGAGACATATTGGAACACGTCTCCCGATCACATGGTTGATCATACTCTGGGTTCCACATGCATGTTTTAGCTGAAGGAAGAATACCTTAAACCTGGAGAGTTGAGACCCGTGGAATGGGTACCATGCAATATGACTTCAAAGGGTCTTCATTTGCTCACTGAACCTCTCCAATCCTATCACTGCTGCGATTATGCCCCTGCACACACGCTTGATTCTCTTTCAGAGACATAGCAATCCATAGGTTTTAAGATACTTCCTAGTCAGGTACATTCTTAGGTGTTTAATATGGGGTGTTTAATCCATTTCGTTGAGCAAGGAGTAGCTCTTGTCTATTCCATATTTGGCTTAAGGAACTTTATCTGTGCTCATTTCAATCTCTGGTTTTATGTAGCACCCCAACTCACCTTTCCACTTAAGCAAGCATAAGTTTGTTTTCTAAATTTGAGACCCTGTTCTGTTTTGTAATTCAGTTCCTGTGTAGCCAAGTTTACATTCCGTGTATTAGTGATTATCTTATGATGTTTCTTTTCCTGTGTGACTTATTTCAGTTAGAATCATCATACCTGAATCCACTCATTATGCTGCTACGGGCCTGATGACATAGATTTCATTGCTGAGTGATATTGCATTGTACGTAAGTACCACATCTTCTTTATCCATTTTTCACTTTCTGCGATATTGAACTTGTACCGTAAACCAGGTTCTTGTAAACAGAGCCGTCCCAAACTTTGGGGTGGCTGTGTCTTTTGATTTTAATTTCCCTAAGCTATAGGACCATAAGTGGAAGTGCCCTAGGCTCTGTTGCTTTGTTTTTTAGATGTTTCAGGAAACACCATACACTTCTCCCGAGTGGCTGTTGGCAATTTACATCCCGCCATCAGCATAACAAGGCTCCCAGTTCTCCATGGCCTGTCCTGCCTTTCTGGATTTTACACTTTTTTCAGATGGCCCTTTTGACCGGGGGGAAGTGAGACTTCATTGTAGTGCAGATTTCCTTTGCAAGCTTGCTTGGTTGGCCAAAAAGGGCGTATGCGTTTTTTCCTGAATATATTCAGGAAAAAACGCATACGCCCTTTTTGGCCAAGTGCATCATTGTGGACGTTCTGCCTCTTTTCCTATGCTTTAAATGCAATTCCAGTCTACCTCCTGAAATCGGTTTCCTGCAATTCTGCCCCGCTTTCAAGTCCTCTTGGCAGCCTTACTTCAGTATATTTTTGGACGATAGCTGTCATTTATAACTCTGCAGGTTTGTGAATTACAGTGCCCCTGAGCTCCTTTCTTCAACTCACTTTCTGGTGAGCTGGCCGCAACACCGCAGGATGGCTTCAGGCCCTAATCTGGTTCCGGCACGGCACGCTGAGCCTTTGGTTAATTCCTCTTCCTGGTGGGAAATGAGAGTTCAATTTGCCCGTCCAGACACCTCCAGCTAGTCTGTCATTGGTTCTCCCTATTCCTGTTCATCTTCCGCAGAAATTGAAAACTGGGCCAAACAGGAGGTTAAAGGCACTGACTCTCCAAGTCGGGAGAGTGTTAGTAAAGCGTCTGGAATGTTGCACCCGAGTAACAAGGGACGAAAACTGACACATATTGGAACACGTCTCCCGATCACACTGTTGATCATACTCTGGGTTCCACATGCATGTTTTAGCTGAAGGAAGAATACCTTCAACCTGGAGAGTTGAGACCCATGGAATGGGTACCATGCAATATGACTTCAAAGGGTCTTCATTTGCTCACCGAACTTCTCCAATCCTATCACTGCTGCGTTTATGCCCCTGTACACACGCTTGATTCTCTTTCGGAGACATAGCAATCCATAGGTTTTAAGATACTTCCTAGTCAGGTATATTCTTAGTGTTTAATATGGGGTGTTGAGTCCATTTCGTTGAGCAAGGAGTAGCTCTTGTCTATTCCATATTTGGCTTAAGGAACTTTATCTGTGCTCATTTCAATCTCTGGTTTTATGTAGCACCCCAACGCACCTTTCCCCTTAAGCAAGCATAAGTTGGTTTTCTAAATTTGAGACCCTGTTCTGTTTTGTAATTCAGTTCCTCTGTAGCCAAGTTTACATTCCGTGTATTAGTGATATCTTATGAGGTTTCTTTTTCTGTGTGACTTATTTCAGTTAGAATCATCATACCTGAATCCACTCATTATGCTGCTACGGGCCTGATGACATAGATTTCATTGCTGAGTGATATTGCATTGTACGTAAGTACCACAACTTCTTTATCCATTTTTCACTTTCTGCGATATTGAACTTGTACCGTAAACCAGGTTCTTGTAAACAGAGCCGTCCCAACCTTTGGGGTGGCTGTGTCTTTTTGATTTTAATTTCCCTAAGCTATAGGACCATAAGTGGAAGTGCCCTAGGCTCTGTTGCTTTGTTTTTTAGATGTTTCAGGAAACACCATACACTTCTCCCGAGTGGCTGTTGGCAATTTACATCCCGCCCATCAGCATAACAAGGCTCCCAGTTCTCCATGGCCTGTCCTGCCTTTCTGGATTTTACACATTTTTCAGATGGCCCTTTTGACCGGGGGGAAGTGAGACTTCATTGTAGTGCAGATTTCCTTTGCAAGCTTGCTTGTTTGGCCAAAAAGGGCGTATGCGTTTTTTCCTGAATATATTCAGGAAAAAACGCATACGCACTTTTTGGCCAAGTGTATCATTGTGGACGTTCTGCCTCTTTTCCTATGCTTTCAATGCAATTCCAGTCTACCTCCTGAAATCGGTTTCCTGCAATTCTGCCCCGCTTTCAAGTCCTCTTGGCAGCCTTACTTCAGTATATTTTTGGACGATAGCTGTCATTTATAACTCTGCAGGTTTGTGAATTACAGTGCCCCTGAGCTCCTTTCTTCAACTCGCTTTCTCGTGAGCTGGCCGCAACACCGCAGGATGGCTTCAGGCCCTAATCTGGTTCCGGCACGGCACGCTGAGCCTTTGGTTAATTCCTCTTCCTGGTGGGAAATGAGAGTTCAATTTGCCCGTCCAGACACCTCCAGCTAGTCTGTCATTGGTTCTCCCTATTCCTGTTCATCTTCCGCAGAAATTGCAAACTGGGCCAAACAGGAGGTTAAAGGCACTGACTCTCCAAGTCGGGAGAGAGTAAAGCGTCTGGAATGTTGCACCCGAGTACCAGGGGACGAAAACTGACACATATTGGAACACGTCTCCCGATCACACGGTTGATCATACTCTGGGTTCCACATGCATGTTTTAGCTGAAGGAAGAATACCTTAAACCTGGAGAGTTGAGACCCGTGGAATGGGTACCATGCAATATGACTTCAAAGGGTCTTCATTTGCTCACCGAACCTCTCCAGTCCTATCACTGCTGCGTTTATGCCCCTGCACACACGCTTGATTCTCTTTTGGAGACATAGCAATCCATAGGTTTTAAGATACTTCCTAGTCAGGTACATTCTTAGGTGTTTAATATGGGGTGTTGAATCCATTTCATTGAGCAAGGAGTAGCTCTTGTCTATTCCATATTTGGCTTAAGGAACTTTATCTGTGCTCATTTCAATCTCTGGTTTTATGCAGCACCCCAACTCACCTTTCCACTTAAGCAAGCATAAGTTGGTTTTCTAAATTTGAGACCCTGTTCTGTTTTGTAATTCAGTTCCTGTGTAGCCAAGTTTACATTCCGTGTATTAGTGATTATCTTATGATGTTTCTTTTCCTGTGTGACTTATTTCAGTTAGAATCATCATACCTGAATCCACTCATTATGCTGCTACGGGCCTGATGACATAGATTTCATTGCTGAGTGATATTGCATTGTACGTAAGTACCACAACTTCTTTATCCATTTTTCACTTTCTGCGATATTGAACTTGTACCGTAAACCAGGTTCTTGTAAACAGAGCCGTCCCAACCTTTGGGGTGGCTGTGTCTTTTGATTTTAATTTCCCTAAGCTATAGGACCATAAGTGGAAGTGCCCTAGGCTCTGTTGCTTTGTTTTTTAGATGTTTCAGGAAACACCATACACTTCTCCCGAGTGGCTGTTGGCAATTGACATCCCGCCCATCAGCATAACAAGGCTCCCAGTTCTCCATGGCCTGTCCTGCCTTTCTGGATTTTACACTTTTTTCAGATGGCCCTTTTGACCGGGGGGAAGTGAGACTTCATTGTAGTGCAGATTTCCTTTGCAAGCTTGCTTGGTTGGCCAAAAAGGGCGTATGCGTTTTTTCCTGAATATATTCAGGAAAAAACGCATACGCCCTTTGTGGCCAAGTGCATCATTGTGGACGTTCTGCCTCTTTTCCTATGCTTTAAATGCAATTCCAGTCTACCTCCTGAAATCGGTTTCCTGCAATTCAGCCCCGCTTTCAAGTCCTCTTGGCAGCCTTACTTCAGTATATTTTTGGACGATAGCTGTCATTTATAACTCTGCAGGTTTGTGAATTACAGTGCCCCTGAGCTCCTTTCTTCAACTCGCTTTCTCGTGAGCTGGCCGCAACACCGCAGGATGGCTTCAGGCCCTAATCTGGTTCCGGCACGGCACGCTGAGCCTTTGGTTAATTCCTCTTCCTGGTGGGAAATGAGAGTTAAATTTGCCCGTCCAGACACCTCCAGCTAGTCTGTCATTGGTTCTCCCTATTCCTGTTCATCTTCCGCAGAAATTGCAAACTGGGCCAAACAGGAGGTTAAAGGCACTGACTCTCCAAGTCGGGAGAGTGTTAGTAAAGCGTCTGGAATGTTGCACCCGAGTACCAGGGGACGAAAACTGACACATATTGGAACACGTCTCCCGATCACACGGTTGATCATACTCTGGGTTCCACATGCATGTTTTAGCTGAAGGAAGAATACCTTAAACCTGGAGAGTTGAGACCCGTGGAATGGGTACCATGCAATATGACTTCAAAGGGTCTTCATTTGCTCACCGAACCTCTCCAGTCCTATCACTGCTGCGTTTATGCCCCTGTACACACGCTTGATTCTCTTTCGGAGACATAGCAATCCATAGGTTTTAAGATACTTCCTAGTCAGGTACATTCTTAGGTGTTTAATATGGGGTGTTGAATCCATTTCGTTGAGCAAGGAGTAGCTCTTGTCTATTCCATATTTGGCTTAAGGAACTTTATCTGTGCTCATTTCAATCTCTGGTTTTATGCAGCACCCCAACTCACCTTTCCCCTTAAGCAAGCATAAGTTTGTTTTCTAAATTTGAGACCCTGTTCTGTTTTGTAATTCAGTTCCTGTGTAGCCAAGTTTACATTCCGTGTATTAGTGATATCTTATGATGTTTCTTTTTCTGTGTGACTTATTTCAGTTAGAATCATCATACCTGAATCCACTCATTATGCTGCTACGGGCCTGATGACATAGATTTCATTGCTGAGTGATACTGCATTGTACGTAAGTACCACAACTTCTTTATCCATTTTTCACTTTCTGCGATATTGAACTTGTACCGTAAACCAGGTTCTTGTAAACAGAGCCGTCCCAACCTTTGGGGTGGCTGTGTCTTTTTGATTTTAATTTCCCTAAGCTATAGGACCATAAGTGGAAGTGCCCTAGGCTCTGTTGCTTTGTTTTTTAGATGTTTCAGGAAACACCATACACTTCTCCCGAGTGGCTGTTGGCAATTTACATCCCGCCCATCAGCATAACAAGGCTCCCAGTTCTCCATGGCCTGTCCTGCCTTTCTGGATTTTACACTTTTTTCAGATGGCCCTTTTGACCGGGGGGAAGTGAGACTTCATTGTAGTGCAGATTTCCTTTGCAAGCTTGCTTGGTTGGCCAAAAAGGGCGTATGCGTTTTTTCCTGAATATATTCAGGAAAAAACGCATACGCCCTTTGTGGCCAAGTGCATCATTGTGGACGTTCTGCCTCTTTTCCTATGCTTTAAATGCAATTCCAGTCTACCTCCTGAAATCGGTTTCCTGCAATTCTGCCCCGCTTTCAAGTCCTCTTGGCAGCCTTACTTCAGTATATTTTTGGACGATAGCTGTCATTTATAACTCTGCAGGTTTGTGAATTACAGTGCCCCTGAGCTCCTTTCTTCAACTCGCTTTCTCGTGAGCTGGCCGCAACACCACAGGATGGCTTCAGGCCCTAATCTGGTTCCGGCACGGCACGCTGAGCCTTTGGTTAATTCCTCTTCCTGGTGGGAAATGAGAGTTCAATTTGCCCGTCCAGACACCTCCAGCTAGTCTGTCATTGGTTCTCCCGATTCCTGTTCATCTTCCGCAGAAATTGCAAACTGGGCCAAACAGGAGGTTAAAGGCACTGACTCTCCAAGTCGGGAGAGTGTTAGTAAAGCGTCTGGAATGTTGCACCCGAGTAACAGGGGACGAAAACTGAGACATATTGCAACACGTCTCCCGATCACACGGTTGATCATACTCTGGCTTCCAAATGCATGTTTTAGCTGAAGGAAGAATACCTTAAACCTGGAGAGTTGAGACCCGTGGAATGGGTACCATGCAATATGACTTCAAAGGGTCTTCATTTGCTCACCGAACCTCTCCAATCCTATCACTGATGCAATTATGCCCCTGCACACACGCTTGATTCTCTTTCGGAGACATAGCAATCCATAGGTTTTAAGATACTTCCTAGTCAGGTACATTCTTAGGTGTTTAATATGGGGTGTTGAATCCATTTCGTTGAGCAAGGAGTAGCTCTTGTCTATTCCATATTTGGCTTAAGGAACTTTATCTGTGCTCATTTCAATCTCTGGTTTTATGCAGCACCCCAACTCACCTTTCCCCTTAAGCAAGCATAAGTTGGTTTTCTAAATTTGAGACCCTGTTCTGTTTTGTAATTCAGTTCCTATGTAGCCAAGTTTACATTCCGTGTATTAGTGATTATCTTATGATGTTTCTTTTCCTGTGTGACTTATTTCAGTTAGAATCATCATACCTGAATCCACTCATTATGCTGCTACGGGCCTGATGACATAGATTTCATTGCTGAGTGATATTGCATTGTACGTAAGTACCACAACTTCTTTATCCATTTTTCACTTTCTGCGATATTGAACTTGTACCGTAAACCAGGTTCTTGTAAACAGAGCCGTCCCAACCTTTGGGGTGGCTGTGTCTTTTGATTTTAATTTCCCTAAGCTATAGGACCATAAGTGGAAGTGCCCTAGGCTCTGTTGCTTTGTTTTTTAGATGTTTCAGGAAACACCATACACTTCTCCCGAGTGGCTGTTGGCAATTTACATCCCGCCCATCAGCATAACAAGGCTCCCAGTTCTCCATGGCCTGTCCTGCCTTTCTGGATTTTACACTTTTTTCAGATGGCCCTTTTGACCGGGGGGAAGTGAGACTTCATTGTAGTGCAGATTTCCTTTGCAAGCTTGCTTGGTTGGCCAAAAAGGGCGTATGCGTTTTTTCCTGAATATATTCAGGAAAAAACGCATACGCCCTTTGTGGCCAAGTGCATCATTGTGGACGTTCTGCCTCTTTTCCTATGCTTTAAATGCAATTCCAGTCTACCTCCTGAAATCGGTTTCCTGCAATTCAGCCCCGCTTTCAAGTCCTCTTGGCAGCCTTACTTCAGTATATTTTTGGACGATAGCTGTCATTTATAACTCTGCAGGTTTGTGAATTACAGTGCCCCTGAGCTCCTTTCTTCAACTCGCTTTCTCGTGAGCTGGCCGCAACACCGCAGGATGGCTTCAGGCCCTAATCTGGTTCCGGCACGGCACGCTGAGCCTTTGGTTAATTCCTCTTCCTGGTGGGAAATGAGAGTTAAATTTGCCCGTCCAGACACCTCCAGCTAGTCTGTCATTGGTTCTCCCTATTCCTGTTCATCTTCCGCAGAAATTGCAAACTGGGCCAAACAGGAGGTTAAAGGCACTGACTCTCCAAGTCGGGAGAGTGTTAGTAAAGCGTCTGGAATGTTGCACCCGAGTACCAGGGGACGAAAACTGACACATATTGGAACACGTCTCCCGATCACACGGTTGATCATACTCTGGGTTCCACATGCATGTTTTAGCTGAAGGAAGAATACCTTAAACCTGGAGAGTTGAGACCCGTGGAATGGGTACCATGCAATATGACTTCAAAGGGTCTTCATTTGCTCACCGAACCTCTCCAGTCCTATCACTGCTGCGTTTATGCCCCTGTACACACGCTTGATTCTCTTTCGGAGACATAGCAATCCATAGGTTTTAAGATACTTCCTAGTCAGGTACATTCTTAGGTGTTTAATATGGGGTGTTGAATCCATTTCGTTGAGCAAGGAGTAGCTCTTGTCTATTCCATATTTGGCTTAAGGAACTTTATCTGTGCTCATTTCAATCTCTGGTTTTATGCAGCACCCCAACTCACCTTTCCCCTTAAGCAAGCATAAGTTTGTTTTCTAAATTTGAGACCCTGTTCTGTTTTGTAATTCAGTTCCTGTGTAGCCAAGTTTACATTCCGTGTATTAGTGATATCTTATGATGTTTCTTTTTCTGTGTGACTTATTTCAGTTAGAATCATCATACCTGAATCCACTCATTATGCTGCTACGGGCCTGATGACATAGATTTCATTGCTGAGTGATACTGCATTGTACGTAAGTACCACAACTTCTTTATCCATTTTTCACTTTCTGCGATATTGAACTTGTACCGTAAACCAGGTTCTTGTAAACAGAGCCGTCCCAACCTTTGGGGTGGCTGTGTCTTTTTGATTTTAATTTCCCTAAGCTATAGGACCATAAGTGGAAGTGCCCTAGGCTCTGTTGCTTTGTTTTTTAGATGTTTCAGGAAACACCATACACTTCTCCCGAGTGGCTGTTGGCAATTTACATCCCGCCCATCAGCATAACAAGGCTCCCAGTTCTCCATGGCCTGTCCTGCCTTTCTGGATTTTACACTTTTTTCAGATGGCCCTTTTGACCGGGGGGAAGTGAGACTTCATTGTAGTGCAGATTTCCTTTGCAAGCTTGCTTGGTTGGCCAAAAAGGGCGTATGCGTTTTTTCCTGAATATATTCAGGAAAAAACGCATACGCCCTTTGTGGCCAAGTGCATCATTGTGGACGTTCTGCCTCTTTTCCTATGCTTGAAATGCAATTCCAGTCTACCTCCTGAAATCGGTTTCCTGCAATTCTGCCCCGCTTTCAAGTCCTCTTGGCAGCCTTACTTCAGTATATTTTTGGACGATAGCTGTCATTTATAACTCTGCAGGTTTGTGAATTACAGTGCCCCTGAGCTCCTTTCTTCAACTCGCTTTCTCGTGAGCTGGCCGCAGCACCGCAGGATGGCTTCAGGCCCTAATCTGGTTCCGGCACGGCACGCTGAGCCTTTGGTTAATTCCTCTTCCTGGTGGGAAATGAGAGTTAAATTTGCCCGTCCAGACACCTCCAGCTAGTCTGTCATTGGTTCTCCCGATTCCTGTTCATCTTCCGCAGAAATTGCAAACTGGGCCAAACAGGAGGTTAAAGGCACTGACTCTCCAAGTCGGGAGAGTGTTAGTAAAGCGTCTGGAATGTTGCACCCGAGTAACAGGGGACGAAAACTGAGACATATTGCAACACGTCTCCCGATCACACGGTTGATCATACTCTGGCTTCCAAATGCATGTTTTAGCTGAAGGAAGAATACCTTAAACCTGGAGAGTTGAGACCCGTGGAATGGGTACCATGCAATATGACTTCAAAGGGTCTTCATTTGCTCACCGAACCTCTCCAATCCTATCACTGATGCAATTATGCCCCTGCACACACGCTTGATTCTCTTTCGGAGACATAGCAATCCATAGGTTTTAAGATACTTCCTAGTCAGGTACATTCTTAGGTGTTTAATATGGGGTGTTGAATCCATTTCGTTGAGCAAGGAGTAGCTCTTGTCTATTCCATATTTGGCTTAAGGAACTTTATCTGTGCTCATTTCAATCTCTGGTTTTATGCAGCACCCCAACTCACCTTTCCCCTTAAGCAAGCATAAGTTGGTTTTCTAAATTTGAGACCCTGTTCTGTTTTGTAATTCAGTTCCTATGTAGCCAAGTTTACATTCCGTGTATTAGTGATATCTTATGAATGTTTCTTTTCCTGTGTGACTTATTTCAGTTAGAATCATCATACCTGAATCCACTCATTATGCTGCTACGGGCCTGATGACATAGATTTCATTGCTGAGTGATATTGCATTGTACGTAAGTACCACAACTTCTTTATCCATTTTTCACTTTCTGCGATATTGCAGTTGTACAGTAAACCAGGTTCTTGTAAACAGAGCCGTCCCAACCTTTGGGGTGGCTGTGTCTTTTTGATTTTAATTTCCCTAAGCTATAGGACCATAAGTGGAAGTGCCCTAGGCTCTGTTGCTTTGTTTTTTAGATGTTTCAGGAAACACCATACACTTCTCCCGAGTGGCTGTTGGCAATTTACATCCCGCCCATCAGCATAACAAGGCTCCCAGTTCTCCATGGCCTGTCCTGCCTTTCTGGATTTTACACTTTTTTCAGATGGCCCTTTTGACCGGGGGGAAGTGAGACTTCATTGTAGTGCAGATTTCCTTTGCAAGCTTGCTTGGTTGGCCAAAAAGGGCGTATGCGTTTTTTCCTGAATATATTCAGGAAAAAACGCATACGCCCTTTTTGGCCAAGTGCATCATTGTGGACGTTCTGCCTCTTTTCCTATGCTTTCAATGCAATTCCAGTCTACCTCCTGAAATCGGTTTCCTGCAATTCTGCCCCGCTTTCAAGTCCTCTTGGCAGCCTTACTTCAGTATATTTTTGGACGATAGCTGTCATTTATAACTCTGCAGGTTTGTGAATTACAGTGCCCCTGAGCTCCTTTCTTCAACTCCCTTTCTCGTGAGCTGGCTGCAAAACCGCAGGATGGTTTCAGGCCCTAATCTGGTTCCGGCACGGCACGCTGAGCCTTTGGTTAATTCCTCTTTCTGGTGGGAAATGAGAGTTAAATTTGCCCGTCCAGACACCTCCACCTAGTCTCTCATTGGTTCTCCCTATTCCTGTTCATCTTCCGCAGAAATTGCAAACTGGGCCAAACAGGAGGTTAAAGGCACTGACTCTCCAAGTCGGGAGAGTGTTAGTAAAGCGTCTGGAATGTTGCACCCGAGTAACAGGGGACGAAAACTGAGACATATTTGAACACGTCTCCCGATCACACGGTTGATCATACTCTGGCTTCCAAATGCATGTTTTAGCTGAAGGAAGAATACCTTAAACCTGGAGAGTTGAGACCTGTGGAATGGGTACCATGCAATATGACTTCAAAGGGTCTTCATTTGCTCACTGAACCTCTCCAATCCTATCACTGATGCAATTATGCCCCTGCACACACGCTTGATTCTCTTTCGGAGACATAGCAATCCATAGGTTTTAAGATACTTCCTAGTCAGGTACATTCTTAGGTGTTTAATATGGGGTGTTGAATCCATTTCGTTGAGCAAGGAGTAGCTCTTGTCTATTCCATATTTGGCTTAAGGAACTTTATCTGTGCTCATTTCAATCTCTGGTTTTATGCAGCACCCCAACTCACCTTTCCCCTTAAGCAAGCATAAGTTGGGTTTCTAAATTTGAGACCCTGTTCTGTTTTGTAATTCAGTTCCTATGTAGCCAAGTTTACATTCCATGTATTAGTGATATCTTATGATGTTTCTTTTCCTGTGTGACTTATTTCAGTTAGAATCATCATACCTGAATCCACTCATTATGCTGCTACGGGCCTGATGACATAGATTTCATTGCTGAGTGATACTGCATTGTACGTAAGTACCAAAACTTCTTTATCCATTTTTCACTTTCTGCGATATTGCACTTGTACCGTAAACCAGGTTCTTGTAAACAGAGCCGTCCCAACTTTGGGGTGGCTGTGTCTTTTGATTTTAATTTCCCTAAGCTATAGGACCATAAGTGGAAGTGCCCTAGGCTCTGTTGCTTTGTTTTTTAGATGTTTCAGGAAACACCATACACTTCTCCCGAGTGGCTGTTGGCAATTTACATCCCGCCCATCAGCATAACAAGGCTCCCAGTTCTCCATGGCCTGTCCTGCCTTTCTGGATTTTACACTTTTTTCAGATGGCCCTTTTGACCGGGGGGAAGTGAGACTTCATTGTAGTGCAGATTTCCTTTGCAAGCTTGCTTGGTTGGCCAAAACGGGCGTATGCGTTTTTTCCTGAATATATTCAGGAAAAAACGCATACGCCCTTTTTGGCCAAGTGCATCATTGTGGACGTTCTGCCTCTTTTCCTATGCTTTAAATGCAATTCCAGTCTACCTCCTGAAATCGGTTTCCTGCAATTCTGCCCCGCTTTCAAGTCCTCTTGGCAGCCTTACTTCAGTATATTTTTGGACGATAGCTGTCATTTATAACTCTGCAGGTTTGTGAATTACAGTGCCCCTGAGCTCCTTTCTTCAACTCCCTTTCTCGTGAGCTGGCTACAAAACCGCAGGATGGTTTCAGGCCCTAATCTGGTTCCGGCACGGCACGCTGAGCCTTTGGTTAATTCCTCTTCCTGGTGGGAAATGAGAGTTAAATTTGCCCGTCCAGACACCTCCACCTAGTCTCTCATTGGTTCTCCCTATTCCTGTTCATCTTCCGCAGAAATTGCAAACTGGGCCAAACAGGAGGTTAAAGGCACTGACTCTCCAAGTCGGGAGAGTGTTAGTAAAGCGTCTGGAATGTTGCACCCGAGTAACAGGGGACAAAAACTGAGACATATTTGAACACGTCTCCCGATCACACGGTTGATCATACTCTGGCTTCCAAATGCATGTTTTAGCTGAAGGAAGAATACCTTAAACCTGGAGAGTTGAGACCCGTGGAATGGGTACCATGCAATATGACTTCAAAGGGTCTTCATTTGCTCACCGAACCTCTCCAGTCCTATCACTGCTGCGTTTATGCCCCTGTACACACGCTTGATTCTCTTTCGGAGACATAGCAATCCATAGGTTTTAAGATACTTCCTAGTCAGGTATATTCTTAGGTGTTTAATATGGGGTGTTGAATCCATTTCGTTGAGCAAGGAGTAGCTCTTGTATATTCCATATTTGGCTTAAGGAACTTTATCTGTGCTCATTTCAATCTCTGGTTTTATGCAGCACCCCAACTCACCTTTCCCCTTAAGCAAGCTTAAGTTTGTTTTCTAAATTGGAGACCCTGTTCTGTTTTGTAATTCAGTTCCTGTGTAGCCAAGTTTACATTCCGTGTATTAGTGATATCTTATGATGTTTCTTTTTCTGTGTGACTTATTTCAGTTAGAATCATCATACCTGAATCCACTCATTATGCTGCTACGGGCCTAATGACATAGATTTCATTGCTGAGTGATACTGCATTGTACGTAAGTACAACAACTTCTTTATCCATTATTCACTTTCTGCGATATTGAACTTGTACCGTAAACCACGTTCTTGTAAACAGAGCCATCCCAACCTTTGGGGTGGCTGTGTCTTTTGATTTTAATTTCCCTAAGCTATAGGACCATAAGTGGAAGTGCCCTAGGCTCTGTTGCTTTGTTTTTTAGATGTTTCAGGAAACACCATACACTTCTCCCGAGTGGCTGTTGGCAATTTACATCCCGCCCATCAGCATAACAAGGCTCCCAGTTCTCCATGGCCTGTCCTGCCTTTCTGGATTTTACACTTTTTTCAGATGGCCGTTTTGACCGGGGGGAAGTGAGACTTCATTGTAGTGCAGATTTCCTTTGCAAGCTTGCTTGGTTGGCCAAAAAGTGCGTATGCGTTTTTTCCTGAATATATTCAGGAAAAAACGCATACGCCCTTTTTGGCCAAGTGCATCATTGTGGACGTTCTGCCTCTTTTCCTATGCTTTCAATGCAATTCCAGTCTACCTCCTGAAATCGGTTTCCTGCAATTCTGCCCCGCTTTCAAGTCCTCTTGGCAGCCTTACTTCAGTATATTTTTGGACGATAGCTGTCATTTATAACTCTGCAGGTTTGTGAATTACAGTGCCTCTGAGCTCCTTTCTTCTACTCGCTTTCTCGTGAGCTGGCCACAACACCGCAGGATTGCTTCAGGCCCTAATCTGGTTCCGGCATGGCACGCTGAGCCTTTGGTTAATTCCTCTTCCTGGTGCGAAATGAGAGTTAAATTTGCCCATCCAGACACCTCCAGCTAGTCTCTCATTGGTTCTCCCTATTCCTGTTCATCTTCCGCAGAAATTGCAAACTGGGCCAAACAGGAGGTTAAAGGCACTGACTCTCCAAGTCGGGAGAGTGTTAGTAAAGCATCTGGAATGTTGCACCTGAGTACCAGGGGATGAAAACTGACACATATTGGAACACGTCTCCCGATCACACGGTTGATCATACTCTGGGTTCCACATGCATGTTTTAGCTGAAGGAAGAATACCTTAAACCTGGAGAGTTGAGACCCGTGGAATGGGTACCATGCAATATGACTTCAAAGGGTCTTCATTTGCTCACCGAACCTCTCCAATCCTATCACTGCTGCGTTTATGCCCCTGCACACACGCTTGATTCTCTTTTGGAAACATAGCAATCCATAGGATTTAAGATACTTCCTAGTCAGGTACATTCTTAAGTGTTTATATGGGGTGTTGAATACCTTTCGTTGAGCAAGGAGTAGCTCTTGTCTATTCCATATTTGGCTTAAGGAACTTTATCTGTGCTCATTTCAATCTCTGGTTTTATGCAGCACCCCAACTCACCTTTCCCCTTAAGCAAGCATAAGTTGGTTTTCTAAATTTGAGACCCTGTTCTGTTTTGTAATTCAGTTCCTGTGTAGCCAAGGTTACATTCCGTGTATTAGTGATATCTTATGATGTTTCTTTTTCTGTGTGACTTATTTCAGTTAGAATCATCATACCTGAATCCACTCATTATGCTGCTACGGGCCTGATGACATAGATTTCATTGCTGAGTGATAGTGCATTGTACGTAAGTACCACAACTTCTTTATCCATTTTTCACTTTCTGCGATATTGAACTTGTACCGTAAACCAGGTTCTTGTAAACAGAGCCGTCCCAACTTTTGGGGTGGCTGTGTCTTTTTGATTTTAATTTCCCTAAGCTATAGGACCATAAGTGGAAGTGCCCTAGGCTCTGTTGCTTTGTTTTTTAGATGTTTCAGGAAACACCAAACACTTCTCCCGAGTGGCTGTTGGCAATTGACATCCCGCCCATCAGCATAACAAGGCTCCCAGTTCTCCATGGCCTGTTCTGCCTTTCTGGATTTTACACTTTTTTCAGATGGCCCTTTTGACCGGGGGGAAGTGAGACTTCACTGTAGTGCAGATTTCCTTTGCAAGCTTGCTTGGTTGGCCAAAAAGGGCGTATGCGTTTTTTCCTGAATATATTCAGGAAAAAACGCATACGCCCTTTTTGGCCAAGTGCATCATTGTGGACGTTCTGCCTCTTTTCCTATGCTTTAAATGCAATTCCAGTCTACCTCCTGAAATCGGTTTCCTGCAATTCTGCCCCGCTTTCAAGTCCTCTTGGCAGCCTTACTTCAGTATATTTTTGGACGATAGCTGTCATTTATAACTCTGCAGGTTTGTGAATTACAGTGCCCCTGAGCTCCTTTCTTCAACTCGCTTTCTCGTGAGCTGGCCGCAACACCGCAGGATGGCTTCAGGCCCTAATCTGGTTCCGGCACGGCACGCTGAGCCTTTGGTTAATTCCTCTTCCTGGTGCGAAATGAGAGTTAAATTTGCCCGTCCAGACACCTCCAGCTAGTCTGTCATTGGTTCTCCCTATTCCTGTTCATCTTCCGCAGAAATTGCAAACTGGGCCAAACAGGAGGTTAAAGGCACTGACTCTCCAAGTCGGGAGAGTGTTAGTAAAGCGTCTGGAATGTTGCACCCGAGTACCAGGGGACGAAAACTGACACATATTGGAACACGTCTCCCGATCACACGGTTGATCATACTCTGGGTTCCACATGCATGTTTTAGCTGAAGGAAGAATACCTTAAACCTGGAGAGTTGAGACCCGTGGAATGGGTACCATGCAATATGACTTCAAAGGGTCTTCATTTGCTCACCGAACCTCTCCAATCCTATCACTGCTGCGTTTATGCCCCTGTACACACGCTTGATTCTCTTTTGGAGACATAGCAATCCATAGGTTTTAAGATACTTCCTAGTCAGGTACATTCTTAGGTGTTTAATATGGGGTGTTGAATCCATTTCGTTGAGCAAGGAGTAGCTCTTGTCTATTCCATATTTGGCTTAAGGAACTTTATCTGTGCTCATTTCAATCTCTGGTTTTATGCAGCACCCCAACTCACCTTTCCCCTTAAGCAAGCATAAGTTGGGTTTCTAAATTTGAGACCCTGTTCTGTTTTGTAATTCAGTTCCTGTGTAGCCAAGGTTACATTCCGTGTATTAGTGATATCTTATGATGTCTTTTTCTGTGTGACTTATTTCAGTTAGAATCATCGTACCTGAATCCACTCATTATGCTGCTACGGGCCTGATGACATAGATTTCATTGCTGAGTGATATTGCATTGTACGTAAGTACCACAACTTCTTTATCCATTTTTCACTTTCTGCGATATTGAACTTGTACTGTAAACCAGGTTCTTGTAAACAGAGCCGTCCCAACCTTTGGGGTGGCTGTGTCTTTTGATTTTAATTTCCCTAAGCTATAGGACCATAAGTGGAAGTGCCCTAGGCTCTGTTGCTTTGTTTTTTAGATGTTTCAGGAAACACCATACACTTCTCCCGAGTGGCTGTTGGCAATTTACATCCCGCCCATCAGCATAACAAGGCTCCCAGTTCTCCATGGCCTGTCCTGCCTTTCTGGATTTTACACTTTTTTCAGATGGCCCTTTTGACCGGGGGGAAGTGAGACTTCATTGTAGTGCAGATTTCCTTTGCAAGCTTGCTTGGTTGGCCAAAAAGGGCGTATGCGTTTTTTCCTGAATATATTCAGGAAAAAACGCATACGCCCTTTGTGGCCAAGTGCATCATTGTGGACGTTCTGCCTCTTTTCCTATGCTTTCAATGCAATTCCAGTCTACCTCCTGAAATCGGTTTCCTGCAATACTGCCCCGCTTTCAAGTCCTCTTGGCAGCCTTACTTCAGTATATTTTTGGACGATAGCTGTCATTTATAACTCTGCAGGTTTGTGAATTACAGTGCCCTTGAGCTCCTTTCTTCAACTCGCTTTCTCGTGAGCTGGCCGCAACACCGCAGGATGGCTTCAGGCCCTAATCTGGTTCCGGCACGGCACGCTGAGCCTTTGGTTAATTCCTCTTCCTGGTGGGAAATGAGAGTTAAATTTGCCCGTCCAGACATCTCCAGCTAGTCTGTCATTGGTTCTCCCTATTCCTGTTCATCTTCCGCAGAAATTGCAAACTGGGCCAAACAGGAGGTTAAAGGCACTGACTCTCCAAGTCGGGAGAGTGTTAGTAAAGCGTCTGGAATGTTGCACCCGAGTACCAGGGGACGAAAACTGACACATATTGGAACACGTCTCCCGATCACACGGTTGATCATACTCTGGGTTCCACATGCATGTTTTAGCTGAAGGAAGAATACCTTAAACCTGGAGAGTTGAGACCCGTGGAATGGGTATCATGCAATATGACTTCAAAGGGTCTTCATTTGCTCACCGAACCTCTCCAATCCTATCACTGCTGCGTTTATGCCCCTGTACACACACTTGATTCTCTTTCAGAGACATAGCAATCCATAGGTTTTAAGATACTTCCTAGTCAGGTACACCCTTAGGCATTTAATATGGGGTGTTGAATCCATTTCGTTGAGCAAGGAGTAGCTCTTGTCTATTCCATATTTGGCTTAAGGAACTTTATCTGTGCTCATTTCAATCTCTGGTTTTATGCAGCACCCCAACTCACCTTTCCCCTTAAGCAAGCATAAGTTGGGTTTCTAAATTTGAGACCCTGTTCTGTTTTGTAATTCAGTTCCTATGTAGCCAAGTTTACATTCCATGTATTAGTGATATCTTATGATGTTTCTTTTCCTGTGTGACTTATTTCAGTTAGAATCATCATACCTGAATCCACTCATTATGCTTCTACGGGCCTGATGACATAGATTTCATTGCTGAGTGATATTGCATTGTACGTAAGTACCACAACTTCTTTATCCATTTTTCACTTTCTGCGATATTGAACTTGTACCGTAAACCAGGTTCTTGTAAACAGAGCCGTCCCAACTTTGGTGTGGCTGTGTCTTTTGATTTTAATTTCCCTAAGCTATAGGACCATAAGTGGAAGTGCCCTAGGCTCTGTTGCTTTGTTTTTTAGATGTTTCAGGAAACACCATACACTTCTCCCGAGTGGCTGTTGGCAATTGACATCCCGCCCATCAGCATAACAAGGCTCCCAGTTCTCCATGGCCTGTCCTGCCTTTCTGGATTTTACACTTTTTTCAGATGGCCCTTTTGACCGGGGGGAAGTGAGACTTCATTGTAGTGCAGATTTCCTTTGCAAGCTTGCTTGGTTGGCCAAAAAGGGCGTATGCGTTTTTTCCTGAATATATTCAGGAAAAAACGCATACGCCCTTTTTGGCCAAGTGCATCATTGTGGACGTTCTGCCTCTTTTCCTATGCTTTAAATGCAATTCCAGTCTACCTCCTGAAATCGGTTTCCTGCAATTCTGCCCCGCTTTCAACTCCTCTTGGCAGCCTTACTTCAGTATATTTTTGGACGATAGCTGTCATTTATAACTCTGCAGGTTTGTGAATTACAGTGCCCCTGAGCTCCTTTCTTCAACTCGCTTTCTCGTGAGCTGGCTGCAAAACCGCAGGATGGGTTCAGGCCCTAATTTGGTTCCGGCACGGCACGCTGAGCCTTTGGTTAATTCCTCTTCCTGGTGCGAAATGAGAGTTAAATTTGCCCGTCCAGACACCTCTACCTAGTCTCTCATTGGTTCTCCCTATTCCTGTTCATCTTCCGCAGAAATTGCAAACTGGGCCAAACAGGAGGTTAAAGGCACTGACTCTCCAAGTCGGGAGAGTGTTAGTAAAGCGTCTGGAATGTTGCACCCGAGTACCAGGGGACGAAAACTGACACATATTGGAACACGTCTCCCGATCACACGGTTGATCATACTCTGGGTTCCACATGCATGTTTTAGCTGAATGAAGAATGCCTTAAACCTGGAGAGTTGAGACCCGTGGAATGGGTACCATGCAATATGACTTCAAAGGGTCTTCATTTGCTCACCGAACCTCTCCAGTCCTATCACTGCTGCTTTTATGCCCCTGTACACACGCTTGATTCTCTTTCGGAGACATAGCAATCCATAGGTTTTAAGATACTTCCTAGTCAGGTATATTCTTAGGTGTTTAATATGGGGTGTTGAATCCATTTCGTTGAGCAAGGAGTAGCTCTTGTCTATTCCATATTTGGCTTAAGGAACTTTATCTGTGCTCATTTCAATCTCCGGTTTTATGCAGCACCCCAACTCACCTTTCCCCTTAAGCAAGCATAAGTTGGGTTTCTAAATTTGAGACCCTGTTCTGTTTTGTAATTCAGTTCCTATGTAGCCAAGTTTACATTCCATGTATTAGTGATATCTTATGATGTTTCTTTTCCTGTGTGACTTATTTCAGTTAGAATCATCATACCTGAATCCACTCATTATGCTGCTACGGGCCTGATGACATAGATTTCATTGCTGAGTGATATTGCATTGTACGTAAGTACCACAACTTCTTTATCCATTTTTCACTTTCTGCGATATTGAACTTGTACCGTAAACCAGGTTCTTGTAAACAGAGCCGTCCCAACTTTGGGGTGGCTGTGTCTTTTGATTTTAATTTCCCTAAGCTATAGGACCATAAGTGGAAGTGCCCTAGGCTCTGTTGCTTTGTTTTTTAGATGTTTCAGGAAACACCATACACTTCTCCCGAGTGGCTGTAGGCAATTTACATCCCGCCCATCAGCATAACAAGGCTCCCAGTTCTCCATGGCCTGTCCTGCCTTTCTGGATTTTACACTTTTTTCAGATGGCCCTTTTGACCGGGGGGAAGTGAGACTTCATTGTAGTGCAGATTTCCTTTGCAAGCTTGCTTGGTTGGCCAAAAAGGGCGTATGCGTTTTTTCCTGAATATATTCAGGAAAAAACGCATACGCCCTTTTTGGCCAAGTGCATCATTGTGGACGTTCTGCCTCTTTTCCTATGCTTTCAATGCAATTCCAGTCTACCTCCTGAAATCGGTTTCCTGCAATTCTGCCCCGCTTTCAAGTCCTCTTGGCAGCCTTACTTCAGTATATTTTTGGACGATAGCTGTCATTTATAACTCTGCAGGTTTGTGAATTACAGTGCCCCTGAGCTCCTTTCTTCAACTCGCTTTCTCGTGAGCTGGCCGCAACACCGCAGGATGGCTTCAGGCCCTAATCTGGTTCCGGCACGGCACGCTGAGCCTTTGGTTAATTCCTCTTCCTGGTGGGAAATGAGAGTTAAATTTGCCCGTCCAGACACCTCCAGCTAGTCTGTCATTGGTTCTCCCGATTCCTGTTCATCTTCCGCAGAAATTGCAAACTGGGCCAAACAGGAGGTTAAAGGCACTGACTCTCCAAGTCGGGAGAGTGTTAGTAAAGCGTCTGGAATGTTGCACCCGAGTACCAGGGGACGAAAACTGACACATATTGGAACACGTCTCCCGATCACACGGTTGATCATACTCTGGCTTCCACATGCATGTTTTAGCTGAAGGAAGAATACCTTAAACCTGGAGAGTTGAGACCCGTGGAATGGGTACCATGCAATATGACTTCAAAGGGTCTTCATTTGCTCACCGAACCTCTCCAATCCTATCACTGCTGCGTTTATGCCCCTGCACACACGCTTGATTCTCTTTCGGAGACATAGCAATCCATAGGTTTTAAGATACTTCCTAGTCAGGTACATTCTTAGGTGTTTAATATGGGGTGTTGAATCCATTTCGTTGAGCAAGGAGTAGCTCTTGTCTATTCCATATTTGGCTTAAGGAACTTTATCTGTGCTCATTTCAATCTCTGGTTTTATGCAGCACCCCAACTCACCTTTCCCCTTAAGCAAGCATAAGTTGGTTTTCTAAATTTGAGACCCTGTTCTGTTTTGTAATTCAGTTCCTGTGTAGCCAAGGTTACATTCCGTGTATTAGTGATATCTTATGATGTTTCTTTTTCTGTGTGACTTATTTCAGTTAGAATCATCGTACCTGAATCCACTCATTATGCTGCTACGGGCCTGATGACATAGATTTCATTGCTGAGTGATACTGCATTGTACGTAAGTACCAAAACTTCTTTATCCATTTTTCACTCTCTGCGATATTGAACTTGTACCGTAAACCAGGTTCTTGTAAACAGAGCCGTCCCAACATTTGGGGTGGCTGTGTCTTTTGATTTTAATTTCCCTAAGCTATAGGACCATAAGTGGAAGTGCCCTAGGCTCTGTTGCTTTGTTTTTTAGATGTTTCAGGAAACACCATACACTTCTCACGAGTGGCTGTTGGCAATTGACATCCCGCCCATCAGCATAACAAGGCTCCCAGTTCTCCATGGCCTGTCCTGCCTTTCTGGATTTTACACTTTTTTCAGATGGCCCTTTTGACCGGGGGAAAGTCAGACTTCATTGTAGTGCAGATTTCTTTTGCAAGCTTGCTTGGTTGGCCAAAAAGGGCGTATGCGTTTTTTCCTGAATATATTCAGGAAAAAACGCATACGCCCTTTTTGGCCAAGTGCATCATTGTGGACGTTCTGCCTCTTTTCCTATGCTTTCAATGCAATTCCAGTCTACCTCCTGAAATCGGTTTCCTGCAATTCTGCCCCGCTTTCAAGTCCTCTTGGCAGCCTTACTTCAGTATATTTTTGGACGATAGCTGTCATTTATAACTCTGCAGGTTTGTGAATTACAGTGCCCCTGAGCTCCTTTCTTCAACTCGCTTTCTCGTGAGCTGGCCGCAACACCGCAGGATGGCTTCAGGCCCTAATCTGGTTCCGGCACGGCACGCTGAGCCTTTGGTTAATTCCTCTTCCTGGTGGGAAATGAGAGTTAAATTTGCCCGTCCAGACACCTCCAGCTAGTCTGTCATTGGTTCTCCCGATTCCTGTTCATCTTCCGCAGAAATTGCAAACTGGGCCAAACAGGAGGTTAAAGGCACTGACTCTCCAAGTCGGGAGAGTGTTAGTAAAGCATCTGGAATGTTGCACCCGAGTACCAGGGGACGAAAACTGACACATATTGGAACACGTCTCCCGATCACACGGTTGATCATACTCTGGGTTCCACATGCATGTTTTAGCTGAAGGAAGAATACCTTAAACCTGGAGAGTTGAGACCCGTGGAATGGGTACCATGCAATATGACTTCAAAGGGTCTTCATTTGCTCACCGAACCTCTCCAATCCTATCACTGCTGCGATTATGCCCCTGCACACACGCTTGATTCTCTTTCGGAGACATAGCAATCCATATGTTTTAAGATACTTCCTAGTCAGGTACATTCTTAGGTGTTTAATATGGGGTGTTGAATCCATTTCGTTGAGCAAGGAGTAGCTCTTGTCTATTCCATATTTGGCTTAAGGAACTTTATCTGTGCTCATTTCAATCTCTGGTTTTATGCAGCACCCCAACTCACCTTTCCCCTTAAGCAAGCATAAGTTGGTTTTCTAAATTTGAGACCCTGTTCTGTTTTGTAATTCAGTTCCTATGTAGCCAAGTTTACATTCCGTGTATTAGTGATATCTTATGATGTTTGTTTTTCTGTGAGACTTATTTCAGTTAGAATCATCGTACCTGAATCCACTCATTATGCTGCTACGGGCCTGATGACATAGATTTCATTGCTGAGTGATATTGCATTGTACGTAAGTACCACAACTTCTTTATCCATTTTTCATTTTCTGCGATATTGAACTTGTACCGTAAACCAGGTTCTTGTAAACAGAGCCGTCCCAACATTTGGGGTGGCTGTGTCTTTTTGATTTTAATTTCCCTAAGCTATAGGACCATAAGTGGAAGTGCCCTAGGCTCTGTTGCTTTGTTTTTTAGATGTTTCAGGAAACACCATACACTTCTCCCGAGTGGCTGTTGGCAATTGACATCCCGCCCATCAGCATAACAAGGCTCCCAGTTCTCCATGGCCTGTCCTGCCTTTCTGGATTTTACACTTTTTTCAGATGGCCCTTTTGACCGGGGGGAAGTGAGACTTCATTGTAGTGCAGATTTCCTTTGCAAGCTTGCTTGGTTGGCCAAAAAGGGCGTATGCGTTTTTTCCTGAATATATTCAGGAAAAAACGCATACGCCCTTTTTGGCCAAGTGCATCATTGTGGACGTTCTGCCTCTTTTCCTATGCTTTCAATGCAATTCCAGTCTACCTCCTGAAATCGGTTTCCTGCAATTCTGCCCCGCTTTCAAGTCCTCTTGGCAGCCTTACTTCAGTATATTTTTGGACGATAGCTGTCATTTATAACTCTGCAGGTTTGTGAATTACAGTGCCCCTGAGCTCCTTTCTTCAAGTCGCTTTCTCCTGAGCTGGCCGCAACACCGCAGGATGGCTTCAGGCCCTAATCTGGTTCCGGCACGGCACGCTGAGCCTTTGGTTAATTCCTCTTCCTGGTGGGAAATGAGAGTTAAATTTGCCCGTCCAGACACCTCCAGCTAGTCTGTCATTGGTTCTCCCTATTCCTGTTCATCTTCCGCAGAAATTGCAAACTGGGCCAAACAGGAGGTTAAAGGCACTGCCTCTCCAAGTCGGGAGAGTGTTAGTAAAGCGTCTGGAATATTGCACCCGAGTACCAGGGGACGAAAACTGACACATATTGGAACACGTCTCCCGATCACACGGTTGATCATACTCTGGGTTCCACATGCATGTTTTAGCTGAAGGAAGAATACCTTAAACCTGGAGAGTTGAGACCCGTGGAATGGGTACCATGCAATATGACTTCAAAGGGTCTTCATTTGCTCACCGAACTTCTCCAATCCTATCACTGCTGCGTTTATGCCCCTGTACACACGCTTGATTCTCTTTCGGAGACATAGCAATCCATAGGTTTTAAGATACTTCCTTGTCAGGTACACACTTAGGCATTTAATTTGGGCTGTTGAGTCCATTTCGTTGAGCAAGGAGTAGCTCTTGTCTATTCCATATTTGGCTTAAGGAACTTTATCTGTGCTCATTTCAATCTCTGGTTTTATGTAGCACCCCAACTCACCTTTCCCCTTAAGCAAGCATAAGTTGGTTTTCTAAATTTGAGACCCTGTTCTGTTTTGGAATTCAGTTCCTGTGTAGCCAAGGTTACATTCCGTGTATTAGTGATATCTTATGATGTTTCTTTTCCTGTGTGACTTATTTCAGTTAGAATCATCATACCTGAATCCACTCATTATGCTGCTACGGGCCTGATGACATAGATTTCATTGTTGAGTGATACTGCGTTGTACGTAAGTACCACAACTTCTTTATCCATTTTTCACTCTCTGCGATATTGAACTTGTACCGTAAACCAGGTTCTTGTAAACGGAGCCGTCCCAACCTTTGGGGTGGCTGTGTCTTTTTGATTTTAATTTCCCTAAGCTATAGGACCATAAGTGGAAGTGCCCTAGGCTCTGTTGCTTTGTTTTTTAGATGTTTCAGGAAACACCATACACTTCTCCCGAGTGGCTGTTGGCAATTTACATCCCGCCCATCAGCATAACAAGGCTCCCAGTTCTCCATG
Source organism: Lagenorhynchus albirostris (assembly GCF_949774975.1). Lineage (NCBI taxonomy): Eukaryota > Metazoa > Chordata > Mammalia > Artiodactyla > Delphinidae > Lagenorhynchus > Lagenorhynchus albirostris. Next base: position 27,867 of record NW_026783605.1, on the reverse strand, counting down.
GCCTGTCCTGCCTTTCTGGATTTTACACTTTTTTCAGATGGCCCTTTTGACCGGGGGGTAGTGAGACTACATTGTAGTGCAGATTTCCTTTGCAAGCTTGCTTGGTTGGCCAAAAAGGGCGTATGCGTTTTTTCCTGAATATATTCAGGAAAAAACGCATACGTCCTTTTTGGCCAAGTGCATCATTGTGGACGTTCTGCCTCTTTTCCTATGCTTTCAGTGCAATTCCAGTCTACCTCCTGAAATCGGTTTCCTGCAATTCTGCCCCGCTTTCAAGTCCTCTTGGCAGCCTTACTTCAGTATATTTTTGGACGATAGCTGTCATTTATAACTCTGCAGGTTTGTGAATTACAGTGCCCCTGAGCTCCTTTCTTCAACTCGCTTTCTCGTGAGCTGGCCGCAACACCGCAGGATGGCTTCAGGCCCTAATCTGGTTCCGGCACGGCACGCTGAGCCTTTGGTTAATTCCTCTTCCTGGTGGGAAATGAGAGTTAAATTTGCCCGTCCAGACACCTCCAGCTAGTCTGTCATTGGTTCTCCCTATTCCTGTTCATCTTCCGCAGAAATTGCAAACTGGGCCAAACAGGAGGTTAAAGGCACTGACTCTCCAAGTCGGGAGAGTGTTAGTAAAGCGTCTGGAATGTTGCACCCGAGTACCAGGGGACGAAAACTGACACATATTGGAACACGTCTCCCGATCACACGGTTGATCATACTCTGGGTTCCACATGCATGTTTTAGCTGAAGGAAGAATACCTTAAACCTGGAGAGTTGAGACCCGTGGAATGGGTACCATGCAATATGATTTCAAAGGGTCTTCATTTGCTCACCGAACCTCTCCAGTCCTATCACTGCTGCGTTTATGCCCCTGTACACACGCTTGATTCTCTTTCGGAGACATAGCAATCCATAGGTTTTAAGATACTTCCTAGTCAGGTATATTCTTAGGTGTTTAATATGGGGTGTTGAATCCATTTCGTTGAGCAAGGAGTAGCTCTTGTCTATTCCATATTTGGCTTAAGGAACTTTATCTGTGCTCATTTCAATCTCTGGTTTTATGCAGCACCCAAACTCACCTTTCCCCTTAAGCAAGCATAAGTTTGTTTTCTAAATTTGAGAACCTGTTCTGTTTTGTAATTCAGTTCCTGTGTAGCCAAGTTTACATTCCGTGTATTAGTGATATCTTATGATGTTTCTTTTTCTGTGTGACTTATTTCAGTTAGAATCATCATACCTGAATCCACTCATTATGCTGCTACGGGCCTGATGACATAGATTTCATTGCTGAGTGATACTGCATTGTACGTAAGTACCACAACTTCTTTATCCATTTTTCACTTTCTGCGATATTGAACTTGTACCGTAAACCAGGTTCTTGTAAACAGAGCCGTCCCAACTTTTGGGGTGGCTGTGTCTTTTTGATTTTAATTTCCCTAAGCTATAGGACCATAAGTGGAAGTGCCCTAGGCTCTGTTGCTTTGTTTTTTAGATGTTTCAGGAAACACCATACACTTCTCCCGAGTGGCTGTTGGCAATTTACATCCCGCCCATCAGCATAACAAGGCTCCCAGTTCTCCATGGCCTGTCCTGCCTTTCTGGATTTTACACTTTTTTCAGATGGCCCTTTTGACCGGGGTGAAGTGAGACTTCACTGTAGTGCAGATTTCCTTTGCAAGCTTGCTTGGTTGGCCAAAAAGGGCCTATGCGTTTTTTCCTGAATATATTCAGAAAAAACGCATACGCCCTTTTTGGCCAAGTGCATCATTGTGGACGTTATGCCTCTTTTCCTATGCTTTCAATGCAATTCCAGTCTACCTCCTGAAATCGGTTTCCTGCAATTCTGCCCCGCTTTCAAGTCCTCTTGGCAGCCTTACTTCAGTATATTTTTGGACGATAGCTGTCATTTATAACTCTGCAGGTTTGTGAATTACAGTGCCCCTGAGCTCCTTTCTTCAACTCGCTTTCTCGTGAGCTGGCCGCAATACCGCAGGATGGCTTCAGGCCCTAATCTGGTTCCGGCATGGCACGCTGAGCCTTTGGTTAATTCCTCTTCCTGGTGCGAAATGAGAGTTAAATTTGCCCATCCAGACACCTCCATCTAGTCTGTCATTGGTTCTGCCTATTCCTGTTCATCTTCCGCAGAAATTGCAAACTGGGCCAAACAGGAGGTTAAAGGCACTGACTCTCCAAGTCGGGAGAGTGTTAGTAAAGCGTCTGGAATGTTGCACCCGAGTACCAGTGGACGAAAACTGACACATATTGGAACACGTCTCCCGATCACACGGTTGATCATACTCTGGGTTCCACATGCATGTTTTAGCTGAAGGAAGAATACCTTAAACCTGGAGAGTTGAGACCCGTGGAATGGGTACCATGCAATATGACTTCAAAGGGTCTTCATTTGCTCACTGAACCTCTCCAATCCTATCACTGCTGCGATTATGCCCCTGCACACACGCTTGATTCTCTTTCACAGACATAGCAATCCATAGGTTTTAAGATACTTCCTAGTCAGGTACATTCTTAGGTGTTTAATATGGGGTGTTGAATCCATTTCGTTGAGCAAGGAGTAGCTCTTGTCTATTCCATATTTGGCTTAAGGAACTTTATCTGTGCTCATTTCAATCTCTGGTTTTATGCAGCACCCCAACTCACCTTTCCCCTTAAGCAAGCATAAGTTGGTTTTCTAAATTGGAGACCCTGTTCTGTTTTGTAATTCAGTTCCTATGTAGCCAAGTTTACATTCCGTGTATTAGTGATATCTTATGATGTTTCTTTTCCTGTGTGACTTATTTCAGTTAGAATCATCATACCTGAATCCACTCATTATGCTGCTACGGGCCTGATGACATAGATTTCATTGCTGAGTGATATTGCATTGTACGTAAGTACCACAACTTCTTTATCCATTTTTCACTTTCTGCGATATTGAACTTGTACCGTAAACCAGGTTCTTGTAAACAGAGCCGTCCCAAACTTTGGGGTGGCTGTGTCTTTTGATTTTAATTTCCCTAAGCTATAGGACCATAAGTGGAAGTGCCCTAGGCTCTGTTGCTTTGTTTTTTAGATGTTTCAGGAAACACCATACACTTCTCCCGAGTGGCTGTTGGCAATTTACATCCCGCCCATCAGCATAACAAGGCTCCCAGTTCTCCATGGCCTGTCCTGCCTTTCTGGATTTTACACTTTTTTCAGATGGCCCTTTTGACCGGGGGGAAGTGAGACTTCATTGTAGTGCAGATTTCCTTTGCAACCTTGCTTGGTTGGCCAAAAAGGGCATATGCGTTTTTTCCTGAATATATTCAAGAAAAAACGCATACGCCCTTTTTGGCCAAGTGCATCATTGTGGACGTTCTGCCTCTTTTCCTATGCTTTAAATACAATGCCAGTCTACCTCCTGAAATCAGTTTCCTGCAATTCTGCCCCGCTTAAAGTCCTCTTGGCAGCCTTACTTCAGTATATTTTTCGACGATAGCTGTCATTTATAACTCTGCAGGTTTGTGAATTACAGTGCCCCTGAGCTCCTTTCTTCAACTCGCTTTCTTGTGAGCTGGCTGCAACACCGCAGGATGGTTTCAGGCCCTAATCTGGTTCCGGCACGGCACGCTGAGCCTTTGGTTAATTCCCCTTCCTGGTGGGAAATGAGAGTTAAATTTGCCCGTCCAGACACCTCCAGCTAGTCTCTCATTGGTTCTCCCTATTCCTGTTCATCTTCCGCAGAAATTGCAAACTGGGCCAAACAGGAGGTTAACGGCACTGACTCTCCAAGTCGGGAGAGTGTTAGTAAAGCGTCTGGAATGTTGCAGCCGAGTACCAGGGGACGAAAACTGACACATATTGGAACACGTCTCCCGATCACACGGTTGATCATACTCTGGGTTCCACATGCATGTTTTAGCTGAAGGAAGAATACCTTAAACCTGGAGAGTTGAGACCCGTGGAATGGGTACCATGCAATATGACTTCAAAGGGTCTTCATTTGCTCACCGAACTTCTCCAATCCTATCACTGCTGCGTTTATGCCCCTGTACACACGCTTGATTCTCTTTCGGAGACATAGCAATCCATAGGTTTTAAGGTACTTCCTAGTCAGGTACACTCTTAGGCATTTAATATGGGGTGTTGAGTCCATTTCGTTGAGCAAGGAGTAGCTCTTGTCTATTCCATATTTGGCTTAAGGAACTTTATCTGTGCTCATTTCAATCTCTGGTTTTATGCAGCACCCAAACTCACCTTTCCCCTTAAGCAAGCATAAGTTTGTTTTCTAAATTTGAGACCCTGTTCTGTTTTGTAATTCAGTTCCTGTGTAGCCAAGTTTACATTCCGTGTATTAGTGATATCTTATGATGTTTCTTTTTCTGTGTGACTTATTTCAGTTAGAATCATCATACCTGAATCCACTCATTATGCTACTACGGGCCTGATGACATAGATTTCTTTGCTGAGTGATACTGCATTGTACGTAAGTACCACAACTTCTTTATCCATTTTTCACTTTTTGCGATATTGAACTTGTACCGTAAACCAGGTTCTTGTAAACAGAGCCGTCCCAACCTTTGGGGTGGCTGTGTCTTTTTGATTTTAATTTCCCTAAGCTATAGGACCATAAGTGGAAGTGCCCTAGGCTCTGTTGCTTTGTTTTTTAGATGTTTCAGGAAACACCATACACTTCTCCCGAGTGGCTGTTGGCAATTGACATCCCGCCCATCAGCATAACAAGGCTCCCAGTTCTCCATGGCCTGTCCTGCCTTTCTGGATTTTACACTTTTTTCAGATGGCCCTTTTGACCGGGGGGAAGTGAGACTTCATTGTAGTGCAGATTTCCTTTGCAAGCTTGCTTGGTTGGCCAAAAAGGGCGTATGCGTTTTTTCCTGAATATATTCAGGAAAAAACGCATACGCCCTTTGTGGCCAAGTGCATCATTGTGGACGTTCTGCCTCTTTTCCTATGCTTTCAATGCAATTCCAGTCTACCTCCTGAAATCGGTTTCCTGCAATTCTGCCCCGCTTTCAAGTCCTCTTGGCAGCCTTACTTCAGTATATTTTTGGACGATAGCTGTCATTTATAACTCTGCAGGTTTGTGAATTACAGTGCCCCTGAGCTCCTTTCTTCAAGTCGCTTTCTTGTGAGCTGGCCACAACACCGCAGGATGGCTTCAGGCCCTAATCTGGTTCCGGCACGGCACGCTGAGCCTTTGGTTAATTCCTCTTTCTGGTGGGAAATGAGAGTTAAATTTGCCCGTCCAGACACCTCCATCTAGTCTGTCATTGGTTCTCCCTATTCCTGTTCATCTTCCGCAGAAATTGCAAACTGGGCCAAACAGGAGGTTAAAGGCACTGACTCTCCAAGTCGGGAGAGTGTTAGTAAAGCATCTGGAATGTTGCACCCGAGTACCAGGGGACGAAAACTGAGACATATTGGAACACGTCTCCCGATCACTCGGTTGATCATACTCTAGGTTCCACATGCATGTTTTAGCTGAAGGAAGAATACCTTAAACCTGGAGAGTTGAGACCCGTGGAATGGGTACCATGCAATATGACTTCAAAGGGTCTTCATTTTCTCACCGAACCTCTCCAATCCTATCACTGCTGCGTTTATGCCCCTGCACACACGCTTGATTCTCTTTCGGAGACATAGCAATCCATAGGTTTTAAGATACTTCCTAGTCAGGTACATTCTTAGGTGTTTAATATGGGGTGTTGAATACATTTCGTTGAGCAAGGAGTAGCTCTTGTCTATTCCATATTTGGCTTAAGGAACTTTATCTGTGCTCATTTCAATCTCTGGTTTTATGCAGCACCCCAACTCACCTTTCCCCTTAAGCAAACATAAGTTGGTTTTCTAAATTTGAGACCCTGTTCTGTTTTGTAATTCAGTTCCTATGTAGCCAAGTTTACATTCCGTGTATTAGTGATATCTTATGATGTTTGTTTTTCTGTGAGACTTATTTCAGTTAGAATCATCGTACCTGAATCCACTCATTATGCTGCTACGGGCCTGATGACATAGATTTCATTGCTGAGTGATATTGCATTGTACGTAAGTACCACAACTTCTTTATCCATTTTTCATTTTCTGCGATATTGAACTTGTACCGTAAACCAGGTTCTTGTAAACAGAGCCGTCCCAACATTTGGGGTGGCTGTGTCTTTTTGATTTTAATTTCCCTAAGCTATAGGACCATAAGTGGAAGTGCCCTAGGCTCTGTTGCTTTGTTTTTTAGATGTTTCAGGAAACACCATACACTTCTCCCGAGTGGCTGTTGGCAATTGACATCCCGCCCATCAGCATAACAAGGCTCCCAGTTCTCCATGGCCTGTCCTGCCTTTCTGGATTTTACACTTTTTTCAGATGTCCCTTTTGACCGGGGGGAAGTGAGACTTCATTGTAGTGCAGATTTCCTTTGCAAGCTTGCTTGGTTGGCCAAAAAGGGCGTATGCGTTTTTTCCTGAATATATTCAGGAAAAAACGCATACGCCCTTTTTGGCCAAGTGCATCATTGTGGACGTTCTGCCTCTTTTCCTATGCTTTCAATGCAATTCCAGTCTACCTCCTGAAATCGGTTTCCTGCAATTCTGCCCCGCTTTCAAGTCCTCTTGGCAGCCTTACTTCAGTATATTTTTGGACGATAGCTGTCATTTATAACTCTGCAGGTTTGTGAATTACAGTGCCCCTGAGCTCCTTTCTTCAAGTCGCTTTCTCGTGAGCTGGCCGCAACACCGCAGGATGGCTTCAGGCCCTAATCTGGTTCCGGCACGGCACGCTGAGCCTTTGGTTAATTCCTCTTCCTGGTGCGAAATGAGAGTTAAATTTGCCCGTCCAGACACCTCCAGCTAGTCTGTCATTGGTTCTCCCTATTCCTGTTCATCTTCCGCAGAAATTGCAAACTGGGCCAAACAGGAGGTTAAAGGCACTGCCTCTCCAAGTCGGGAGAGTGTTAGTAAAGCGTCTGGAATATTGCACCCGAGTACCAGGGGACGAAAACTGACACATATTGGAACACGTCTCCCGATCACACGGTTGATCATACTCTGGGTTCCACATGCATGTTTTAGCTGAAGGAAGAATACCTTAAACCTGGAGAGTTGAGACCCGTGGAATGGGTACCATGCAATATGACTTCAAAGGGTCTTCATTTGCTCACCGAACTTCTCCAATCCTATCACTGCTGCGTTTATGCCCCTGTACACACGCTTGATTCTCTTTCGGAGACATAGCAATCCATAGGTTTTAAGATACTTCCTTGTCAGGTACACACTTAGGCATTTAATTTGGGCTGTTGAGTCCATTTCGTTGAGCAAGGAGTAGCTCTTGTCTATTCCATATTTGGCTTAAGGAACTTTATCTGTGCTCATTTCAATCTCTGGTTTTATGCAGCACCCCAACTCACCTTTCCCCTTAAGCAAGCATAAGTTGGTTTTCTAAATTTGAGACCCTGTTCTGTTTTGGAATTCAGTTCCTGTGTAGCCAAGGTTACATTCCGTGTATTAGTGATATCTTATGATGTTTCTTTTCCTGTGTGACTTATTTCAGTTAGAATCATCATACCTGAATCCACTCATTATGCTACTACGGGCCTGATGACATAGATTTCTTTGCTGAGTGATACTGCATTGTACGTAAGTACCACAACTTCTTTATCCATTTTTCACTTTTTGCGATATTGAACTTGTACCGTAAACCAGGTTCTTGTAAACAGAGCCGTCCCAACCTTTGGGGTGGCTGTGTCTTTTTGATTTTAATTTCCCTAAGCTATAGGACCATAAGTGGAAGTGCCCTAGGCTCTGTTGCTTTGTTTTTTAGATGTTTCAGGAAACACCATACACTTCTCCCGAGTGGCTGTTGGCAATTGACATCCCGCCCATCAGCATAACAAGGCTCCCAGTTCTCCATGGCCTGTCCTGCCTTTCTGGATTTTACACTTTTTTCAGATGGCCCTTTTGACCGGGGGGAAGTGAGACTTCATTGTAGTGCAGATTTCCTTTGCAAGCTTGCTTGGTTGGCCAAAAAGGGCGTATGCGTTTTTTCCTGAATATATTCAGGAAAAAACGCATACGCCCTTTGTGGCCAAGTGCATCATTGTGGACGTTCTGCCTCTTTTCCTATGCTTTCAATGCAATTCCAGTCTACCTCCTGAAATCGGTTTCCTGCAATTCTGCCCCGCTTTCAAGTCCTCTTGGCAGCCTTACTTCAGTATATTTTTGGACGATAGCTGTCATTTATAACTCTGCAGGTTTGTGAATTACAGTGCCCCTGAGCTCCTTTCTTCAAGTCGCTTTCTTGTGAGCTGGCCACAACACCGCAGGATGGCTTCAGGCCCTAATCTGGTTCCGGCACGGCACGCTGAGCCTTTGGTTAATTCCTCTTTCTGGTGGGAAATGAGAGTTAAATTTGCCCGTCCAGACACCTCCATCTAGTCTGTCATTGGTTCTCCCTATTCCTGTTCATCTTCCGCAGAAATTGCAAACTGGGCCAAACAGGAGGTTAAAGGCACTGACTCTCCAAGTCGGGAGAGTGTTAGTAAAGCATCTGGAATGTTGCACCCGAGTACCAGGGGACGAAAACTGAGACATATTGGAACACGTCTCCCGATCACTCGGTTGATCATACTCTAGGTTCCACATGCATGTTTTAGCTGAAGGAAGAATACCTTAAACCTGGAGAGTTGAGACCCGTGGAATGGGTACCATGCAATATGACTTCAAAGGGTCTTCATTTTCTCACCGAACCTCTCCAATCCTATCACTGCTGCGTTTATGCCCCTGCACACACGCTTGATTCTCTTTCGGAGACATAGCAATCCATAGGTTTTAAGATACTTCCTAGTCAGGTACATTCTTAGGTGTTTAATATGGGGTGTTGAATACATTTCGTTGAGCAAGGAGTAGCTCTTGTCTATTCCATATTTGGCTTAAGGAACTTTATCTGTGCTCATTTCAATCTCTGGTTTTATGCAGCACCCCAACTCACCTTTCCCCTTAAGCAAGCATAAGTTGGTTTTCTAAATTTGAGACCCTGTTCTGTTTTGTAATTCAGTTCCTATGTAGCCAAGTTTACATTCCGTGTATTAGTGATATCTTATGATGTTTGTTTTTCTGTGAGACTTATTTCAGTTAGAATCATCGTACCTGAATCCACTCATTATGCTGCTACGGGCCTGATGACATAGATTTCATTGCTGAGTGATATTGCATTGTACGTAAGTACCACAACTTCTTTATCCATTTTTCATTTTCTGCGATATTGAACTTGTACCGTAAACCAGGTTCTTGTAAACAGAGCCGTCCCAACATTTGGGGTGGCTGTGTCTTTTTGATTTTAATTTCCCTAAGCTATAGGACCATAAGTGGAAGTGCCCTAGGCTCTGTTGCTTTGTTTTTTAGATGTTTCAGGAAACACCATACACTTCTCCCGAGTGGCTGTTGGCAATTGACATCCCACCCATCAGCATAACAAGGCTCCCAGTTCTCCATGGCCTGTCCTGCCTTTCTGGATTTTACACTTTTTTCAGATGTCCCTTTTGACCGGGGGGAAGTGAGACTTCATTGTAGTGCAGATTTCCTTTGCAAGCTTGCTTGGTTGGCCAAAAAGGGCGTATGCGTTTTTTCCTGAATATATTCAGGAAAAAACGCATACGCCCTTTTTGGCCAAGTGCATCATTGTGGACGTTCTGCCTCTTTTCCTATGCTTTCAATGCAATTCCAGTCTACCTCCTGAAATCGGTTTCCTGCAATTCTGCCCCGCTTTCAAGTCCTCTTGGCAGCCTTACTTCAGTATATTTTTGGACGATAGCTGTCATTTATAACTCTGCAGGTTTGTGAATTACAGTGCCCCTGAGCTCCTTTCTTCAAGTCGCTTTCTCGTGAGCTGGCCGCAACACCGCAGGATGGCTTCAGGCCCTAATCTGGTTCCGGCACGGCACGCTGAGCCTTTGGTTAATTCCTCTTCCTGGTGCGAAATGAGAGTTAAATTTGCCCGTCCAGACACCTCCAGCTAGTCTGTCATTGGTTCTCCCTATTCCTGTTCATCTTCCGCAGAAATTGCAAACTGGGCCAAACAGGAGGTTAAAGGCACTGCCTCTCCAAGTCGGGAGAGTGTTAGTAAAGCGTCTGGAATATTGCACCCGAGTACCAGGGGACGAAAACTGACACATATTGGAACACGTCTCCCGATCACACGGTTGATCATACTCTGGGTTCCACATGCATGTTTTAGCTGAAGGAAGAATACCTTAAACCTGGAGAGTTGAGACCCGTGGAATGGGTACCATGCAATATGACTTCAAAGGGTCTTCATTTGCTCACCGAACTTCTCCAATCCTATCACTGCTGCGTTTATGCCCCTGTACACACGCTTGATTCTCTTTCGGAGACATAGCAATCCATAGGTTTTAAGATACTTCCTTGTCAGGTACACACTTAGGCATTTAATTTGGGCTGTTGAGTCCATTTCGTTGAGCAAGGAGTAGCTCTTGTCTATTCCATATTTGGCTTAAGGAACTTTATCTGTGCTCATTTCAATCTCTGGTTTTATGCAGCACCCCAACTCACCTTTCCCCTTAAGCAAGCATAAGTTGGTTTTCTAAATTTGAGACCCTGTTCTGTTTTGGAATTCAGTTCCTGTGTAGCCAAGGTTACATTCCGTGTATTAGTGATATCTTATGATGTTTCTTTTCCTGTGTGACTTATTTCAGTTAGAATCATCATACCTGAATCCACTCATTATGCTGCTACGGGCCTGATGACATAGATTTCATTGTTGAGTGATACTGCGTTGTACGTAAGTACCACAACTTCTTTATCCATTTTTCACTCTCTGCGATATTGAACTTGTACCGTAAACCAGGTTCTTGTAAACGGAGCCGTCCCAACCTTTGGGGTGGCTGTGTCTTTTTGATTTTAATTTCCCTAAGCTATAGGACCATAAGTGGAAGTGCCCTAGGCTCTGTTGCTTTGTTTTTTAGATGTTTCAGGAAACACCATACACTTCTCCCGAGTGGCTGTTGGCAATTTACATCCCGCCCATCAGCATAACAAGGCTCCCAGTTCTCCATGGCCTGTCCTGCCTTTCTGGATTTTACACTTTTTTCAGATGGCCCTTTTGACCGGGGGGTAGTGAGACTACATTGTAGTGCAGATTTCCTTTGCAAGCTTGCTTGGTTGGCCAAAAAGGGCGTATGCGTTTTTTCCTGAATATATTCAGGAAAAAACGCATACGTCCTTTTTGGCCAAGTGCATCATTGTGGACGTTCTGCCTCTTTTCCTATGCTTTCAATGCAATTCCAGTCTACCTCCTGAAATCGGTTTCCTGCAATTCTGCCCCGCTTTCAAGTCCTCTTGGCAGCCTTACTTCAGTATATTTTTGGACGATAGCTGTCATTTATAACTCTGCAGGTTTGTGAATTACAGTGCCCCTGAGCTCCTTTCTTCAACTCGCTTTCTCGTGAGCTGGCCGCAACACCGCAGGATGGCTTCAGGCCCTAATCTGGTTCCGGCACGGCACGCTGAGCCTTTGGTTAATTCCTCTTCCTGGTGGGAAATGAGAGTTAAATTTGCCCGTCCAGACACCTCCAGCTAGTCTGTCATTGGTTCTCCCTATTCCTGTTCATCTTCCGCAGAAATTGCAAACTGGGCCAAACAGGAGGTTAAAGGCACTGACTCTCCAAGTCGGGAGAGTGTTAGTAAAGCGTCTGGAATGTTGCACCCGAGTACCAGGGGACGAAAACTGACACATATTGGAACACGTCTCCCGATCACACGGTTGATCATACTCTGGGTTCCACATGCATGTTTTAGCTGAAGGAAGAATACCTTAAACCTGGAGAGTTGAGACCCGTGGAATGGGTACCATGCAATATGATTTCAAAGGGTCTTCATTTGCTCACCGAACCTCTCCAGTCCTATCACTGCTGCGTTTATGCCCCTGTACACACGCTTGATTCTCTTTCGGAGACATAGCAATCCATAGGTTTTAAGATACTTCCTAGTCAGGTATATTCTTAGGTGTTTAATATGGGGTGTTGAATCCATTTCGTTGAGAAAGGAGTAGCTCTTGTCTATTCCATATTTGGCTTAAGGAACTTTATCTGTGCTCATTTCAATCTCTGGTTTTATGCAGCACCCAAACTCACCTTTCCCCTTAAGCAAGCATAAGTTTGTTTTCTAAATTTGAGAACCTGTTCTGTTTTGTAATTCAGTTCCTGTGTAGCCAAGTTTACATTCCGTGTATTAGTGATATCTTATGATGTTTCTTTTTCTGTGTGACTTATTTCAGTTAGAATCATCATACCTGAATCCACTCATTATGCTGCTACGGGCCTGATGACATAGATTTCATTGCTGAGTGATACTGCATTGTACGTAAGTACCACAACTTCTTTATCCATTTTTCACTTTCTGCGATATTGAACTTGTACCGTAAACCAGGTTCTTGTAAACAGAGCCGTCCCAACTTTTGGGGTGGCTGTGTCTTTTTGATTTTAATTTCCCTAAGCTATAGGACCATAAGTGGAAGTGCCCTAGGCTCTGTTGCTTTGTTTTTTAGATGTTTCAGGAAACACCATACACTTCTCCCGAGTGGCTGTTGGCAATTTACATCCCGCCCATCAGCATAACAAGGCTCCCAGTTCTCCATGGCCTGTCCTGCCTTTCTGGATTTTACACTTTTTTCAGATGGCCCTTTTGACCGGGGTGAAGTGAGACTTCACTGTAGTGCAGATTTCCTTTGCAAGCTTGCTTGGTTGGCCAAAAAGGGCCTATGCGTTTTTTCCTGAATATATTCAGGAAAAACGCATACGCCCTTTTTGGCCAAGTGCATCATTGTGGACGTTATGCCTCTTTTCCTATGCTTTCAATGCAATTCCAGTCTACCTCCTGAAATCGGTTTCCTGCAATTCTGCCCCGCTTTCAAGTCCTCTTGGCAGCCTTACTTCAGTATATTTTTGGACGATAGCTGTCATTTATAACTCTGCAGGTTTGTGAATTACAGTGCCCCTGAGCTCCTTTCTTCAACTCGCTTTCTCGTGAGCTGGCCGCAATACCGCAGGATGGCTTCAGGCCCTAATCTGGTTCCGGCATGGCACGCTGAGCCTTTGGTTAATTCCTCTTCCTGGTGCGAAATGAGAGTTAAATTTGCCCATCCAGACACCTCCATCTAGTCTGTCATTGGTTCTGCCTATTCCTGTTCATCTTCCGCAGAAATTGCAAACTGGGCCAAACAGGAGGTTAAAGGCACTGACTCTCCAAGTCGGGAGAGTGTTAGTAAAGCGTCTGGAATGTTGCACCCGAGTACCAGTGGACGAAAACTGACACATATTGGAACACGTCTCCCGATCACACGGTTGATCATACTCTGGGTTCCACATGCATGTTTTAGCTGAAGGAAGAATACCTTAAACCTGGAGAGTTGAGACCCGTGGAATGGGTACCATGCAATATGACTTCAAAGGGTCTTCATTTGCTCACTGAACCTCTCCAATCCTATCACTGCTGCGATTATGCCCCTGCACACACGCTTGATTCTCTTTCACAGACATAGCAATCCATAGGTTTTAAGATACTTCCTAGTCAGGTACATTCTTAGGTGTTTAATATGGGGTGTTGAATCCATTTCGTTGAGCAAGGAGTAGCTCTTGTCTATTCCATATTTGGCTTAAGGAACTTTATCTGTGCTCATTTCAATCTCTGGTTTTATGCAGCACCCCAACTCACCTTTCCCCTTAAGCAAGCATAAGTTGGTTTTCTAAATTGGAGACCCTGTTCTGTTTTGTAATTCAGTTCCTATGTAGCCAAGTTTACATTCCGTGTATTAGTGATATCTTATGATGTTTCTTTTCCTGTGTGACTTATTTCAGTTAGAATCATCATACCTGAATCCACTCATTATGCTGCTACGGGCCTGATGACATAGATTTCATTGCTGAGTGATATTGCATTGTACGTAAGTACCACAACTTCTTTATCCATTTTTCACTTTCTGCGATATTGAACTTGTACCGTAAACCAGGTTCTTGTAAACAGAGCCGTCCCAAACTTTGGGGTGGCTGTGTCTTTTGATTTTAATTTCCCTAAGCTATAGGACCATAAGTGGAAGTGCCCTAGGCTCTGTTGCTTTGTTTTTTAGATGTTTCAGGAAACACCATACACTTCTCCCGAGTGGCTGTTGGCAATTTACATCCCGCCCATCAGCATAACAAGGCTCCCAGTTCTCCATGGCCTGTCCTGCCTTTCTGGATTTTACACTTTTTTCAGATGGCCCTTTTGACCGGGGGGAAGTGAGACTTCATTGTAGTGCAGATTTCCTTTGCAACCTTGCTTGGTTGGCCAAAAAGGGCATATGCGTTTTTTCCTGAATATATTCAGGAAAAAACGCATACGCCCTTTTTGGCCAAGTGCATCATTGTGGACGTTCTGCCTCTTTTCCTATGCTTTAAATACAATGCCAGTCTACCTCCTGAAATCAGTTTCCTGCAATTCTGCCCCGCTTAAAGTCCTCTTGGCAGCCTTACTTCAGTATATTTTTCGACGATAGCTGTCATTTATAACTCTGCAGGTTTGTGAATTACAGTGCCCCTGAGCTCCTTTCTTCAACTCGCTTTCTTGTGAGCTGGCTGCAACACCGCAGGATGGTTTCAGGCCCTAATCTGGTTCCGGCACGGCACGCTGAGCCTTTGGTTAATTCCTCTTCCTGGTGGGAAATGAGAGTTAAATTTGCCCGTCCAGACACCTCCAGCTAGTCTCTCATTGGTTCTCCCTATTCCTGTTCATCTTCCGCAGAAATTGCAAACTGGGCCAAACAGGAGGTTAACGGCACTGACTCTCCAAGTCGGGAGAGTGTTAGTAAAGCGTCTGGAATGTTGCAGCCGAGTACCAGGGGACGAAAACTGACACATATTGGAACACGTCTCCCGATCACACGGTTGATCATACTCTGGTTTCCACATGCATGTTTTAGCTGAAGGAAGAATACCTTAAACCTGGAGAGTTGAGACCCGTGGAATGGGTACCATGCAATATGACTTCAAAGGGTCTTCATTTGCTCACCGAACTTCTCCAATCCTATCACTGCTGCGTTTATGCCCCTGTACACACGCTTGATTCTCTTTCGGAGACATAGCAATCCATAGGTTTTAAGGTACTTCCTAGTCAGGTACACTCTTAGGCATTTAATATGGGGTGTTGAGTCCATTTCGTTGAGCAAGGAGTAGCTCTTGTCTATTCCATATTTGGCTTAAGGAACTTTATCTGTGCTCATTTCAATCTCTGGTTTTATGCAGCACCCAAACTCACCTTTCCCCTTAAGCAAGCATAAGTTTGTTTTCTAAATTTGAGACCCTGTTCTGTTTTGTAATTCAGTTCCTGTGTAGCCAAGTTTACATTCCGTGTATTAGTGATATCTTATGATGTTTCTTTTTCTGTGTGACTTATTTCAGTTAGAATCATCATACCTGAATCCACTCATTATGCTACTACGGGCCTGATGACATAGATTTCATTGCTGAGTGATACTGCATTGTACGTAAGTACCACAACTTCTTTATCCATTTTTCACTTTTTGCGATATTGAACTTGTACCGTAAACTAGGTTCTTGTAAACAGAGCCGTCCCAACCTTTGGGGTGTCTGTGTCTTTTTGATTTTAATTTCCCTAAGCTATAGGACCATAAGTGGAAGTGCCCTAGGCTCTGTTGCTTTGTTTTTTAGATGTTTCAGGAAACACCATACACTTCTCCCGAGTGGCTGTTGGCAATTGACATCCCGCCCATCAGCATAACAAGGCTCCCAGTTCTCCATGGCCTGTCCTGCCTTTCTGGATTTTACACTTTTTTCAGATGGCCCTTTTGACCGGGGGGAAGTGAGACTTCATTGTAGTGCAGATTTCCTTTGCAAGCTTGCTTGGTTGGCCAAAAAGGGCGTATGCGTTTTTTCCTGAATATATTCAGGAAAAAACGCATACGCCCTTTGTGGCCAAGTGCATCATTGTGGACGTTCTGCCTCTTTTCCTATGCTTTCAATGCAATTCCAGTCTACCTCCTGAAATCGGTTTCCTGCAATTCTGCCCCGCTTTCAAGTCCTCTTGGCAGCCTTACTTCAGTATATTTTTGGACGATAGCTGTCATTTATAACTCTGCAGGTTTGTGAATTACAGTGCCCCTGAGCTCCTTTCTTCAAGTCGCTTTCTTGTGAGCTGGCCACAACACCGCAGGATGGCTTCAGGCCCTAATCTGGTTCCGGCACGGCACGCTGAGCCTTTGGTTAATTCCTCTTTCTGGTGGGAAATGAGAGTTAAATTTGCCCGTCCAGACACCTCCATCTAGTCTGTCATTGGTTCTCCCTATTCCTGTTCATCTTCCGCAGAAATTGCAAACTGGGCCAAACAGGAGGTTAAAGGCACTGACTCTCCAAGTCGGGAGAGTGTTAGTAAAGCATCTGGAATGTTGCACCCGAGTACCAGGGGACGAAAACTGACACATATTGGAACACGTCTCCCGATCACACGGTTGATCATACTCTGGGTTCCACATGCATGTTTTAGCTGAAGGAAGAATACCTTAAACCTGGAGAGTTGAGACCCATGGAATGGGTACCATGCAATATGACTTCAAAGGGTCTTCATTTGCTCACCGAACTTCTCCAATCCTATCACTGCTGCGTTTATGCCCCTGTACACATGCTTGATTCTCTTTCGGAGACATAGCAATCCATAGGTTTTAAGATACTTCCTATCAGGTACACTCTTCGGCATTTAATATGGGGTGTTGAGTCCATTTCGTTGAGCAAGGAGTAGCTCTTGTCTATTCCATATTTGGCTTAAGGAACTTTATCTGTGCTCATTTCAATCTCTGGTTTTATGCAGCACCCCAACTCACCTTTCCCCTTAAGCAAGCATAAGTTGGTTTTCTAAATTTGAGACCCTGTTCTGTTTTGTAATTCAGTTCCTGTGTAGCCAAGGTTACATTCCGTGTATTAGTGATATCTTATGATGTTTCTTTTCCTGTGTGACTTATTTCAGTTAGAATCATCATACCTGAATCCACTCATTATGCTGCTACGGGCCTGATGACATAGATTTCATTGCTGAGTGATACTACATTGTACGTAAGTACCACAACTTCTTTATCCATTTTTCACTTTCTGCGATATTGAACTTGTACCGTAAACCAGGTTCTTGTAAACAGAGCCATCCCAACCTTTGGGGTGGCTGTGTCTTTTTGATTTTAATTTCCCTAAGCTATAGGACCATAAGTGGAAGTGCCCTAGGCTCTGTTGCTTTGTTTTTTAGATGTTTCAGGAAACACCATACACTTCTCCCGAGTGGCTGTTGGCAATTTACATCCCGCCCATCAGCATAACAAGGCTCCCAGTTCTCCATGGCCTGTCCTGCCTTTCTGGATTTTACACTTTTTTCAGATGGCCCTTTTGACCGGGGTGAAGTGAGACTTCACTGTAGTGCAGATTTCCTTTGCAAGCTTGCTTGGTTGGCCAAAAAGGGCCTATGCGTTTTTTCCTGAATATATTCAGGAAAAACGCATACGCCCTTTTTGGCCAAGTGCATCATTGTGGACGTTATGCCTCTTTTCCTATGCTTTCAATGCAATTCCAGTCTACCTCCTGAAATCGGTTTCCTGCAATTCTGCCCCGCTTTCAAGTCCTCTTGGCAGCCTTACTTCAGTATATTTTTGGACGATAGCTGTCATTTATAACTCTGCAGGTTTGTGAATTACAGTGCCCCTGAGCTCCTTTCTTCAACTCGCTTTCTCGTGAGCTGGCCGCAATACCGCAGGATGGCTTCAGGCCCTAATCTGGTTCCGGCATGGCACGCTGAGCCTTTGGTTAATTCCTCTTCCTGGTGCGAAATGAGAGTTAAATTTGCCCATCCAGACACCTCCATCTAGTCTGTCATTGGTTTTGCCTATTCCTGTTCATCTTCCGCAGAAATTGCAAACTGGGCCAAACAGGAGGTTAAAGGCACTGACTCTCCAAGTCGGGAGAGTGTTAGTAAAGCGTCTGGAATGTTGCACCCGAGTACCAGTGGACGAAAACTGACACATATTGGAACACGTCTCCCGATCACACGGTTGATCATACTCTGGGTTCCACATGCATGTTTTAGCTGAAGGAAGAATACCTTAAACCTGGAGAGTTGAGACCCGTGGAATGGGTACCATGCAATATGACTTCAAAGGGTCTTCATTTGCTCACTGAACCTCTCCAATCCTATCACTGCTGCGATTATGCCCCTGCACACACGCTTGATTCTCTTTCACAGACATAGCAATCCATAGGTTTTAAGATACTTCCTAGTCAGGTACATTCTTAGGTGTTTAATATGGGGTGTTGAATCCATTTCGTTGAGCAAGGAGTAGCTCTTGTCTATTCCATATTTGGCTTAAGGAACTTTATCTGTGCTCATTTCAATCTCTGGTTTTATGCAGCACCCCAACTCACCTTTCCCCTTAAGCAAGCATAAGTTGGTTTTCTAAATTGGAGACCCTGTTCTGTTTTGTAATTCAGTTCCTATGTAGCCAAGTTTACATTCCGTGTATTAGTGATATCTTATGATGTTTCTTTTCCTGTGTGACTTATTTCAGTTAGAATCATCATACCTGAATCCACTCATTATGCTGCTACGGGCCTGATGACATAGATTTCATTGCTGAGTGATATTGCATTGTACGTAAGTACCACAACTTCTTTATCCATTTTTCACTTTCTGCGATATTGAACTTGTACCGTAAACCAGGTTCTTGTAAACAGAGCCGTCCCAACCTTTGGGGTGGCTGTGTCTTTTGATTTTAATTTCCCTAAGCTATAGGACCATAAGTGGAAGTGCCCTAGGCTCTGTTGCTTTGTTTTTTAGATGTTTCAGGAAACACCATACACTTCTCCCGAGTGGCTGTTGGCAATTTACATCCCGCCATCAGCATAACAAGGCTCCCAGTTCTCCATGGCCTGTCCTGCCTTTCTGGATTTTACACTTTTTTCAGATGGCCCTTTTGACCGGGGGGAAGTGAGACTTCATTGTAGTGCAGATTTCCTTTGCAACCTTGCTTGGTTGGCCAAAAAGGGCGTATGCGTTTTTTCCTGAATATATTCAGGAAAAAACGCATACGCCCTTTTTGGCCAAGTGCATCATTGTGGACGTTCTGCCTCTTTTCCTATGCTTTAAATGCAATGCCAGTCTACCTCCTGAAATCAGTTT
Organism: Lagenorhynchus albirostris; assembly: GCF_949774975.1. Classification (NCBI taxonomy): domain Eukaryota; kingdom Metazoa; phylum Chordata; class Mammalia; order Artiodactyla; family Delphinidae; genus Lagenorhynchus; species Lagenorhynchus albirostris. The sequence continues at coordinate 8,665 of NW_026783605.1, read as the reverse complement.
CCTGCAATTCTGCCCCGCTTTCAAGTCCTCTTGGCAGCCTTACTTCAGTATATTTTTCGACGATAGCTGTCATTTATAACTCTGCAGGTTTGTGAATTACAGTGCCCCTGAGCTCCTTTCTTCAACTCGCTTTCTCGTGAGCTGGCCGCAACACCGCAGGATGGCTTCAGGCCCTAATCTGGTTCCGGCACGGCACGCTGAGCCTTTGGTTAATTCCTCTTCCTGGTGGGAAATGAGAGTTAAATTTGCCCGTCCAGACACCTCCAGCTAGTCTGTCATTGGTTCTCCCTATTCCTGTTCATCTTCCGCAGAAATTGCAAACTGGGCCAAACAGGAGGTTAAAGGCACTGACTCTCCAAGTCGGGAGAGTGTTAGTAAAGCGTCTGGAATGTTGCACCCGAGTACCAGGGGACGAAAACTGACACATATTGGAACACGTCTCCCGATCACACGGTTGATCATACTCTGGGTTCCACATGCATGTTTTAGCTGAAGGAAGAATACCTTAAACCTGGAGAGTTGAGACCCGTGGAATGGGTACCATGCAATATGACTTCAAAGGGTCTTCATTTGCTCACCGAACCTCTCCAATCCTATCACTGCTGCGTTTATGCCCCTGTACACACGCTTGATTCTCTTTCGGAGACATAGCAATCCATAGGTTTTAAGATACTTCCTAGTCAGGTACATTCTTAGGTGTTTAATATGGGGTGTTGAATCCATTTCGTTGAGCAAGGAGTAGCTCTTGTCTATTCCATATTTGGCTTAAGGAACTTTATCTGTGCTCATTTCAATCTCTGATTTTATGCAGCACCCCAACTCACCTTTCCACTTAAGCAAGCATAAGTTTGTTTTCTAAATTTGAGACCCTGTTCTGTTTTGTAATTCAGTTCCTGTGTAGCCAAGTTTACATTCCGTGTATTAGTGATTATCTTATGATGTTTCTTTTCCTGTGTGACTTATTTCAGTTAGAATCATCATACCTGAATCCACTCATTATGGTCCTACGGGCCTGATGACATAGATTTCATTGCTGAGTGATATTGCATTGTACGTAAGTACCACAACTTCTTTATCCATTTTTCACTTTCTGCGATATTGAACTTGTACCATAAACCAGGTTCTTGTAAACAGAGCCGTCCCAACCTTTGGGGTGGCTGTGTCTTTTGATTTTAATTTCCCTAAGCTATAGGACCATAAGTGGAAGTGCCCTAGGCTCTGTTGCTTTGTTTTTTAGATGTTTCAGGAAACACCATACACTTCTCCCGAGTGGCTGTTGGCAATTTACATCCCGCCCATCAGCATAACAAGGCTCCCAGTTCTCCATGGCCTGTCCTGCCTTTCTGGATTTTACACTTTTTTCAGATGGCCCTTTTGACCGGGGGGAAGTGAGACTTCATTGTAGTGCAGATTTCCTTTGCAAGCTTGCTTGGTTGGCCAAAAAGGGCGTATGCGTTTTTTCCTGAATATATTCAGGAAAAAACGCATACGCCCTTTTTGGCCAAGTGCATCATTGTGGACGTTCTGCCTCTTTTCCTATGCTTTCAATGCAATTCCAGTCTACCTCCTGAAATCGGTTTCCTGCAATTCTGCCCCGCTTTCAAGTCCTCTTGGCAGCCTTACTTCAGTATATTTTTGGACGATAGCTGTCATTTATAACTCTGCAAGTTTGTGAATTACAGTGCCCCTGAGCTCCTTTCTTCAACTCGCTTTCTCGTGAGCTGGCCGCAACACCGCAGGATGGCTTCAGGCCCTAATCTGGTTCCGGCACGGCACGCTGAGCCTTTGGTTAATTCCTCTTCCTGGTGGGAAATGAGAGTTAAATTGCCCGTCCAGACACCTCCAGCTAGTCTGTCATTGGTTCTCCCTATTCCTGTTCATCTTCCGCAGAAATTGCAAACTGGGCCAAACAGGAGGTTAAAGGCACTGACTCTCCAAGTCGGGAGAGTGTTAGTAAAGCGTCTGGAATGTTGCACCCGAGTACCAGGGGACGAAAACTGACACATATTGGAACACGTCTCCCGATCACACGGTTGATCATACTCTGGGTTCCACATGCATGTTTTAGCTGAAGGAAGAATACCTTAAACCTGGAGAGTTGAGACCCGTGGAATGGGTACCATGCAATATGACTTCCAAGGGTCTTCATTTGCTCACCGAACCTCTCCAATCCTATCACTGCTGCATTTATGCCCCTGTACACACACTTGATTCTCTTTCAGAGACATAGCAATCCATAGGTTTTAAGATACTTCCTAGTCAGGTACACTCTTAGGCATTTAATATGGGGTGTTGAGTCCATTTCGTTGAGCAAGGAGTAGCTCTTGTCTATTCCATATTTGGCTTAAGGAACTTTATCTGTGCTCATTTCAATCTCTGGTTTTATGCAGCACCCCAACTCACCTTTCCCCTTAAGCAAGCATAAGTTGGTTTTCTAAATTTGAGACCCTGTTCTGTTTTGTAATTCAGTTCCTGTGTAGCCAAGTTTACATTCCGTGTATTAGTGATATCTTATGATGTTTCTTTTTCTGTGTGACTTATTTCAGTTAGAATCATCGTACCTGAAACCACTCATTATGCTGCTACGGGCCTGATGACATAGATTTCCTTGCTGAGTGATATTGCATTGTACGTAAGTACCACAACTTCTTTATCCATTTTTCACTTTCTGCGATATTGAACTTGTACCGTAAACGTGGTTCTTGTAAACACAGCCGTGCCAAACTTTGGGGTGGCTGTGTCTTTTTGAGTTTAATTTCCCTAAGCTATAGGACCATAAGTGGAAGTGCCCTAGGCTCTGTTGCTTTGTTTTTTAGATGTTTCAGGAAACACCATACACTTCTCCCGAGTGGCTGTTGGCAATTGACATCCCGCCCATCAGCATAACAAGGCTCCCAGTTCTCCATGGCCTGTCCTGCCTTTCTGGATTTTACACTTTTTTCAGATGGCCCTTTTGACCGGGGGGAAGTGAGACTTCATTGTAGTGCAGATTTCCTTTGCAAGCTTGCTTGGTTGGCCAAAAAGGGCGTATGCGTTTTTTCCTGAATATATTCAGGAAAAAACGCATACGCCCTTTTTGGCCAAGTGCATCATTGTGGACGTTCTGCCTCTTTTCCTATGCTTTCAATGCAATTCCAGTCTACCTCCTGAAATCGGTTTCCTGCAATTCTGCCCCGCTTTCAAGTCCTCTTGGCAGCCTTACTTCAGTATATTTTTGGACGATAGCTGTCATTTATAACTCTGCAGGTTTGTGAATTACAGTGCCCCTGAGCTCCTTTCTTCAACTCGCTTTCTCGTGAGCTGGCCGCAACACCGCAGGATGGCTTCAGGCCCTAATCTGGTTCCGGCACGGCACGCTGAGCCTTTGGTTAATTCCTCTTCCTGGTGCGAAATGAGAGTTAAATTTGCCCGTCCAGACACCTCCAGCTAGTCTGTCATTGGTTCTCCCTATTCCTGTTCATCTTCCGCAGAAATTGCAAACTGGGCCAAACAGGAGGTTAAAGGCACTGACTCTCCAAGTCGGGAGAGTGTTAGTAAAGCGTCTGGAATGTTGCACCCGAGTACCAGGGGACGAAAACTGACACATATTGGAACACGTCTCCCGATCACACGGTTGATCATACTCTGGGTTCCACATGCATGTTTTAGCTGAAGGAAGAATACCTTAAACCTGGAGAGTTGAGACCCGTGGAATGGGTACCATGCAATATGACTTCAAAGGGTCTTCATTTGCTCACCGAACCTCTCCAATCCTATCACTGCTGCGTTTATGCCCCTGTACACACACTTGATTCTCTTTCAGAGACATAGCAATCCATAGGTTTTAAGATACTTCCTAGTCAGGTACATTCTTAGGCATTTAATATGGGGTGTTGAGTCCATTTCGTTGAGCAAGGAGTAGCTCTTGTCTATTCCATATTTGGCTTAAGGAACTTTATCTGTGCTCATTTCAATCTCTGGTTTTATGCAGCACCCCAACTCACCTTTCCCCTTAAGCAAGCATAAGTTGGGTTTCTAAATTTGAGACCCTGTTCTGTTTTGTAATTCAGTTCCTGTGTAGCCAAGTTTACATTCCGTGTATTAGTGATATCTTATGATGTTTCTTTTTCTGTGTGACTTATTTCAGTTAGAATCATCGTACCTGAAACCACTCATTATGCTGCTACGGGCCTGATGACATAGATTTCCTTGCTGAGTGATATTGCATTGTACGTAAGTACCACAACTTCTTTATCCATTTTTCACTTTCTGCGATATTGAACTTGTACCGTAAACGTGGTTCTTGTAAACACAGCCGTGCCAAACTTTGGGGTGGCTGTGTCTTTTTGAGTTTAATTTCCCTAAGCTATAGGACCATAAGTGGAAGTGCCCTAGGCTCTGTTGCTTTGTTTTTTAGATGTTTCAGGAAACACCATACACTTCTCACGAGTGGCTGTTGGCAATTTACATCCCGCCCATCAGCATAACAAGGCTCCCAGTTCTCCATGGCCTGTCCTGCCTTTCTGGATTTTACACTTTTTTCAGATGGCCCTTTTGACCGGGGGGAAGTGAGACTTCATTGTAGTGCAGATTTCCTTTGCAAGCTTGCTTGGTTGGCCAAAAAGGGCGTATGCGTTTTTTCCTGAATATATTCAGGAAAAAACGCATACGCCCTTTTTGGCCAAGTGCATCATTGTGGACGTTCTGCCTCTTTTCCTATGCTTTCAATGCAATTCCAGTCTACCTCCTGAAATCGGTTTCCTGCAATTCTGCCCCGCTTTCAAGTCCTCTTGGCAGCCTTACTTCAGTATATTTTTGGATGATAGCTGTCATTTATAACTCTGCAGGTTTGTGAATTACAGTGCCCCTGAGCTCCTTTCTTCAACTCGCTTTCTCGTGAGCTGGCCGCAACACCACAGGATGGCTTCAGGCCCTAATCTGGTTCCGGCACGGCACGCTGAGCCTTTGGTTAATTCCTCTTCCTGGTGGGAAATGAGAGTTAAATTTGCCCGTCCAGACACCTCCAGCTAGTCTGTCATTGGTTCTCCCTATTCCTGTTCATCTTCCGCAGAAATTGCAAACTGGGCCAAACAGGAGGTTAAAGGCACTGACTCTCCAAGTCGGGAGAGTGTTAGTAAAGCGTCTGGAATGTTGCACCCGAGTACCAGGGGACGAAAACTGACACATATTGGAACACGTCTCCCGATCACACGGTTGATCATACTCTGGGTTCCACATGCATGTTTTAGCTGAAGGAAGAATACCTTAAACCTGGAGAGTTGAGACCCGTGGAATGGGTACCATGCAATATGACTTCAAAGGGTCTTCATTTGCTCACCGAACCTCTCCAATCCTATCACTGCTGCGTTTATGCCCCTGTACACACACTTGATTCTCTTTCAGAGACATAGCAATCCATAGGTTTTAAGATACTTCCTAGTCAGGTACACTCTTAGGCGTTTAATATGGGGTGTTGAGTCCATTTCGTTGAGCAAGGAGTAGCTCTTGTCTATTCCATATTTGGCTTAAGGAACTTTATCTGTGCTCATTTCAATCTCTGGTTTTATGCAGCACCCCAACTCACCTTTCCCCTTAAGCAAGCATAAGTTGGGTTTCTAAATTTGAGACCCTGTTCTGTTTTGTAATTCAGTTCCTGTGTAGCCAAGTTTACATTCCGTGTATTAGTGATATCTTATGATGTTTCTTTTTCTGTGTGACTTATTTCAGTTAGAATCATCATACCTGAATCCACTCATTATGCTGCTACGGGCCTGATGACATAGATTTCATTGCTGAGTGATACTGCATTGTACGTAAGTACCACAACTTCTTTATCCATTTTTCACTTTCTGCGATATTGAACTTGAACCGTAAACCAGGTTCTTGTAAACAGAGCCGTCCCAACCTTTGGGGTGGCTGTGTCGTTTTGATTTTAATTTCCCTAAGCTATAGGACCATAAGTGGAAGTGCCCTAGGCTCTGTTGCTTTGTTTTTTAGATGTTTCAGGAAACACCATACACTTCTCCCGAGTGGCTGTTGGCAATTTACATCCCGCCCATCAGCATAACAAGGCTCCCAGTTCTCCATGGCCTGTCCTGCCTTTCTGGATTTTACACTTTTTTCAGATGGCCCTTTTGACCGGGGGGAAGTGAGACTTCATTGTAGTGCAGATTTCCTTTGCAAGCTTGCTTGTTTGGCCAAAAAGGGCGTATGCGTTTTTTCCTGAATATATTCAGGAAAAAACGCATACGCCCTTTTTGGCCAAGTGCATCATTGTGGACGTTCTGCCTCTTTTCCTATGCTTTAAATGCAACTCCAGTCTACCTCCTGAAATCGGTTTCCTGCAATTCAGCCCCGCTTTCAAGTCCTCTTGGCAGCCTTACTTCAGTATATTTTTGGACGATAGCTGTCATTTATAACTCTGCAGGTTTGTGAATTACAGTGCCCCTGAGCTCCTTTCTTTAAGTCGCTTTCTTGTGAGCTGGCCGCAACACCGCAGGATGGCTTCAGGCCCTAATCTGGTTCCGGCACAGCAAGCTGAGCCTTTGGTTAATTCCTCTTCCTGGTGCGAAATGAGAGTTAAAGTTGCCCGTCCAGACACCTCCAGATAGTCTGTCATTGGTTCTCCCTATTCCTGTTCATCTTCCGCAGATATTGCAAACTGGGCCAAACAGGAAGGTTAAAGGCACTGACTCTCCAAGTCGGGAGAGTGTTAGTAAAGCGTCTGGAATGTTGCACCCGAGTAACAGGGGACGAAAACTGAGACATATTTGAACACGTCTCCCGATCACACGGTTGATCATACTCTGGGTTCCACATGCATGTTTTAGCTGAAGGAAGAATACCTTAAACATGGAGAGTTGAGACCCGTGGAATGGGTACCATGCAATATGACTTCAAAGGGTCTTCATTTGCTCACTGAACCTCTCCAATCCTATCACTGATGCAATTATGCCCCTGCACACACGCTTGATTCTCTTTCGGAGACATAGCAATCCATAGGTTTTAAGATACTTCCTAGTCAGGTACATTCTTAGGTGTTTAATATGGGGTGTTGAATCCATTTCGTTGAGCAAGGAGTAGCTCTTGTCTATTCCATATTTGGCTTAAGGAACTTTATCTGTGCTCATTTCAATCTCTGGTTTTATGCAGCACCCCAACTCACCTTTCCCCTTAAGCAAGCATAAGTTGGGTTTCTAAATTTGAGACCCTGTTCTGTTTTGTAATTCAGTTCCTATGTAGCCAAGTTTACATTCCATGTATTAGTGATATCTTATGATGTTTCTTTTCCTGTGTGACTTATTTCAGTTAGAATCATCATACCTGAATCCACTCATTATGGTCCTACGGGCCTGATGACATAGATTTCATTGCTGAGTGATATTGCATTGTACGTAAGTACCACAACTTCTTTATCCATTTTTCACTTTCTGCGATATTGAACTTGTACCGTAAACCAGGTTCTTGTAAACAGAGCCGTCCCAACTTTGGAGTGGCTGTGTCTTTTGATTTTAATTTCCCTAAGCTATAGGACCATAAGTGGAAGTGCCCTAGGCTCTGTTGCTTTGTTTTTTAGATGTTTCAGGAAACACCATACACTTCTCCCGAGTGGCTGTTGGCAATTGACATCCCGCCCATCAGCATAACAAGGCTCCCAGTTCTCCATGGCCTGTCCTGCCTTTCTGGATTTTACACTTTTTTCAGATGGCCCTTTTGACCGGGGGGAAGTGAGACTTCATTGTAGTGCAGATTTCCTTTGCAAGCTTGCTTGGTTGGCCAAAAAGGGCGTATGCGTTTTTTCCTGAATATATTCAGGAAAAAACGCATACGCCCTTTTTGGCCAAGTGCATCATTGTGGACGTTCTGCCTCTTTTCCTATGCTTTCAATGCAATTCCAGTCTACCTCCTGAAATCGGTTTCCTGCAATTCTGCCCCGCTTTCAAGTCCTCTTGGCAGCCTTACTTCAGTATATTTTTGGACGATAGCTGTCATTTATAACTCTGCAGGTTTGTGAATTACAGTGCCCCTGAGCTCCTTTCTTCAACTCGCTTTCTCGTGAGCTGGCCGCAACACCGCAGGATGGCTTCAGGCCCTAATCTGGTTCCGGCACGGCACGCTGAGCCTTTGGTTAATTCCTCTTCCTGGTGCGAAATGAGAGTTAAATTTGCCCGTCCAGACACCTCCAGCTAGTCTGTCATTGGTTCTCCCTATTCCTGTTCATCTTCCGCAGAAATTGCAAACTGGGCCAAACAGGAGGTTAAAGGCACTGACTCTCCAAGTCGGGAGAGTGTTAGTAAAGCGTCTGGAATGTTGCACCCGAGTACCAGGGGACGAAAACTGACACATATTGGAACACGTCTCCCGATCACACGGTTGATCATACTCTGGGTTCCACATGCATGTTTTAGCTGAAGGAAGAATACCTTAAACCTGGAGAGTTGAGACCCGTGGAATGGGTACCATGCAATATGACTTCAAAGGGTCTTCATTTGCTCACCGAACCTCTCCAATCCTATCACTGCTGCGTTTATGCCCCTGTACACACACTTGATTCTCTTTCAGAGACATAGCAATCCATAGGTTTTAAGATACTTCCTAGTCAGGTACATTCTTAGGCATTTAATATGGGGTGTTGAGTCCATTTCGTTGAGCAAGGAGTAGCTCTTGTCTATTCCATATTTGGCTT